>NW_008360317.1:4761560-4811679 GCF_000622305.1 Nannospalax galili | reverse complement strand
GAAACACGTCACTGGGGGTGGGCTTAGAGAGTTCTTAAGCCTTGCCAGATCGTCAGTCGCTCTCTGTTTCCTGTGCCTGCTGTAGAGCTTAGCTTCCGCTCCTCTTCTCCAGCCACCTTTGCCACCATGCCTCCCTGCCAAGACGGACTGTAATTCCCCTGGAACCATAAGATCAAATAAATTCTTCCTTTTATAAATTGCTTGGGTCAGTGTTTCTATCTATCATAGCAACAGAAAAGTGACTAATACACCCTCCAATAAAAAAGACAACACCCTGTGATACAGAAATACTAGCTAGAGAGCAGATTCAATGGAGAGGGAGTGGGTGCATCAGAAACTCGTGGGGTCATATCCCTTAATAGGCAAGGGACATGATGCTGTGAGTGAAGATCAGAGGTCAGAATGTCCCTGCTCACATCCCAGCCTTGCTACATAGTAGCCGAGTAACCGTGGGCAAGTTACTTTATCCCATGAACTTCTAGTATTGGGTCTGAAAAATACATCCTGGGGAGGGTTGTGAGGGTCCTTATGAACATGATACTTCTAGAGTTTGGATCTTGAATGCCCCACAAAGGCCCATGTGTTGAAGACTTTGTCCTCAGCTTATGAGCCTTATCGGAAGTGGTAGGACTGTTAGGAGGCAGGCCTAGTGGAAAGAAGTAACATCACTGGTGTGACCCTTTGAAATGGATATTGGGATTACAGTATCCATTCCTATCTCTGTTTTACTTCCCAGCTCCCATGAGAACAGGCCTCCTCTGCCACACGCCTCTACCACGGTGTACTGTGCCACCACAGGCCCAAAGCAACAAGAAAAGTGACTATGGACTAAAATCCTGTAACTGAACAAAAATAAATATCTCCTCTGTTCAATTTGAAACAAAAGAAAGTCTTCTTGGAGGAAATGGAAGCAGAGCTATTTAGGGCACCCCAGCACTGGAAAGACCCCCTCCCCTAAAGGTGTTCTGCGCTAGGTTGCAGCCACAGGTGTTGCACACTTCAACAGATTTCTGACCAACATTGCTCTGGTGACTGGGTTCCTGGCTGCTCTGAGACACCCTGCAGTTGCCATGGGAACCAGCCACTCACAAAATGTTCTCTGGGGACCCTGAACTCCGACACTGCCGCTGCCGTCGCCAGCATCTTCTCAGATGCTGCCATGGGAAACACCCAAGTGCCAGCATCTCCGTCTCCCTCCAGCCCACCAGCCCACCCAGCAGAGTACCTGAGGCCACACAATTGGGGCTGGGCTGCTGGGGCATGGAGCCACCCAGTTGCAGACACTTCTGTGGAGAAGTACATTCAAGGTGAACGTGGCCAGCCAGGACATGTACTACAGGAGCACAGCCTAGTTTGAGGAGAGTAAGACTTCACAAGCAGACAGGAGAGGAAAATGGCAGAGGGCTTCCATTCTTAATCTTTTGGTTTTGGGGGTGGTGGAGGCACATCTGATCAAAAACTGTGATTCTATCCCTGAAAGGGTGCAGGGATGAGAGGGTTACCGTGAGGACCTCGGGTGTGTCCTGAGGGGATGTGGGTCCTAAAACACTTTCAGAGAAGAGCATCAGAAGGAAGGATCCCACTGACCTATGGGAATGTTTTCAAAACATTAACCTAGCTTTAGAGTTCTTGGGTTCATGAAGAGAAGAAAAATTTAGGATGTTGATGTCCTCTAATTTCTATTGACAAATTCTGCCTTCCAGCCAATCCTGTCTACCCTATATATCCCCTACCCCCATAATCTGGCCTGTGTCCTGGAAACTAAAGCTGGAATATGTCTGAAGAGTGGGGAAACTTCACATTTGCCATTTCAGTGTATGCAAGAAATGAAATCCCCTTTTGGTCCCTTTTGTCCTTCCCTAGAGCCAGAGCTGCATGCTGTGGCTTGTTCTTGTGCATAAAATATGTTCTTCCCCTTTATCCACTGACTTAACAGGTTATATTCCCTTGAGAGATGGCTAACTGATTTGTTTTAGCACTGAAAGTCCAGCTTTCCAGGAAGCCCATCCATTGTGAGTCAAACCCAGGACAGAGATCTCTAGGCCAACAGAGTGGGACTCCAGGCTTGCCAGGCTTGGTCAACCAAGACTCAATTTCTGTGAATGGCTAAGGACACTGAGGTTAGGGTCCATCTTTTGAGCACTTGTGGTGTCCTCACTTATTGTAAAGAAAACTGAATACCTGTTTAAGTGGCTTAGAAAGAACATAAATTGTGAAGTGCTCAACTGATGATATCTATTTTCTCCAGATGGGCATTTCAACAGTCATGGTATTTTTGGTAAACACTGCGTTGTGCTTTTGTATTCAATGAGAAGGACCCTATAATGTATAATGGCCTGTGTAGGTAGCCAGGCATCTTACAATTGCCCCCCATTGCTTACGGGACTCCCAAGTAGGGATCTCCTGCCTCTCCCATCTGCTGTGGGTCATGAATGGAAGTTGAAGGAGGTAGTGCAGCAGAGTGGGAATCTACTAAGCATCAGGAGGCTGGGAGCAGTGACAGCCACAGACCTGTCTGGCCTGTGAACTCCAGTAGGGTTCATGGGGGAAGAGATGGGAGGTTCTGAAGCCTGTGTGTGTCTTGGAGTAGACAGCTGGGCTGCCTAATAGGAGGAGATAGGCATTCCAGATTCTCAGGAAGTTCTGGAATATTCTAGTGTATTCTGGAATACTCTCTTGTATGCAAATCCAAGGGGCTGGGAGAAGTGCACAGGATTGTGTTAGTGAGGAAGACTGGGGATACCAATGCCTGTGAGTTGTCCCTCTGATAATCTTACAAACTGTGCCTAGCTGGATCAGCCCCCTCCAAAGAGGTGGAGACTCCAGGTGAAAGGGCCTTCCTCCCAGGGAGGAGCCAGGCCTGCTCTCCACTGTGAATTCTTCCTGGAAAGTCTGAACTATATTCACTGTGTAGTAAGGAACTTTCTCCCTTCTTTCCTGGTGATATGAACTCTTGGAGGTCGCCCTTTATGCTACAGCTGTGGGAAGGCTTTTCATGATCAGCAACTGCAGTTCTTTGACTCCAGAGTGGTGACAAGGTCCCCTTCATGCAGAGTTCATATCACCAATGATGACAGTGAGCAAAGGCAGTTAGTGACAGAAGGAGCTCCAACCACTTAAGAACACATCATCCCTCAGCATCAGTGGCTTTGTCTTTCAAGGGTGCTGGGACAGGTGGGGCTTCAAAACACAGCTATGCTATCAGGGAATAGCCAGATCTGATGCTGTTGACTTATCTACCGTGGGAAACACAGAGAACTGAATGCTAGCCACACTTCCCTCTCTAGAAATAAATATGTGAAGAACAGCTTACCAACCAGGGCAGACCTGGTCTGTAGGCCTGTGGAGACCAGAACAAAGGTTCTGCCTCCATTTCCTTTCTGCCAATTACCTCATAGGGGACTGAATGCCATGATGTGGGCCTCATGTAGCCCCCTCACCTGCTGCCCTTCACTTCTGATTAGTGACAATGACCCACTGGTATTTAAAATTTGAGTTCCTTAAGCCTGAACTGTTGTTAGCAGCTGTGTCTCACCAGAGCTCCATCTCACCAAATGGCCCCGGCAGCAGGTTGGGCGGTAGCTCCGAATGCCCTTTTACACACACTCCAAATACTTAATAAATATTGTATTTTTATTAATACAAAAATACAAAATTACACTTTTACACACACCCCAAAAATACACTTTTACACACACTCCAAATGCTTAATAAATATTGTAAATTCCTAAATAGAAACCAAAAGACTGGGCTTGTGTTGCTCAGGCTAGTGGGAAGGATCAGGTGAGTCTGCCGTGGTTTGCAGGGAACAGCTCCTCTTGCGCCTCACTTTCTATCCAGCCAATTTTATATTATTATGGGCTTCATCATTTCACCAAATGCATAAAGAACAAACTTGATCTGCAGAATGCAGATAAAGACAATGAGAAAGATGGATGCAGGGGGCTATGGTCTGCCCCTGGGAAAAGCTTGATCTATTCAGATGTTCTGCTTTGAGTCATCCAAGCAAGGCTCATGTATGAGGATCAGGCTGACTCTAGTGCGCACCTATGAAGCCCTAGGGTTAGATGGGGGAAGGAACCTCCATGCTGGGGCAGGGAGCCTCTCAGAGCAGTGCCTGCTCCCCTCTCCCCTGGGACCTATCAGAGAGCCCAGCAAAGCTTCTGGATCTCATTAGGCTGTCCATGACTGCAGGCTGGCCTCAACATGGGCCTGGTTTCCATCACTTGACTGTTGATTCAACCTGTAATCATCATCAGGGGGCACATTCCAGGTCCATGGTTTAAGCGAAAAACATACTTTTGCCCACAGCTGAGGAGGCATTCTGTTCAGAGCGGTGCACAGTTCTGAGGCTCTCAGGGCTGCTCCTCCCGTCTGCACCTGACTGTGCACTGCAGCTTTGATTTCAGATGCAGGCAGGCAGGATGCAGGAGGGCACAGCATCTCCCCCACACACCCAATCTGGAGTTGCCTAGGAACTGAAAAGTGCAAATGCAGTCAGACGAATGTGTGCTGTTATTTGTGGTGGAGGCCCCCAGGGAGTCCCTGGGCCCTGTACCTTTGCTGGAAATACCCAATAAACTGTTGGCCGCTAGACTCCCTGTTGTTTTAGTGCTGGGTTTTAAACATTGTCTTTTCCAGACTATGAAGTTTTCTTGGACCACAATGCCACTTGCAGTCCCATACTAAATGTGACTTTCCGACCCCAAGCCTGCACCTACAAAACTAGCCAGGGCTGAACAGGCTCAGGCTACTTCTTGTATAGAGGAGAAATTTCTGAATTACTCTGAATTATGCACCCACTCTCTGTACACCAAGACAATACTGGGGACCCGTCGTCAAGGTTGGGGGATCAGCTGTGACTATCCAGGTGCTCACTTACTCATGAGAGACTTTCAAAGCCATCTCCCTAAAGCTTGGTAGGTAATCTGGGCAAAAGGGCAGGCTGTCTTTAAGTAACAGGTTCAGCATTGCTCAGGGTTGTAACTGGCCTTGGCAGGAATATCGAGCTATCCGATGATCAAGGTGTGGCCAGATTTCTATTGGCCAGATACTCAGAAAATTAAAGCCTCTCTGTAAATCATCTTCACAGAGAAAAGATCTATGTTAGCTGCAAGGAAGTCTTGTTGAAGGTTGAAGTCAGGGGGCACCCTGGTGGCTGAGCTCAGCAGGATTTAGTGGTCATGCACAGAGAACCAGAGCTGGCTGTATGGACTAGTGATGAACAATTCAGGTCTGGCTCCTGGTGTTCAGGGATCTCGGCTTAGTTAGGGAATCAGTGGTGCCAGAAGATTTAAAATACATGTTCCAGCATGGCAGGCTCTGCTAGTTTCCACAGTGGAAAGCATGATACATAGACTCTTATATTACCCTTCCATCAGATCAATGTTCTCCCCATGGCAAAACCCTGTTTTCATAAACCTTGGTCAGACTGAAGCACTGGAGATGGTAATGGCAGACTGAACTTACCCTTGACCAAGTAGGGGATATGCCAGTGAACTTCTGATGAACAATTGTATTGAGCCTAATTTGATTTCATCTGTAACTTACATTTTCAAGTAGTAGGTTGTTGGGGGACCCTGCTGTGAAGGTTGCAGTCACCATGTCCAGAATGGAGGACTCCCTTTCTCAGCAGGAGCTTCCTACTCTCTGCCTGACCTTATTTGGAAAGTGTCTCCCAGCACAGATGCCTGACATTATTTGGAACGTGACCTTTGGCATAGTTACCTGCAAGAGCTGCCCCTAGGTTTTTTCCTGTATGATACTTAGGTATTGCACTACAGCCACCCCATCCCACCTTCCCTTCCTACATGATAGGGTCCCTCTACCACATGCAAATAAAGCATACTATGAACACCTACCAGGTAAAACTTTGGCTGCCGTCTTCACCCTATGTTTTCCCCTGACTCCCTTGAATAAACAAGCTGTCTCACCGAAGCTGACTCCTGGAAGGTTTTTCCGTCATACTCATGTCTGTCCTCACCCAGCTTGCTGCCTCTGCTCCCTTTACTCTTGCATATCGGTGGCCAAAGACCTGTGAGGGAAGTGAGAGACCCACAGCTTGTACCCAAACGTGGGGCTCCTGGAACACGCAGAGTTTGTGAGTACTCCCTCTACAGAAGGTAGCGGCATCTTTGCCTTGGCCATCCCACCCTGAGGATTGCCCTCCCTTTCCCCCTTTTACTTTTGGTCTGAGTCTTCGTGTGGGACCATTAAAGACGAAAGGGCAATTGAGGCTTTCTGATCAGGGCCTGATGTTAGCTGAAGGCTCCTAGTCCTCTGAATGGACCCTGACTGCCCACCTGGGTGTCGACAAAGACCTCCTACTTATACAGCTCTCTACTGCAAAACCTGGTTATGCAACGACCAGTTAAATGCGGTTGCTGAAATTTGTGGTCAGGCTTGTGCTCTGGACTAGTTAGGAATTCCCTGTGATCTTCAGGTCTCGGGAATGTTCCACTAGGACCCTGCATTTTACCCCCCTTTCCCTTTCTATCTTGGACAACACCCCTAGAAACAAGGGACCCCCAAAGTTCTAATAACCTCTTTAGTTGATGATCATGCAGGGATTTTCCACACATGCCGAATTCAACTTGTAAGAGAGCAGATAAATTTCCTTATCCATTTTTTTTTTGTCTTGCCTCCAGGCATTCAGATTTAGGCTAAAACAGCAGGGCGGCTGCAGAGCATTTAAAGAATTTAAATCAGCTTGCCCCATGGACAAACAGAAAAAAAGATTTTAAAAGCCATTTTTTTCCCTGAACTTTTTCTCAGGCAGAGGGGCTCAAAATTTTGATCTTAGGCCCTGTTGGGCACCAAGGAAGCTGTGCTCAGGCCATGTGGTCCTGAGGTGGCTGCTTTTCTAACTAGATCTAAGCATTTTAAATTTCAGTGTATGTGGAAAGTCACAGGCCATGCCCAGGCAAGACATATGTTTTCAGAGCAACAAGCCGGTGATTTATGTGTTGGACATGGCACCCTGTTCCTTCTGCTGCCTTCACAAGTTTCTTTCCCAGCATAGCTTGTATCTAGGAATGAAGAGATCCGGAGAACTTTGCTTAGTATTACAGCTACTATGGTTGGTGAAAGACATGGATTCCTTTCCTTTGCTTTTCTATTTGGGATATATATATATATATATATATATATATCTGAAGGAGTTTCTCCTTTTATATCAAGTCTAATCTAACTGGCTAACTAGGGTGCTTTGTAAAAGTAAAAATGGCTGCTGTTCACATTTAATCTGTGATGCATGTGAATCCCACAGGGCTTGTATTCTGGTGGGGGATGGGCTTGTTTTATCATGGGACTATGCTCACTAACATGGCCATGTGGCCTGGTCGCCATCCTGGTCGCTGCTGATCTTACCAAGAGGGAGGCAAACATGTGACTTGGTCTCCACCTTGGTTGACGACATCATCAATATGGGGACAGTCACATGGCTTGGTTACTAGCTTGGGTAGTGACATTTTCAAAATGGTGGTGACCTGTGTGACCTTACCACCATCTTAATCCAACCACATGGCATGATTCAAAATGGAAATACCCCAAAACTTACTGGTAGCAGGGATACCTAGGAGTTCCCCGAACTGTAGACCTTTAATCATATGTCCTAATTCTCTTGCAATTTATTTTTGTTTTGGTTTCTTGATGGGATCATAGAAGAGCAATGCATTTTTATGTCAGACTAAGGGAGTAATGCCAGATCTCCACAATGGAAGTCTAGATTTTTCCCTGTTTCTAAAGGGGATTACTTTGAGTTTTAACTTCTTGTATGGTATATTTACTGGTTTTTAAAGATGACTTTTAAGTTTTTACATTGTTTAAAATGTTTACAATTTTTTTAAAAAGAAATTATTTTTAGGTTTTAACATTGTTTGTGTAACATCTTTACCTAATAGTTTTAAAGGAATTATTTGGATTTTAGTATCTTTTTACATGGTATTTGCTGATTTCTAAAAGTAACTATTTTAAATTCTTACAGTTTTTGCATAAAATATTTGTCAGTTTCTAAAGAGACTTTAAAGTTTTTCTAGCCATATGCCTTCAAGACTATTCAGGTACAAAGGGAGCTGACACCTTGTGATGGCTAGACCCGAAAAGCTCATGGGATTTCCTGTACTCCAGGGCCAAACCTTACAAGAGACAAGCTGCTACCAGCACATAGTTACACCAATGGGAGATAAAAAAGGGATAGCTTACTTGGGTGGGAGGCTTAAGGCTCCACTGGTCTTAATCGCTCCCCTTTTCTGCATTGTGATTCTAAGTCTTTTTTTCTCTAGAATAGAGTATTTCCCTCTCTGATGCTCAGTTGCTGTATGCTTGCTTTTGTTCCTGCCCCATCATTCCCTGGGTACCTTCTAGTTACAATGTCATGGATAGACTAAAAGGGAAAGAGTATTATGATATTGTCTCTTTGCAAGTTCTTTTAGGTACCATTGTTTTCTGTGATGGGTACTTAATCCAAGATTATGTATAATGAATTACAAAATGTTTTTTCCAATCCAGACTGACAGCCCTCTTCAAAGGAATTCACCATACGAGTTAACAGTCTTGCCTTAGTTTAAAAGTAAAATATGGATAAACATTTCAAAACTTTTAGGCTAAAGAAAAACAAATGCCTCTTTATATTAATTATATTGGTAAATTGTCATGTTCTGTTTGAGCTCACTGAGACGCTGACTCTGGAGATGGTATTGGCCCTCCCACTTCAGACTCAAGCTTATTATCTCAAGATGTGTTCTCCAAGACTTTTCCAGGTTCAGGCTGGCCCCCCCGACCCTGTGACAAGAAAAAGGAGAACAACAAAACAGCCTAAGGGTAAAGACACTGTACAATTGAAAACAGCTAAGGTGTAAATTAATTTCAACAGAGGGTATTACTGTCTATAGTAAAATTAGTTAATGGGATTCTCTATTTGGTCACAATACTGAGTAAAGTCACTAACATAAACTAATGTATACAAAGATAAATTTACTTAATAAACAACAGGATAGATTTTTTTTAAAAAATTTTAAAAAAGAGAATCTTCTGCCTAGAATTCTTCAGTCAGTAACTAAAGCGTGGTAGTTTTCCTGAATTGATTATGCTGGAGATTGTAAACATCAATTTGATGTACCAATTTCTTCTTTCTACCTAAAGCAAGGTTTTGGTAGACCACTCTCTAAACTACATAAGGGAAAAAGAATTTTTAACTATCTTGTGTTTTCTATAAGGTTTACCTAGAAATTTATAAAGCACAGTGTGTACATGGGTAATAATAACTTATCACATTATCTTATGTATATAATTTAGATTCCATGTTCTTTTAATAATATGATGCTACACACTACTTTCTTCTGAGTCAAACAACTACCATCTTCATGACTTCAGCTGTGTCCACTAGCAAACTATCATCACAATTGGACTTGTTGACTTAAGTATCATATGCTTTAATTAAAGGAGGAGGGGTAAACAGGGTCATTGGATCCTTACCTGAGTATCCAACTGCTCTTCCCAGCCAACTGTATGTAATTTGACCCTAATCTCATATGGTCTCCTGGGTTTGGGGAGGACTAAAATATATTATCTAGGGAAGGCTAGAAAAAAGAAAAGGGGGTGCTTGATCCATGCTGGGTTAAGGCTTTCCAGTGTACATACTCTCAGGTCACTATACACCTCAGCAGCCCCTCAGTCATCTCTGTAACTAAGCTCAATAAATTTATTGGTTCCCCAGAAAAACTTTAATGTAACCAAACGTTGGTTTGATACTACAACCTATGTCTCACAGTTTAAAAAAAAAAGTAAAAGATGTTCAAAAGACATAAAAATGGAGATATTTTATTAAAAAGGTTTTATATGTAGAAGATAAAAATAAAAAAGCCTAAGCAAATGATGGAGGTCTATGTAGGATGAGACAAAGATAATATATAAATAATCTTAAAATTTCTAAGGTCACAGTTTAGTCAACTAATTTAAGGATGTCTCATCAAGGTTTATTTTAAAATGTTCGGTTTTTGCCCAAGTTTTATCTACATGGCACATGGTAATTAAAAGTACCAGATTGGTGTAACTAACCTTCTTGGGTGTTTAATAACCAGACTTTGAGGCCTATACTAATCTGGTCAGAGGGACTGAAAGGAACAAATTTTTGTTCCTTGCCCTCCAAGGTCAAACAAGTTCTGGGAGCTATGGAGCATCTCTCAAAATGTCCTGTAACTGTGGTGAGTCACCTGTCCTCTTGTTCATGGAGGCCATGGAGACCCCAGAAGATGGACTTGAACCAGTGTCCAGTCTGCAAAGAGGAGGGTCAACAGAGAGGAAACATTTCCTTCATGCTTTCAAGCGAAGCCCAGGTCAAGCAGGACCTCTCGACTTATCTTCATGTAGACGGAACTGGTAAAAGAAAAGTCTGAGGAGCCAGGGGCTCCCCCACAAGCCCATGTGACCCCTGAGGTCCAGATCCTCATATGACCTTAAAAGTAAAAATGAATTAGTTTATTTGGGCCAACTGTATGGTCTTAAACACCCAAAAGGAAAGTATAACCAAAGATTAAAGTCATCAGTATATTTTGTTAAGAGTTCAAGGGATTATACATCCCAGACATTAAACTTAAGTTCTTATAAGATGTTATTTAGACAATTGTCTCTCATTGATTAATTTGTTCCTGATAGGACAGTGCTACTCAGGTGTAGGACTTTAAATCTTGGTCTACAATACTGTAGTGCCCACCTACAGCTGAGGGATACAACCCACGATTGTTCTAAAATGATGACTAAATTTGTTTTTTCTCCCTATCTAGAGGCCATTTAAAGGGAGCTGATTCCAGCCACTCCAACAGTTATCAAAGTGCCTGACAACAAACCCTGAGTTCATCAATCAGTCCAGCCTTGGCAGGCAAATAAATTAATTAATTAATTTTAAAAAATGAGGAGGAACCCAGTAGATGGATGCTTTTGGAAGCCCTCATCAAGAAATTCCAATGGACTTTAATTTGGACATTTTCTGGTTCCCTACCTAGAAACTGTAATACTAACTACTCTTGCCTTTACTTTTCCTTGACATCTCCTAGATACCAGTCAAGGACCTTCTTTTCTCCCTATAGTTAAGGGTTATGCAATTTGGGAGTCTTTTAGATAGATCCACTGAAGGGGGTACCCCAGTTGCCTCACCCTGCATCCCTGTTCAGCATGGAAGAAGCCAGAGTGGTCTGTGTCCCAATTCCCTACTGGCAATTTGGGTAAACCTCTTCAGAGGGTGGTGTGATAAGAATAGGAGATAGAAATTGTCTAGGTAGCTAGGGTAAAAAGACCCCAAAAAAAGTAGCCAGTTTCTTTCTTGGCTAAAAGTCAAAATGTCCTTGGGCCTTTTAGCAAAGTTCTCTGTCCCAAAGGCCAAAAACATTAAAAGTATTTGGGAGCTCTTATCCCCAGAAGATTTTAGGGTTACCTCTTCAGAGGGGGGAATGTTACAATATCAATAGCCCCCTGATTATGCTATGTGTTATGTTGATGCTTGTTCCCTGCCTTATACAATTTCTTGGATGGCAAATTGCCACCATTGCTAAAATTACTACTAATCAGGTCATGGTCCATTATCAGACCTTGGATTCTCCCGATATAGATAAATCAGCTCTTGAAACTTGTGATGACATCTCTCCATTATAAAACAAAACAGGGGAAGATGTTGGGGGACCCTGCTGTGAAGGTCGCAGTCTACCATGTCCAGAATGGAGGACTCCCTTTCTCAGCAGGAGCTTCCTACTCTCTGCCTGACCTTATTTGGAAAGTGTCTCCAAGCACAGATGCCTGACCTTATTTGGAACGTGACCTTTGGCATAGTTACCTGCAAGAGCTGCCCCTAGGTTTTTTCCTGTATGATACTTAGGTATTGCACTACAGCCACCCCATCCCACCTTCCCTTCCTACATGATAGGGTCCCTCTACCACATGCAAATAAAGCATACTATGAACACCTACCAGGTATAACTTTGGCTGCCGTCTTCACCCTATGTTTTCCCCTGACTCCCTTGAATAAACAAACTCTCTCACAGAAGCTGACTCCCAGAAGGTTTTTCTGTCGTACTCATGGCTGTCCTCACCCAGCTCGTGGCCTCTGCTCTCTTTGCTCTCACAGATCGGTAGCCAATGACCTGCGAGGGAAGGGAGAGACCCACAGTAGGTTTCCTTAATCCTTTGACTGACAAGAATGTTAGGTTCCTCGATATTTGTCTCATCAGTTTTCATTGCTGTGTCTGCCTGACACAATGTTCACTTGATGAATGGTTTAATTTTTAACTGCAGACATCTGTGACTTCAGAGGACCCAGCAGAGAAGGGAGGGGGTAGAAAATTACCAAGGGAGAGCCCTTGGCTGTCAGGAATCAGAGGCAGGAAACCAGGAGAACCAGGCAGGAGCACTTTGATGGGGAATCTTTATTGTTGGCTTGACTGGATTTAGAATCATCATGAAAACCACACCTCTCAATATGTCTGTGAGGGTGTTTTCAAAAAGGCTTGAGGAGGGAAGATGGGTCCTGAATGTGGGAGGCTACATTCCATGGACTGGGGTTCCAGACTGAATAAAAAGGAGAAAGTGAGCTGAGCACCAGCACTCGCTGCCTTTGGGGCTGTGGATAATATAAGTGACTAGCTGCCTTGTACTCTTGCTGCCATGGCTCCCTTGTCATGATGGATTAGATTCAAACCTTGAGCTAGATTAAATTGGTCCTTGTCAGGTATCTTGATACAACAACAAGAAAAGCTTCTAATACAGGCACCTAGCAAGTGGTGGACCCGGCAGGCTCACTTCACCAAAGCTTGCTGATGTGCACGCTCCAGCTGGCTTCCTGGCTTAGAATGAGCCCTTAGAATTCTATGAGCCCCTTCTCATGAGCAGCTGTTTTTACTTTCTTGTTTCCAGGTGGACTGTCTCATGGGTGCTATTATCCTTCAAGTCCTACGGCCTCAGTTCCCTTGAGGAAGACACCTGATCTGTTGTTGTCAACCAGGGTCCCTCTCTGAGAGCTGTGTGAATGGTGGTGGGTGGGAGAAAGGGGTATGTTACATTTCCTGGGATGGGGAAGAACCTAGATGCTTTTATGGAAGTGTTAGCTTCCCATCATTATACAGCACCTGAGGGAATTAGTTTGTAGACAGGAAATACTTGCTTTGACTCATAATCTTGGTGATTTCAGACCACGATCAGTTGGTTGTGGTGCCTATGACCTATGTGACACATCGTGATAGGAGTGCATGGGAGAGTAGAACTCTGCACATTGTGTTCATGAGAAGAAGAGAGGGAGAGACAAGGCCTGGGTCCTATGGCCCCCTCAAGAGCACCCCCTATGACCTGGAAACATACCCCTAAGCCCCACCTCAAAGTTTCTACTACCTTCCAATACTTCCAGCCCTGGAATAAAGCCCCATACACATAGGCCTTTGGGGGCTACTTAGAGACACTAGAGCAGTGGTCATGTTTGCTGTCTCCTGAGGAAACAGGTTTATCCCTAGATGGTGAATCTACATTGCCAATGTGACTGGATTTAGAATCACTATGGAAACCCACCAATGAGTGTGTCTGTGAGGGTGTTTCTAGAGAGGATGAACTAGGGAGGGAAGACCCATCCTGAACGTGGGCAGCACTGTCCCATAGGTTGGGGTGCCAGACTGAATAAAAAGGAGGAAGCAGCTGAGCTGTTTCCCACTGCCTCATACTCCTGCTGCCACAAGGTCCCTGCTGTGATGGAAGGCACCCTCACACCGTGAGCCAGAATAAACTCTTCCTTATGTCCTAATTAAAGTGCTTCCTCCAGCAGCTCCTGAGGCTGGGATGCCCCTGCCATCATTTGGTTGTCTGAACCAACATGTTCCTGGACATTACTCTAGCTAACATGCTCTTACGAGTCTCCATGTCACGTTGCTATTATTTCTGGTACACAATTTTTGGCATGTGCAGGCAGGTAAGCATTTCATTCAGCAGCTCTCAAGTTGGAATGGCTTAGAAAGCAAACTTAGGAAACCTGACTGTGAGTGAGCACGGACTGGGAAGCAAGCCTCTGAGACAGTGTGAATAGGCACAGAAGAGAGAAATCTCATTTAAAACAGGAGAAAAATTTATTTCAATTTGCACATGTTGAAGTGTTTAGTATTTACTAGGAAGGACAGTTAGGAACAATAAACCCGTGATGATCTATAACCTTGTGACTATGCGGTCTGCTAGCTTCATGGGGGTTTGAAACCAAGAGTTTCCACTTCCAATGGGGAGTAAACAAGTAGGATTTAGACCAGATCAGATTTTCTTCTTTGAACCCATCTTACAAACCTCCAGCCAATTCTACACATGATAACTGGGCATGGTGGAGACCTTAGGTCAGTCCCAGCTTTTCAGACAGATCCATTAGCATTCCTAATGCATCTTACAACCTGTTACTTTTCACCTCAAAAACCCTTCAGCAGGGCCTCCTCTCCCAATACCCTCTTAGTCCTTTTCATGTTACCATAGCATAATACCACAGACTGAGTAATTCATAAAGAGCAGATTTCTATTTCTCACAGTGCTGGAAGCCCAAGGTTGGGGGATGGGCATCTGGCCAGGGCATCCATCATTCCCTGACAGAATCAGAAGGCCAAAGAATAAGAGAGGGTCAAATTTGCTTTAACAAGGAGCCCATTCCTGTGATAACTAAGCCACTCTCACAATCTATTCATGTTCTCTGCTTTTAAGACCTAATCGCCTATCAGGCCCTACCTCCCAACACTTGTTTTGGGGGATCAGTGACCATTAGGGGACCATAACATCCTGAGAATGAAGGCTTGACATAAAGCTGCTGTCAGGCCCTGTGTCACCATCCTGGCACCTAGGAGATCCCTTGGTCCCCACAACCTGGATCCAGTCAGCTTCCACACCAACCAAAGGAGTCCTATCTTCTAATACCTCCCAAGCCCCTTCTACTGTGTAAGGTTACATGCTCACTGGTTCCAGGGATTAAGACACAGACATCTTTTGGAGGCATTGTTCTGCTTACTGCAATGAGAAATCAAGAAATTCAGAAGTCATCCATGTGAAAATACAGACAAGTATACAGTGCTTTACACACAGGAGAGACTGATAACTTCCCATTATTGCTAGCTTTTTTGTAGTTGCTCAGTAAATACTTTTGAGCGACTGAAGTGATTCTTTAAAAGTAAGATGGGAGGCTAGAGAGATGGCTCAGTGGTCAAGAGCAATATGGTTGCTCTTGAAGAGGACCTGGGTTTTGTTCCCAGCACTCACACGGTAGCTAACAACCACCTGTACATTCCAGGAGATCCAATGCTCTCTTCTGGCCTCCTCAGGAATTGTATGCATGTGGTACACTTATATACATACAGGAGAAAAAAACTCATACACATAAAAATAAAATTTAAAAGTGAAATGAATTGTCCCAACTGTCAGTTAAAACAATTTTCCTGGAGATGTAAAGATAGCTTTCTGGGGTAGTTCATTATTTTTCAATTCTGGAAGTCTCGTTCTCATTTTCTTAGGAGCTTGTGAACACTGGATTATGACTGAGTGACTGGTTATTCCTTAGTAAATCTCTGTGAGGCAGTATAGCCTTTTTAATACTAACATCTGAGGAAACAAAGTCATAGAGAAGTTTTGACTGGCTATGATGGCATTAAGTCTGCAATAAAAACACTATCAGATTCTTCCTGTCATAATATATGCCAGTGGGAATACAGAGGGCTTCCATGTTCAGCCTCTCTCTAGTGAGTCAGGCAGCTGGCATCTATAACATGTCCTATGTTGTCCTTTGTACACGCTTGCGAATCTGAGCTGAACTTCTTGATGGGCCTGAGGTTCACAGGAGCTCAAATATACAAACATACAGTTGTTCTGCTAGGTGTGTGAGGTTCCTCAAGGGGGAGGGCTCTGAACAGGTCATTTCACCTCTGACTAGAACTGCTAGACAGAAACACGACTGAGTAGTCTCCCCGGGTCTGGGGTGTGAGGAGGGAAATCAGGACACTTCAGGGCGCAGATGGTGGAAAGGATGGCTGTGCTGAGCCTGAGGTCAGTCAGACTGCTGCTGTTCAGGAAGCAGAGGATGGGAACAGAGAGAGATGGACAGCTGGGCAGGATCATGTGAAGGCGGTTTCTTCTTCTCTGGCTGTCTTCCTGAGCTTTGCTCTCTGGAGGTAGCACAGCCCCTTTGCCCTGAGCTGCTCTATTTTCTTCTGCCTCTGGTCTCTTCATTCTCCTGGGTCTTTCTGTTGTTATTTAGACAGGGTCTCATTATGTAGCTCTAGTTGACCTAAAACTTGCTAGGTAGCCTAAGCTAGCCTTGAACTTGTGGTCTTCCTGCATCTGCCTCCCAAATACTAGGATTACAGGCATGTGCCACGAAGCCCAGCCCCTTGGGTTTTGATAAAAACATAATTTGAAATAAGACAGTCCTGAGGCATCGCTGCACAACTAGCCTTCTCCAGAGCCTAGTGTATACAGCCTCACGTCTGGAGTTCAGTCTCAGAGCAAGGCTGCTGTCAACGCACTGGGGGAGGGGCGTCCACAAGAGCAGCAGGCTTCCCTTTATCAGCAGAAGCATTTCACGACTCTGCATCCCTTAGTTCTGACAGGAGTAGCTGTAGAATTGGAGCAAATCATTTAACCTCTGTGAGCCTCCCTTTCTGAGTGACAATAATAGTCTCTTCCCAGGCTGTTGTAAGGATTAAAGGATTCAGTGTATGTAAAGTTCCCAGCCCAGTGCCTGGAGCTTAACTGGCATGCCAGAGATGTGACAACTGCCATCACTGGGAAATTCTGCCCAAGGGAAGCTTTAATTACAGTTGCTTTCTGTTTCTCTAAATTCAAGGGTTTGCTTCCAAGACAATTAACAGACCAGAGAATTCTGCTACCTATCAGCCACTGGTAGCCAATAGAATCCCAATGTTGGCACAAATACTGTCTCTCAAAGCCCGGACACTTAGGCAGGTGCCAGCTTGTTGCTCCATAGCTCCCAGTGCATCCAGATCCATGACAGTTAGGCAAGACATGTGCTTAAATATTTACCTTGCTCAGAGCCACTCCAGTGTGGCAGGGCTCAGAAGAAAATGTGAGATGCAAGGCGGCTTTGGCACCCTCTGTTTCTAGCTTGGTGGCACATATGTCTTGACAGGAAGTATCCCCGACAGACTGGGCAACCTGTTGCTTTTTAAAAATGAACAATAATGATCTCCACTCAAATTTAGGGATGGAATCAGAGATGTCAGAATCCTGGTCAAGCCTGAACATTTAGAATAATTCTCTGGTGCCACTTCCTCAAGAGTTCAGGTATATACCCTACATCTACTGCATGGAGGCTAGAGGAAGGGTGGGCACGGAGCACATATTCAGTACCAGATAAGCACTTTGTATGCTGCAGAAACAGTATCTCCATTGTCATTATTATTTTATAGATAAGGAAGCTTGTGGTTCAGGGAAGATAAGCAACATGCCCAAGGTCACACAACTCTGAGAAGTAAGGTGAAGATTTGGCTTCTGGTTCATTGACTCTAATAGAATGACATAGAGAATGTTCCAGAAGGTTTTCCCAAAGGCTCCCCACAGGAGATAAGTCCCCAAGGGTACCACAGTGGCTTCATTTGATAGAGACTGAATTTTGTCACAATTAAGACAGTCTAAAGCTTCCCTCCAGTGTCTTGCTCCCATTGAACACTGCTCAGAGTTGCATCTGGCTAGGGATGTGACTAGGACAGGGTCAGATGCTTCAAAGTACCAAACAGTCAGCCTGGGTGGAGAGGGTGGCAGGGTACCAAGGCCTCTGTT
The DNA here is from genome assembly GCF_000622305.1 of Nannospalax galili. Taxonomy (NCBI): domain Eukaryota; kingdom Metazoa; phylum Chordata; class Mammalia; order Rodentia; family Spalacidae; genus Nannospalax; species Nannospalax galili. Next base: position 4,793,895 of record NW_008360317.1, on the reverse strand, counting down.
TCTTCGGCAACTGGAATTTTTTTTGTGCTGTTGAGAGCTTTGTGGAGAGATTGTTCTCTCCCGTCCTACCCAGTGCACCCAAGTCGGAACACACACACACACACACACACACACACACACACACACAGAATTTTGGCACCCAGATGGATGAGAAGCATAGCCTGCTGGCTATTCTATAGGGAGGGACTACCTGGAGATTCCTGCAACCTCAGGGACCAGGATATCCAAATCTGTAGGCAAAGTTTTCTAGGTGGTTCTAAGAGCTCAGAAGCCTTGGAGAGCTTCATATCTCAGGAGACAGAACCAGAAGAATGGTCCTTTTTAGATCTCTTTAGATTTCTAGGAGCTTATGATTCACTTCCCTGTTACCATTAGGCATTCTGATCTTGTATGCATAGGTGTTGGGATACTGGAGCTTTCTTTTCCTGGGACTTTGAATGTGGGAGATCTGAGGCTGTGGGGCTATGCTTGAGGAACTGTTGTTTTCCCTCCCAACACAGCTTCCCTGGCTTTCTCATTGTGCGGCAGCAGACCTTCTTAGAGCTCTTTGGAGTTTCAGGGCATGTTCTAGAAGACTTGTCTACAGTGAGGTTAATGGGTACCCTGTCTGGCTCTATGTCTTGAGGCTTCTGAGGGTGGCCCAGGGCTATTCCTGGGCTCCTGGGGAAGCCAGGTCACAGCCAGGGGCATCATACTGTCTCCTGAGCCCAGGGCTAGAGGGAGCTGTGGGCTGTGGATGGGCAAGTGCTCAGAGCAGGTCTGTGGCCCTGAAAGGGTTAAAGTCTCCCTGGAAGTCTGGATTCCAAGGAGTAATTTGAGCCCTTGAAAAACACAGTCTTTTATGCCAGCCCTATATCTCCTGAGGCCTCTGGGCTGTGGGTCTGGACCTGGGGGCTCTGACCCTGGCTCTGGTTTTCCTACAGTGACACCCAACCTAAAGTGAATAGCCTCTAAGCTAGGACAAAGAACACCAGTCCCCAGAGACATTCACATGGAGGAGGAACAGTGTATGTCTGTTTATCACTGCAGATTGTTCTGGAAAGGAAAAAAAAAAATGCAATAAACAAATGCACAAAGTGGTGATTCAACATATTTCCTTTTTACACAGAAGCCTGACAGCTAAAGGGGAAGGATGGGAGTTCCCCACGCCCTCTCCCACTGCCATTTGGATTCCTTATTGCTTTCTTGATCTCCAGGGTTGTAACTGCTATCTCACTAATAGAAAGCTCCATTAGACCCTTTATGAAGGGAATTAATGACTTCGTAAATTTAGTGCTTGGTAAACATGGCAGAGAAAGCATTTCCCTAGGCTGGAAAGGAGGCTGGATGGAAGGAAATATTGCCAGCCTGCTGAGAGATCTGCACTTGGGCACTGGTGCTGCTTTTCTGAAAGCCAAGCCCCAGGAGGCTTGGTGTCCAAATATCTTGAGAAAGAAGCTGAACAGAAAATAGGAGAGTCTGGAGCCAGGAAGGAGACACGTCCACAGAAAACAAACAACAGTCAGGTGTGGTATGCACACCTGTAATCCCAGCACTTAGGAGACTGAGGCAGGAGGATTGTGGAGAGTTTGGGGCCAGCATGGACTACATAACTGCAGGCCAATCTGCTCTCAGCGTAAGACTCTGTCTCAGAAAATAGATAAGAAACAAAGTAAAAACTAGTGAACTTTTCAATGATAATGCATATTTAAATGTATCCAGCTGGTAGGTACAACTTTGGTGCTAAATGAGACAGCTTAGTTGTTTATGTCACCTGAACTCTTAGGCTTATGAGTTACTTTGTTTTTTAAGCTTTTTAGGCCTTTCCAGTGATAAAAATGCTTGGAGATAACTGAAAGGACCAATAATCAGAAGGAGGCAGGAGAAAGGAGGGACTGAATAAGGCAAAGGCCACACAGGTGAGATGGAGAGAGGGGGATCAGTTATTAAAGTAAAATCAGTGCATTTACAGGTACATCCCAATTTCTTTAACCACTTGGTCTTTCTCCTTCAAAGCTTCCTTTTAAAACTGTGTATGGTATATACCTGTAATCCCAGTGCTTGGGAGACTGAGGCAGGAAGATATTGAGTCTGAGGCCTACTTGGGCTATATATCCAGTAAGACTCTGTCAAAAGACAGACAGACAAACAAACATCTGCCCCTTTTCAAGGATCAGCCAGTATCTGACCAGTTCTTTCCTTCTTCAGAAGACCGTAGTTTTGTTTAGCAAATCCTCACCTCTTTGAAAGTTGGTCACTCCTCCTTGGGGGCTAGGTGACAGAATGGCCAAGGGCTGGCCCAGTGACTTTGTTCATTCTCCCCAGCATTTTGGCTTGATTGCATTAACTCAGGTACTTATTCAATACATAGTACTGACAACCTGCTGGGTCTTGATTTTGAGACTCAGGCATTGAGTTCTTCCAAAAGTGTCTTCATATTTGAAGCAACAACAGCTGCTCATGTGTGCTGCCTTGGGAATACATGAGTTCCGAGCCTCTCTACTATGGCTTCTCATTGTTTATTGATATATATTTGAAAGCATCTGCAAGATTAGTAAATGGCACTGCTGGTTTGTGATTGTGTTGGTTGGATTCCTGTTGCTGTGACAAAATACCTAAGAAAATCACCTTAAAGGAACCAAGGTTTATTTTGACTTAGTTTCCAAGGTTTCAGTTCGTGGTCGACCCAGTCACTTTGGGGTCTGCAGTGAGGCAGAACAAGCATCATGGTGAGCAAGTGGTGGAGAACGCAATTAACGTCAGCAAGAAGAAGAGAGAAGGGGTAAGGAGGCTGGGGCCTCAATATCCCTTTCAGGGGTGTACCCCCAATGACCTAACATCTTCTCTCTAGCCCTCATCTCTGGAAGATTCAACCATCTCCCAACAGGACCACAGGCTGGTGACCATGCCTTTCACATCTGAGCCTTTGGATGACATTCAAGATCTAAGCTGTAACAGTGTCACTTAAGCCTCTTGATCCACCAAATTTAAATTTATATACCTTTTCCCCCAACCAGATACCTAAGTCCTTGGAGAAATTAGAAAATACATCCTGCAATGATGAAAATCAGGAAAAATAAGAGTTTGTGTAATTCTTGCAAAATCAAGATGTGTAGAAGACATTGTTGCTTGGAGACATCTAAATCAAGGTAGGTCTTGAGAGAGACATTATAGAAAATGTCAACACTCGAGAATTCAGGCAGAAAACTTGAAAATTTTCCTGGGAGGGTAACATAAGGCCACAGAAAAGGGCTCTGATGCCTATTTTATTTGGTGTATGTTCTGTTCTGTTCCAGAAAGGATTTGGGGTAGTTCACAAAGGAGGCACAAAATAGAAGTTTAATATATACCAAAAAACAGAGCAAGAGAAAAAGGAAAGACAGGGCGTGCTACACACAGCACGGAGCTGGGATGAGGTGGAGAGGGAAGAAGATGGGCAGCTTTAGATACTGTCTTCCAGTAAGTTGCCCGTTTAGCTCTGGGAGTTGCCAATTTTGCTCTGGGAGTTAACTGAGCAAAGGGAAAGGATACATACTTAACTTAAGAGCAGAGAAATTGCACAGGAGAGCACTATGTCTGGAGCCCAGGAAAGGAAGGCCCTTCTGCAGGCCTTCCCCCACCATCTGTGTAATGTAGAAGCCAAAACCCTAATAGTATCTATTATCTGCTGTGGAGCTTGCTGAACAGTTCAGTGTTCTTTCTGGACCTAGTTTGCTGCTGGACATTCCTTATTGGGCACATTCTTATTCAATTCTGAGTTAGTTTGGTCCAAATCTTTCAGTATTTCCCCTAATGGATCAAGAAAAGTCTAGAAAAATCTCACATGCCACTATTTTTCAGCCTCCGTATTTGTAACTCATATCTTGACAAGTATGAGGATCCTTGTGAGACCAAGAAGTAAAGTTAACACGAAGGAAGATTGTCTGCCATATGCTGAGTAATTTTTCAGCCTCCGTATTTGTAACTCATATCTTGACAAGTATGAGGATCCATGTGAAACCAAGAAGTAAAGTTAACACGAAGGAAGATTGTCTGCCATATGCTGAGTGCCTAGACATGGTTCTGTACCTTTTTGTTCTTTGGTGGTGTTGGGGGTCACACCCAGGACCTTGTGCAGTATCAGGTGAACGCTACCACTGAACCACACCTCAGGCCTTCAGACTGCACCTTTGTCAACTTCAAATTCTTAGCCTGCTTGAGCAGGATTTGACTCTCCCAATGTTTTCAAAGTTGAGATCCATCCCAAGATCTACCTCAGGAGATGAGGAGGAAGGCTGGTCTGTTTGTAAGTAGCAGTCACTCTACTTGGATGTTTTTTACTCTGGTTACACAAAATGATGCTGCTATGGCAGCTTCTTCATGCTGGAGGATAAACCTGGGACCTTTGATAGGAGCCAGGGGCTTTCCCTGACACGAGGTTGAGGTTGCTTTGGGAGGGAGCAGGCTGGTCATTAAAGGGCAATTAAAATCTGGGATCCATCATATAGTGCTCCCAAGCAGTGCTCCTTAGTTGGCAGGGAAGACGCGCCATCTAGTGGCCACTCCCAGAATGTCCACATAAATCTCCTCTGGCTCTGGAGGCCTGGGGGGTGTCAGGTGACAGTAGGCTAACCGTTAATCAAGCATGGCTGCATCTCAGTTTCCCTCCAGAGCCTTCTGTGAGGGTGGTTGTAAGGGTGTCTGCCCTGGTGGTGCATCAACTTGGGCAAGAAACCCAGCTAATTAGGAGGTGTCTTAAACTGCCACCCATGTCCTTGAGATTCCAGAGTCATATCTCTCTACTCCTAAGTCCCAGAAGCTTGGGTCACCACTTCCTGCCTGGCTCCCCCTTCCTACGTGGCTCCCCTTGGTGCTGGTGTGTTTCAGATCATCTCCTGCTGTCCAGCCTCTGCCCCGTCGGGATTCCCAGACCGCAGGACCCTGTAGTTCTCTTCCCTGGGTCAAGTAGAGGACCGGCAGCTAGGGTAGGGGCATATTTTCCCAGCTAGGGGTGTAAGATCCCCAGGCTGGTTTACACTGAACCCCTGTGGGCCTCCTGACTACCCATGGGATCTTTGTGTCAGGTTAGACCCTCTGACTAGAGAGAGGCAAGGAGATGGGTGCTTCAGGTAGGGTGTGAGGGAGGTAGTTGAGGGGATAGCAACAGCTGCAGGCCTCTAAAGAGGAAGGTCCCCTCTAACTTCTGCTCCAGGTCTGCCCTCCAGCCCAGCACTCATGAGCTCATGGACTGCATGAGATAACCGGATGTACACTTCTTCGTGTGCTCAAAGGTGCTGTGTGCAGGCTCCCTGCTTAGCTCCACACAGCTCTGGCACAGTGAGGGCTTTAAAGGACAGAGTGGCTCTGCCTTGGTGACACTGGTGGCATTGGCAACAGAGACTTCACCTGTTACCCATCTGGCAGAGGCTGGTAGGCACAATGCCATATGGAGAAGGTGACAGTGCACAAAGGCCTTCTGGGCCCTCTGCAGGGAATGGCTTTGAACATGGACATCGTCTAACCATGTCCAGATGGGGAGAAAGGAGATGGAGACTGGAAAATGACTCCCTAGTCCTGAAGTGATTCACATTGGCTTATAGGAGTTCAATCTGCTCCTTTAATGGGCAGAGATAAGAGCCAGCAAAACAGGACCATGCAGGAATGAGAAGCAGTGTTCAGGGCTCATGGTGACATTCCCCAACGCTCACATTTATTAACTGATTTAATCCACAGGCAACTCCACACCCTAAGTCCTATTATTAGTCTCATCTTATACTCAAAGGAAATGATGCACAGAGATGTTAGCAACCTGCCAAAGTCACACAGCAAGGTGGCGGCAGAGCTGGGCTCTGAGCCCAGGCACAGCAGCACAAAGGCAGATGCTTTCTATCTAGTTCTGGGCTGAGAAGTGGCTTGGTCACTTGGATGTTGGAGTCTGAGAGCTCTGAGTTCAGCCCCAGACCCTCATCTTACTAGCTATGTGATCTCAAGTCTCTCTTTGACTTTGTTTCCTCAGTGGAGAATGAAAGAACACTGTCTCATTTTACTAGGACACAGGGCTTACTTGCATGAGCTGATGATATCACAGGTTTTGTGACACACAGAAAAAACACTCACCAGGGCACGGAACCTATGTACAATCTTTGGATCTGTGTCACTTACAGAACTCCAAGTGGCTTCTTTAATGAGACTTTTAGGAACTCTGTAGGCCACTTAAGCCTCATTAGGCCTTGGGCAAGGGCCCCATGTCTAGCCTGTGGCACTGTGGAACCCTTTTGAGAACTGCTTTCTCGTTGCTTCCTTGCCAGGAGGGTCTAAGGCTTGCTAGCTCTACAAGCTTGCCCTGTTCTCTTCGCTGAGGGTGAGGGGCAGGGTTGCAGCTGGCAGTCTGCTGGGCCTGCGCTTTCCTGCCTGCCTGCATCTGAATCTCTAAGCTCCTTGCCAGCGGAGGTGGTGAGCGGAGCAGGGGATGTTTGAAGGCATCCTGCCAGGCCTCCAGGCCTCTGGAGAACTGTGGGGAGCAGGAAGCAGGCCTCCTAAGGAGGAAGGGCCATTGGGGGGTGCGGAGGGGATGGATACACAGCGGCCTGGGTACCTACCTGCTTTGCATCAGCTGACCCAGGATACTGGAGAATAATGAGGAGAGCAGCCTGGCTTTGTAAGAGAAAACACTTCAAGCAGGGTTAATGCATCAGATTAATACAAATTTAATCAACATGAAACTTCTTGACTGCCATTCTTTGTGTAAAACATTCAGAGATACTGAGTAGCAGTCCTAGAAAATTCTTCCTCCTGGCAGACAGAAGATCTCTGTTCTGAAGACAGAGAAGGGAAGAATAAGGGTGGTGGTGAGGGTGGAGCCTGGGTGGTCAGATGCTCTGGTGGGCGTTTGTCTTAGAACAGGATACAGAACGATGAGAAATACCATGTCATTTCACACACAGTGGGAGGCCTGAGCAATGCTCAAAGGCTTTTACAGGAGCTTTTCTGTAACAAACCTAATTTTTGTCTTCCTTGTCTCATTTTGGAAATCTTAGAGGTATTTTTCTGGGATGCCATGCTGTCCCTTCCTTGTGCTGGAGGGTCAGCCCAGGGCCATGCACGTCACAGGCAAACCTTCCACTACAGAGCTACACCCAGCCCTGGCCTCTTACTCCTAATAGACTTGAAGAGCCACAGGTTCCTCTATTCACACCTTAGCTGGAGGTATGAGTCACTGCTAAGGACTAAAAACAGTCTGGGCTCCCTGACTTTCTCCCTTGCTTGAAGAATCAGGACTTGGGTCACTTAGGCTCTAGCATAGAAGTGTTTGTCTTTATCCTCCCAAGGATTCCCCCACAACATCAATTTGTGTAATTTTATTTTTCCTAACAAACACTACTGTAAATGCAGCAGGGAAGTTCATTAAAAAAACCTAATGCTGGGGTTGGGGATTTAGCTCAGTGGTAGAGGGCTAGCCTAGGAAGCGCAAGGCCCTGGGTTCGGTCCTCAGCTCTGGTGGGGGGGGGGCGCACAAAACAAAACAAAAAACCTAATGCGAACTGGATGTGCTGGCACACGCCTTTAATCCCAGGCCGATTTCTGTGAGATGGAGGACAGCCTGTGAGGTCTACACAGTGAGTTCCAGAACAGTCAGGGCTACAGGGAACCCTCTCTCAAAAAACCAAAACCCAGGGGCTGGAGAGATGGCTCAGTGGTGAAGAGCACTTGCTGTTCTTCCAGAAAACCCAGGTTTGATTTCCAGCACCCACATGGTGGCATTGTTCCAGGGGATCCAGTGCCTTCTTCTGACCTCTGCATGGATTGCATGCACATGTGCATGTCCATACATACAGGCAAAACACTCCTATACATAAATAAAAAAATAAATAAATCCCCAAACCCAAACCAAACTAGACAAAAAATCCTAACGCTAATACTTTAAATTTTCATGCTTGCTTTTGTGTGTTTCTGTATAGAGGCCAACGGTTGGTGTCAGGCAGCTTCCTCAATCACACTAGACCTTATTTTTCGAGACAGGTTCTCTCAATAAACCTGCCCAGGGATCCTCCCCACTCCAGCTCCCCAGCACTGCCGTTAGAGGAGCTTGTCTGTCTTTTTGTATGGGTTCTAGGGGATTGGACTCAGTATCTCATGCTTGAGGTACAAGCCCTCATCAGCTGAGCTATGTCTCCAGAACCCAAATTTTCTTCTTTCTTATTTATTTATACCTGATAAATGTTGTGTTTATTTTATGCCAAGCACCTGTCATGACGTTAGAACAGGAAACACAAGAGACAAGGTTTCTTCTTTTCTGGAACTTTGATTTCAGAACAAACACATTTATGAGCCAACAGCTTTCTTGGTGGTAGGGTGAGAAGTGGCTAGCTGCGGGAGGAGACTTTTTGGAGGGGTTGACACTGGAGCTGTAAGTTGTGATTGCCATGCCAGGGATAGCAATAAATGCAAGTCAGTAAATGGACTGGGTAGCAACACAGCAGGTGCAAAGGCCCTGAGGTGGGAAGTGCTCATGAGTCCATTGAACAGAAGAGTGGCTGTCAGGAGAAGAATGAGGACATGCTATTGAAGAGGTTGACAGGGACCAAGTCAGAAGAGCTCTGACTGCCAGATGGGGAGGCAGGCTTCATGGGAGATGCCTTGTGACTCTGTTGGAAGTTTGTAAGGCAGGAAGATACTTGCTCTGATTTGTGCTTTATGGAGATTCTTATTGTCAAGGATTTTGCTGCAAAAATAGTGAAGGGAGAGGGGAGAGATGCATAGGGTTGCAGTTTGAACAAGACTGGCCCTGGGTCCATCAATATGGAAACTGGGTGTTGCATTCTTTCGTCTTGCATATGCTTCTTAATGACTACAATGAAAGTTTACAAAGAACTCTATAATGCAAAGGGATCAATGTGGAAAAAAAAGCCTTTAAAGTGCAAACAAAACAGTAATAGCTGGTACCTTCTGTGCGATCCCAGAACAGTAATAGAAGTCCTGGTGGAAGGAAGACCCACAATAGAGTCGTTGCCTTGAGCAATTGTGGCTCAGCAGATCTGGGAAGACTGGCAGGTAGTGACCTGGCCCTGGGGGTGGTAGAGAGAGAGAGAGACAGAGAGAGAGAGAGGTCTGCACAAGTGGCAGTGATGCCAGTCATGGGTTTGAAATGTGCCTTTTGCCAATATGTGGGACCATCACGTGCTGAACTCCCTTGACTAGCTTGGTGACCAGAGAGAGTGGATTAACCGTGTTTTATTTTTGGATCCTTTTACATAATGGGCATTGAAGTCAGAAGTGTCACACGATGGGAGGACCCTTGAGATCCCCCTTGGCGGAGGACTGCAGAATCTAGAGCATTCATGTTGCCTTTCGCTTGAGTAAGAAATGAGCTTTCATTGGTTATGTAAAGCTTGTGAGATGTAGGGGTCATTTGTCTCAGCAATTGGCCTATTCTGACAGTGAAGGTGGCCAGCTCCAAGTGGACAGAGCCTCATGGGTAATTGACATAGTAACTGGAGCCTAAATGATAGTGTATTCAAGCCCTAGCCAGGTCAAGTCTTGTGTGGGAACAGGTAAGGAGGCAAAGGTAACCAGGTCTGCCCACCTCTGATGAGTTTCCTCAGCAGAGGAAAAAAGAGGGGAATCCGTTAAGAGCCTTGAAAATGCACACAACTCACAGACCAGATCCAGCAAACCTACAGAGGGAACTCAGAAGAAAGAAATGCAAAGCTAGGTGCAGTAGAACATACTTGTGAGCTGAGCACTGAGCACTGGGGAGGCTGAGGCAGGAGGATCAAGAGTTTGAGGCCAGTTGTGGCTACATACTGACACCCTGTCTCAAAAACAAAAGCAAAACAAAATAAAAACAGAAAACCCAGGAAGTAAAATTTCTTAGAGTGACCACTGAATCTATCAATCATTCATTCATGAATTCAATCATTCACACCTACTGTGTGCTGGCACTGCATCAGAGGCCAGGACCCTGTGGAGAGCCATTATACCAGGTGCCTGCTCTAAGGGCACCAGAAGGGAAGAAAACAAAAAGCCAAATGACTCCAGTTTGGATCAGGGTATGCACACCAGTTTTCTTGGCCTGCAGTGAGGCAGTACAGGGTGGGGGCAAACCGGCTTACCCCATGGCAGCTAAAAAGTAAAAGAGAGAGACAGGAAGGGGCTGGGAACCCAGCATCCTTTCCAAGGCCATACCCCACTGACCTGACCCTAACTTCCTCCCAGGTCCTACTTCCTGAAAGTTCCATTGTCTCTCAATCATGCCACAGGCTAACAACCAGACCTTTAACACACAGGCCTTTCGGGGGAACATTTAAGATCCAAGGCTTATATAACAAGGGGCTAAGAAAGGGTTAGACAAAGGCTGATAAGTACAATCAGGAAATTCTGCTTTAATAGGGAGGAGTGGTAAGTTCTCTCAGGGCCCAAGAAAAGAGAAAGAGTGGTCTAGAACAGTGTAGAGTTCAAGCTTGAGAGAGTGAAAGGAAAGGAAAGTAGGGAAGCATGCAGCCTTCTAGACAGAGGGCACAGCATGTAAAAAGGCCCTGTGGCTATAAGGCTGCACATACTTGAGTAGCTGAATAGAGTGGGAGAAGTGAGAGGTAAGGAAAGTGGCAAAAAATGTTCTAGAGAGACAGAGGCTAGATCATGTTGGGCCTGGACATACTGAGAATTCTGACTTACATTTGGATTTGTCTCTTCCTGTGTGATGGTTACTTTTGTCAATCTGAGGCATTCTAGAATTACCCAAGAAGACATCTGATTGAAGAGTTATCTAGATTAGGTTGGCCTGTGGGCATGTCTGTGGGGGATTGTTTTGAATATGTTAATTGATATGGGAAGACTCAGCCCACTGTGGGTGACACCATTCCCTAGGCAGGGTGCCCTGGCCTTTATAAGTGTAGCAAGCTAAGCACTTAGAAACATGCATGCATTTATCCACTTTCAGCTCTTGACTGTGGATAAGAGGAGCTGCTTTAAGCTCCTGCTTTGAATTCCCTGCAATGATGAACTATAACCTAGATTTATGAGCTAAACAAAACCCTTTCTCCTATAAGTTACTTTTTGTCAGGGTATTTCATCACAGCAACAGAAATGAAACTAGAACACCCACCTTCCTGATTTTTCTATTTTAAAGGATACATCTTAGGGCCAGAGAGATGACTCAGTGGTTAAAAGCACTGGCTCCTCTTGCAGAGGATCGGGGTTCAGTTCCCAGGACCTACGATCATCCCAAACTCCAGTTTCAAGGGATCTGAAGCCCTTTTCTGACCTCCCTGGGCATTGCAGAACATAGGTGCACTTACATTATGTAGGTAAATCACTAATGCACATAAAAAAATAATAAACGAAAAGATACATCCCCACCTTCCACTCTGGAGGAGTTTTGTAGGCAGCTCTCTCTAGCCTTGCCCTGGATGGGTGATGTCTGTTTGAAGCAGAACAAAGCCCAGAGGGGTACTTTATCTTCACCACCTCTTTTGATACTCGTGAAGACAGCGGATCCAGATACAGGACCTAGCTTCATGACACTGTGGGCAGCAGGCAGTTGCTGTATGACTGAACTTTGGCTTTATTGCTAGCATTTTCCACCCTTGGCTCCCAAGGAGCCAAGTCAGTGGCTTTCAGCCAAGAACCTTCACATCTTGTGCTATTGGGATGAGAAGAGACACTTGCATATAGGAAACCCTGGTCCTGACCATCAGAAGAAGGCAGCAGCTGAAGCTGACTGCCAGAATTCCAAAATTCCCCCAGTACAGGAAGTAAACCCTATGAAACCTGCCTCAGGTGCAGTGCCAGGCGACAGAGCATCTCCCATGGCACGGCCAAGCCCTGTGACAGCCTCTGAAGCAGCTAAGCCTTGCTCTATGAGGCACACTCATAGCAGGCCAAACCTTTAGCTGTCACATAAGCCATGTCGCTTTTGGCAGGCCACTGAAACCAGGCAACACCAGCCACTGGGCAGGTGCAGGGAGCACAGTGTTGTGGGTTTTTCTGAGGACACTTCATTTTTCTTTCTACCTTATTAACTTCCCAGAACCCCATCTTGAGGGACTGGGCTTGTTGTGAGAACTGACAAGTGGATTCTAAGAGCTGGCTACCAGGCCACTGAGGTGCAGCCAGGGCACCGCTGTGTAGAGGGTCATTAGTGTCACAACCTAGCCTCAGCTGAAGTCGTGATGGGTGAGTGGAGCTGCCCACTACCTAGAGAGGAAGAATTCTGAATGAAAAGTTGTAGGTTTAAGTAGGAAAGCTTTCACAAAAGTCCCATCAGTCTTTGAGGGTATGGCTGCCAGGGGTCACATGAAATGTTTGTAACTTTAATATACAGTTTCATTTGCTTGAATATGAGCTTGGTTACAGATAATCAAAGAATGGCTCCAGGTAGGGAATTTAATATGAGAATCCAGCCAGGACTGGCAAGCCATATATGTGCTGATGTGGCAATTTCAACCTTGGACTTAAGGTCAAGATTAATTTAGTGAAAAATATTATTTTTCAATGTAATAGACACCTTCTGCGTTGGATCGCAGGGGCCTCAGGAGGACAGGTGTGGACAGGCCCAAATGGCTAAAGTAAGAAATGCTTTGAGGCAGTGTGAAATGAGAAGCAATATTTTTCTCTTATACATAGGAAAGTCAGGAAAATATCATTGTTAGTGGGCTGCATGTCATATTTTGGCAATTTTGTGAAATAGCCACAGAGGCTTTTTAAAAGAACCTTTTATTATAGCTATTATTATTATTATTATTACTACTACTACTACTATTATAAGAAATGTTAAATATGTGCAAATACTACCCAACTTCCTTGTGGTTCAACTTGTGATTTTTTTTTTTTTTTTGCCTTTAACATGCTGTGAAAGCGATACACATCCAGTGGAACCCATGTTTGGGAATTTGAACTCGGATTCTTTCCCCACTTAGCACTGTGTTGTCTAACCCTCTTGTGATGCTGGCTCTGGTGGCACCTGCAGCTCTCAGTCCACCTCATGATCACAAGGAGACACACAGAAGCCCTGAAGTATGCTGTTACAGACTTGGGGGATGGGGTAGAGTAGGTGGATTCAATGCATTTTCAACTTGACAATATGTTCAACTTATGGTGGGTGTATCAGGGCCCATCACAAATCAAGGAGCATTGACACTGAATTAGACAGAACGCTGTTAGCATTGGAAAACTTCCCCTGTAGAGGACTGAGAGTAAATGGTTGAGATTTTGGAAGCCATCTGGTCTCTGTCTCAGCTGTTTGATTTTGCTACTCTAGCACAGAGGCATGTACAGGCAGCACTATGAACAAACAGGGATGCATTCTATTAAGACCCTGCCATTGGTGTTTCATGTAACTGTTATATGCTAGGTAACATTGTTATTATAAAAACTCTTCTTAGCTCCCAAACCATGCAGAAGCAGACTGAGGCTAGATGGCTTATGGGACATGGTTTATCTGATATAGATATTAGGAACCCCTAACCCCACCACCAAGTTCAATAAAAATCAACCCAGGGCCAATCTTGTTTCATCCAACCCTGCCCCCCCATCCCTTCTGGTCTTCCTGGATTCTTTGAAGCAAACTCTAATCAACAAATTATTTTATCCATGTTACTATTGAAATATTTATTTCTAGAAAATGATTCTAATGTCAAACATATCTTAGTATCACTGTCACACCTACAAATACAATAATTCCTTAATATCACAAAATATGCAATTAATATTTGTTTTTTCCAACTGTGTCGTAAGTGCTTATTATTTAATCATACATTGTTTTGCCTTTGGTTAGTTTGTTTGAGTGAGAAGTTTAAGGAAGATCCCTGTGCTGTAATTGCTTAGTAGGTTTTCTGAGTCTCCTTCGAGCTCTGGGTTCTCTGCGTCTCTGTCTCTGTGCTCCTTGGTTTCCTCCTCCTCTCCTTCTTTCTCCTGGGGTCATTGTTTTTTGAAGGCATCATGTGGCCTCTACTGTACTGTTTCCTATAATCTGAGTTGTGCTGGTTGTGCTGTCCTGCTGTTGGACTTGCTGCTTAGTATACTCTATTTTCTATACTATAAGCACTATTTTCTGCCAGATGCAAATTAGAGCTAAGTGCTTGATGTGCCTGGGGCTTTGGTTTTTGGGTAAGATGACTTCACAGGTGGTCCTGGGTTCTCACATTAGGAGGCACAGTATCTGTGACCACTTTCTTTTTCTGAGACTGACAACCGTGGGTAACTATTACCTGGATTCACTACTTTTTAAAAATTATTGTTAAATGAATGGACTTAATTGTTAAGACTACTTTAGATTTACAAAACAAAATTGAGCAAATGGTAGAGAGGTCTCCCTCCACACACTGTCCTGTATGCCAGTGTCTGACCCCAGGGCGGTACCCCTTGATGAAGCAGCATGGATGCAACCTTGGTGACTAGAGTCCCTGGTTGACATTAGGAGTCAATCCATGTTGCTTCTGCAGGTTTTGACCAATGCATAATGTCACATAGTCACATTCTGGTATCACACAGAACAGTCTCACTGCCCTACGACTCTGCTGTGCCTCACCTAGACATTCATTTTTGAACCCTCACCCTTGACAACCTCTGAATTACCTGTTGTTCCCACAGTTTCTCCTTTGCCAGAATGTTGTGGGATTATACAGCATATATCCTTTGTATCAGTTCTCCTTAGTAACACACATTTAATATTCCTCCATGTCATTTGGAACTTGACAGCCCAGTTCCTTTTGAATGTTCTGTTGGATACTTCACAGTTTGTTCACTCGTTCAAATAATAGGGAATATCTTAGGGGAACTTCGAATAAAACTACCACAAACATCCATATGAAGACTTGTATGGACAACTCATTTAGGTAAATATTAAAGACTTCAATTATTCGATTGAATGGTAAGAAAATGCTTAGCTTTTTAAACTGCCAAGCTATCTTGCAAAGTGCCCGAGTCACCTGCATTCCTTCTGTGAGTGTGAGTGCCGCTGCTGCCTACATTCCTGTCGACATTTAGAGATATTGCTTTTGGGGGATCCTGGCCACTATAATAATTGTGTAGTGGTGTTCTACCATGGCTGCCATGCACAGTTTTCCCTGTTGTCCTGTGGTTCAGAGCCTCTTTTCATAGATTCATTTTCCATCTATACATCTTCTTTCCTGAGGTGTCTCTTCAGATCTTCTCCCCCCCGAGTTAGAAATATTTTATTATTTTTTATTTTATCTGTATGAGTGTGTCATTGCTTCCATGTATGTAAGCGTACCTGTGTCATGCAATGCCCACAGAGGTCAGAAGTAAGTGTCAGATCCTCCTGGAACTGGAGTTAGGATGGTTCTTAGCTGCCATGTGGGTGCTGGGAACTGAACCTGGGTCCTTTGCAAGAGAAGCCAGTGCTCTTAATGGCTAAGACATCTCTCCAGTCCCCTCCCCCATTTTTATTAGGTTGTTTACTTTTATTATTAAAAATTTAAGGGTCTTTTGTATATTTTAATGCATGTTCCTTATTGGATGTGCATTCTGCAAATAGTTTCTCCCAGTTTTTGGTTTGTCTTTTCATTCTCTTAATAGTGTCTTTCACAGAGCAGAATTTTCAATTAAAAATTTTATTTATTATTTTTATTTTATGTGTATGTGTGTATTGCCTGCATGTAGGTAAGTGCACCTGTGTCATACAATGCCTGCAGAGGTCAGAAGAGGCTGTCGGATCCCCTGGGACTGGAGTTATGGACAGTTGTTAGCTGCCATGTGGGTGCTGGGATTCAAACCTGGGTCTTCTTCAAGAACAACCAGTGTTTTAACTGCTGAGCCAGCTCTCCAGCCTCCAGAGCAGAATTTTTAATTTTAATGAAGTCCAGTTTTTCTTTCACAGATCATATTTTATTCATTCAATGCTGCATCTAAAAAGTCACCACTGATGCAATGCTGTCTGTAGTCTGGCCTGTCTTATCCTCCCATTTTATAGTGTTGCATTTAGCTACACTTATGATCTATTTTGAGTTAGTTTATATGAAATGTATAAAGTCTAAATCTAGATTTATTTTTTAAATTGTCTTTATTTTTAAATTTTTATTTATTTCTGTGCTTTATGCATGTGAGTGTTTTGCCTGTACATATGTAAGTGCACCATGTGCATGCAGTGCCCACGGAAGCTAGAAGAGGGCATCCCCTGGAACTGGAGTGAAGGACAGTTATTAGCCACCATGTTTGTGCTAGGAACCAAATACAGGTTCTCTACAAGAATAGCAAGTGCTCTTAACCACTGAGTCATCTCTCCAGTCCTTGAATTTGTTCTTTTTAAAACATATTTATTTATTTATTTATTTATTTATTTATTTATTTATTCGTGTGTGTGTGTGTGTGTGTGTGTGTGTGTGTGTTACACATGTGGAGGTCAGAGGACAACTTTCAGGAGTTGTTTCTCTCCTTCCATCTTGTGAATATCAAGGATCAAACTCAGGCTTGGCAGCAAGTGCCCTTACCCACTGAGCTATTTCACTGGCCCTAGATTTATTCTTTTCCATGTGTATCTCCAATTGTTCTGGCATCATTTATTGAAAAAAAAAAAAGAACTTCTCCTTTCTCCTTTGAACAGTCTTTGTTCTCCTGTTAAAACTTAATTGACAGTAGCTGTATGCATCTATTTGTGGCTTTCTGTTCTGTTCCACTGGTCTGTCTGCCTGTTCTATCATCAATACCACATCATCTTGACTATTACAGATCAGTGATGGCAGATCTTTCCTGCCAACTTAACTGGATTTGGATTCACCTAGGAGACACACTTCTAGATTTGTTTGAGAGACTGTTCCAGAAAGGACTGATTGGGGAGGGAAGACCTACCCTAAATGTGGGTAGCACCATCCCATGGGCTACGATACTGAGTAAATAAAAAGGAAAAAAATCAAATGAAGCTGAGTCCTGGCACTTCCTAATTTCTGCTTCCAGATCTGTGGAGATGGGAAATCTCCACCCATGCTCCCTCAGCCACTGTGATGGACTGTGTTATCTTAAACTGTGAGCCAAAATACAGCTTTCATCCTTTAAGTTGCATCTGTCAGGTCTTTTGTTACAGCAATGAGAAAAGTAAGTAATTCACTTTATAATTAGTGTTGAATTAAGGCCCTGTCTGTCTTACGACTATTATTTTCAGAATTTGGTTGACTGTTCTGGGTCCTTTGTCTTTCCATAAAAATTCCGAAATCAGGCTTTTGATGTATACAAAAAGCTTGCTAAAATTCCAGTTGACATAGCATTGAATCTATAGATGAAGTGAGGAAAGAAGTGACATGTCAGTAATGTTGGGTCATTTTATCCATGGACGTGGAATGATTTCTTTCATTGGTGTTTTATAGTTTTTTCATTTACATTCTATAATTTTAAGTCATATTTGTGTTTCATTTTTAGATGTGGATATAAATAGTATTATGTTTTAAATGTCAAATCCCAAATACTCATTGCTGGTATAAATCCTCTGTAAATTATTCCTTCTTCTGTTTTTAACTGATTCATGACCTATTTAGGTAAAAAAAATTTTTTATTATTCTTCCCCTTCATTTAACAATTTTTCCCAAGCATTGAGTTAGCCCCTTCATATCACCAAAGTTAGCTAAGGAGCCTGTTTTTTCTTTTTTTTTTCTTTGTAGCATCATCATGAAAGAAGATTAGCTGTATCTCAGTCTATTGCATTTAGCCTCTCTCAGTACTCTAGCTGTACCTTTAGCACTGGAAATCTCTTCACTTGACACATGACATGACTTTACAACTTTGTTTTCTGATGTGAAAAGACAGCCTAAGCCAATCTTATACAGATTGCTCTCCAGACCGGGACCCAGTCACTTCTCCAAGGAACCCAGGCTCCCTTTCATAGGAAATAATGTTTAGAATCCACCAAAGTATACATTTCCATCTTCCTTGTGGTCAGAGGTAGGAGCTAAATACATTCTAGTTATTTAAGATAAAACATGCCATGAGTTTCTAATCATACATTTAATTGATAGTTATATTTTTTTCTTAAAAGAACTTAATCATGTTGGTTTTGTGAAAATTTCCACTCTTCCACGATGAAATTGCTTTTTCCCACAACACACACACACACACACACACACACACACACACCCAACATTACCACATGTATTTACTGAAAACAGTTTGGGTTCCCTCCCCTAGGCCTTGTCCTTAGGGTATATGCCTGAATTCATATAAATCGAATTGTTGCGTTTTAAAGTACCTGGTATGCTTCTGTCTGGGTGGTTATGCCACCTAGAAGATATGCTGCCAAACTGATTTGCTTCAATTAGGTTTTGATTTTAGAGTTGTTCTTAATTTGATCTTTTGAAAATCGTTACACACATTTGTCTTTTCATAATTTTGGCAGCTTTTCTTTGGGTTGAATTTCTAGAAGTAGCATTGCTGGTTCAAATGGTAAATGCATATATGATTTTGTGGGTGACTGCCAAATTCCTCTTGGTAGGGTCTATGCTATTTTGCATTTGATTGGAAAATAGGGCCTGGTGTGCTATCTTGAAGGTTCATTGTTTACATTTGGGCTCACGAAGCGTATCTTTTTAAAAAATTAATTATTTATTTAAAAATACATTAAAATGGGGGCTTGAGAGGTGGCTCAGCAGTCAAAAACACTGGCTGTTCTTGCAGAAGACCTGAGTTCACATCCCAGCACCCACATGGCAGCTAACAACTGTCCATAACTCCAGTTCCAGGGGATTTGACAGCCTCTTCAGTCCTCCTCAGGCATTGCACGACATGGGTGCACTTACCTACATGCAAGCAATACATGCATCATACACATTTAAAAAATACATTAAAATGGGGCTGGAGAGATGGCTCAGCAGTTAAGAGCACTGGCTGCTCTTGCAGAGGACCTGGGTTCAAATCCCAGCACCCATATGGCAGCTAACAACTGTCCATAACTCCAGTTCCAGGGGATCCAATGCCCTCTTCTGACCTCTGTGGACACTGCATGACATGGGTGCATTTATATGCATTGAGGCATAACACTCAAACACATACAATAAAAATAAATAAAAGATACATTAAAATAATTTTATTGAACTTTTATGAATTTCATGCAATATAGTTTATCATATATAGACTCCCTCCCCATCTGCAACCTTCTATATCCCTTTAACTAGATTTCAACTACTCTGTCATATATATTAAGGCCTATTGAGTCAAGTTTGTGTCCCCAAAGGTCCTTCAGTGTGTGTCCATCCACTGGTACCTGGTTAACCCATCTAGAGTCACACCCTCAAAGAAAACCAACTCTCCCTCTCCCACCAGTTACTGGTTGCCTATAGTTCCTCAGCTGAGGTTGGGGCTTCTGCCCTGGGATTTTGTCTGACTTGAGCTTGTGTGTGTCTTGTGCATGCTGTTACCATTGCTGTGAGTTCATATGAGTAACTTCTCAGCTGTTTGGAAAATGCTATTTCTTTGTGGTCATCTCCTACCTCTGGCTCTTACACACTTTCTGCACCCCTTCCTCAATGGTCCCTGAGCCTTAGGTGGCAGAGGTTTGATATAGGTGTCTCATTCAGGGGAAAGCACTCTACAGTCTCTTATTCTCTGCACTTTGGACAGTTCTGGCTTTCTGGGTTAATCACAATCTGTTGCATGAGGAAGCTTCACTGGTGGGAGTTGAGAGATGCATTAATATTCTCTCTGCCCCCTGTCTTACTGTGTTTCTTGAGCCTTGGGTGTAGAGGTTGCATTGTAGATGTGTCACTTAGGGCAGGGCACCTCACAGTCATTTATTCTATGCATTTGACCAGTTGTGCAACTTTGCAATAGTCTCCATCTTCTTTGATGAGTGGTGAGAAGTTTACTTGTCTGTAAATATAAGGCTTTGTATTTAGAATACAGTAAGAAATTACCTTGGTCCAGGGATGTGACAGATTAGGTTTTTCTCCAGGATATACGACCTCTCCGGCCATGTGTATTTGGCTGTTTACAGTATCACACATGAATTCCCTCTAATTGAGCAGGCCTTAAGCCCAATTAGACAGCTACTGACTACCCCCAAGATAAAAGTGCCACTACAGCACCAGTAGTGATTATTTGCTGGGTAGATCATTGTTTGGTTCATAGACTTTACAGCTGGATGGGATCATTGATTGGTTTTCTCCCTTGGCAGCTTGCATAGCACCTTCTGATACTATGGGAGCTGGTCTTCAGAGAAGAGACTTTTAGGTCAGTTCCAACTTGATTGCTCCAAGTCCTATATCTGAGGAATGTACTATCTTCAGCAATGGGGTCTTACCTTCAAGTTCTAGGAGGCAGTCAAGGGCTATGGCAATTTTGGGAGTCTCTTGGACCACCCAGACCAATAACTTGAAGGAGGTTTCCCCTGCCTGGCACTGTGGTTTTTGTTATATAGCCTTATGTGTAAGACTATTTTGCCTTCATGTATGTAAGTGCACCTGGGCATGCCATGCCCATGGAGGCCAGAGGACATTGGAGTCCCTTGGGACTAGAGTTACGGGTGGTTGTTAGCCACCATGTGGGTGCCAGGACCCAAACCCAGGTCCTCTGCAAGAGCAGCTAGTGCTCTTAATTGCTGAGTCATTAAGTATTTTTCTTAAAACGCGTCTCATTTTTGTCTGGGCAGCAAATCTGGTACTTAGGTAAAATTCTTTCCCTGTCTTTGTAGCTGATGTTATGATTTGAATATGATTTGTCTCCTCTAAAACATGCTGAAATTTTGTCCTCAAGATAACAATGTTAGAAATGATGAGGTCCAAGAGGCCCTTGGGGGGGTCACAGGGATCTGGCCACTTGAATGGATTAATGCTTCACTTGAGTTGGTCAATTCTTGATGTTTTGGAACTGAATTAGTTCTGTGTTAAGAGCATTGTTCTAGAAGTGTGTTCAACTTTTCCAGCTTTTTCTTGCTTTCCCTGTTGCATGGGTGCCTCTTTGCATGTGTTTGCTTCCCACTATGAGTTGAAACAGTACAAGGCCCTTACCAGAAGCTGCATATGTAGGGGTTCCATCTTCTTAAACTTCTCCCTCTCCAAAACCACACAAAAATAATTTTTTTCTTTGTCAAGCACTTGGCCTTAGCTATTTTGCTACAGCAACAGTAAATAGGCTAAGATGGATAGGGAAATTGAGACTCACAAAAGCTACCCACAATAGCAAACAGCCTGATCACATAGTGATCCCATGCTGAGCCCCAGAGGGCACTTAGGAAAGACATAGCATTCTGACTTGCATGTTTCCAGCTTGACTCTCTGCTTTCTAGCCTTGTTTTTGTTTGCCCAACTGCATTCACCTTTCCCACAGTCTGAGGGTGAGGGCATAGATCTGGCAGAGTCCCTTGACCATTTGGTTCTTTAATTTACTGAACAAATGGCACTTGGCCAGAGTCATATGACAGTGAATATATTCACATGGTCCTGTATGAGTCACTCCAGAGCTTCTATCCGGGAGACTCTTCAATAAATGGACATTTACAATGGCACATAGGTGTTAGAATTGGGGAATGAAGGGTGCTGGGTAGACATAAAGGCGAGGTTTAAAGAGGAAGAGAGGTCAAAGGGGTTTCCTGGAATCTGCAATAACTAAGCTAAGGCCTGATGAGTAAGATGTAGAGTTATGTGAAAGGGTGTTGGAAAAAAAAGGATTCTGGGTAGAAACAGGTTCAAGAATCTGGAGGCAAAATAGATACCATGAAGCATGAAGACATTGAAAGAGTTTTCTGAGGGGCTGCAGACTGCAGTGATTATAATCAAGGGACTGCAGATGGGTTCTGTAGAAGTATGGTCTGTGGGATGTCGTCTCCTTATACAAATCTGTGTCATGCCGGGTCCCTTCTTTCCTGTGCATTGTGCAACCCACCAGAATACTTGAGGCATTAGGCAGCCATGTCTATGTCTAAACTTTCTAAACTTTTTTTCTCCCAGCAGGGGATGAGTCCCTCTTGACTAGGATTTTAAATGTTACCCTACCAGTTAAAGGCTATTTAAAAATAAGCAGAGCTATTGAAGTGTGATTCGATTATAGAAACTAAATTTTGGTCCTGCCTCGGGAAAGAAAGAGGAAGGAAGAAATGATTTCTAAGAGTGTTTAAGAACCTGAATTTGCATTTGTTGACCAAAGCAAAATGTTGGCTAATAAGTTAATGGACTGATAATTACAATTCTCCTGCATCAACATGTTCTTAGGGGGCTGATGAATAGAAAACTCCAGATCTTCATTCCAAGATCAAATATACCCTGGATTTGCATGGTAGAGGTTAGAAAAATTAAGTAAGATAAACGAGCAGAGAAGTTTGAGAAAATGTCTTAGATTTGTGTGAGAGAGCCATAAAAATAAAACCCTGGGGCCATTTCATCTTACATCAGAAACCAAGCTTGCCTCTACTGCACAGGTTCAGCATGGTGTCTCAGAATGATCAAGGAAGAAGTGTGAGTGGTTGGGCACATAAAAGCATGTTTGACTAAAACTTTTTGATAAATGACGTTTAGGACATTGGAATCCTGTTATGGGTGGTGTACCCTTACTAAGCCTTTTTCCTATGATGTCCCATCTATAGAACGCTAGTTCTTACATTAGCTATTACAGTCACAAATGAGTTGTGTAGAACAACAGAGTTTGAGTATGAAATTTGGAGCTTGATTCAAACTCCATGACCCATATCAACTAAAAATTCCAGAAGCCCAAGGTTCATGGTATTTTCTCTGTTGCCTTGTTCATCCATGGGGGTGACTGCAGTGACCAGTAAGACAATGATGAACTCCATGGTTGTATCCCTAGCCCACATTCCCTTCCACATATCTCCAAAGAGCTGCTCAGTATCACTGATCTCACTGCACCCCTCCCCTCTCCTGGTTTGCTTTTGTTGAAAGTCCCCCCATTCATAAACTTAAGCAAACCAAAACATAGCAGCCATAATAATACACCCCCACATTCCCACAAATCTCACTCTAGTACCTGTTTGTTTCACTTCCTGTATTGTCTTTGCATTTACCCATTCTCTTATTCCCAGCCTCCCTTCCACCCAAAATCTGATCTCACGCTCCACCCTCTTATGCCTAAACTGGCTTCCTAACTGGTTTCCCTCCTTCCTTTGCATTTTGGCTGCAAGCTGCTCTCCATATTGTCATCTAAACTTTTTTTCTATTTGGGAATCTGTGTCACCCATCATTACAACTTTTGAATGAATCTCAGCCAGTTTTTTGGATGCAGACTGGGCTCTTGAAAGAGGCTTCCAAAGCTCTATCCCATTGGGCCCTCATCTGCACCTCCCTAGGTGTCTTGTGCTGTGGACACCCTGTCTCCATTGTCCAGCACATCACAGGTCCCTGCACCTCCCTATGCCAGTCACACCTTGCCCGATTCTTCATCTAGGCCAGGTGTCTGGCTACCTACTCTCAGGGAACAGCTCCTTGTGTGCTGACACTCTGCCTGCCTTGTGATTGCACACTTATGGTGTCATCAATCTATCCCTTTGTGTCTCCCCCATTAGTCTGAGCTTTCATGTGACCAGGGACTGTCACCATGGAACTCACAGTCATATGCATGATGCCTGTGCACAGTACACATGGGTGGGTGAATGAATCACCTGACTCACCTACAGAAAGGACCTTCAGCATTTCCACCAGCTCATCAGAATGATCTAAAATAGGCAGCTCTGGAGATAGAAAAAGAGATTTTCACACTACAAAGCATTCTAACCGAGAACACCCTGAATCTTCTAAGGCACACAGAATAGGAAGACAGCTACCGGAATGAATAGCTCATCAGTTTAATGATCAGCTCAGTGTTTCTTTTCCTGTGGGATTATGACTAACATGACAGAACTGTAGATATAATTAGTCATGGTGTTTGTGCCTTACCTCAAACACTTATCAGTTTTCATGGAAGTAAATCTTGGATCCTACAGCTGTCATTGAAACGTGTGCTGAAATTGCAGTGACATCATGGTGATAAGGATGTAGACCCTTCAGCACTGAGCCTTTTGGAGCCTGCATATGTTATAATGCCTCCTCTGTTCGCTGTGACTTGGACTCCATGGTAATTACTGGGCTGGTTATTTGTTAAAGCAATTTAGACACAAATGTCAGGAGAGAATTAGGTGTCATCAAATAAAAACCTCCTCAAATCAGAGAACGATGCATACATTGAGATTTGCTCCCAGCGATTCAGAACTAATCCTGAACAAATAATAAAGTAGGTCATCAGCGAGGTCTACAGAGAATAAGAACATCCTCTGAGCCATTAAGACCTTTCAAGCCAGCACTACTGCCGAACGGGAGAAATGAACCAATTCTCACATACTGTGGTCACCTCAGGGGGAACCTCAGACAGACTGCAGACATGTTACGAATACATCTGAAATTTGGTGTCCTATATTAAAGTCAAGAACACGTGTGAGTGTGTGTATGTATAGTCATGTTTATGTGTGCATAACATGCACTTGCCTGTATGTTTATGTGTATTGCATACATTTGTGAGCATATACATGCATATGTGTATCTATCTTATTGTCACCTGCGTTCTCTTAGGGCCCCTTGCTCCTGGCGCTATTAGACAAACAATATAGCACATCTTTATCTGAAGTTTTCATAGCTTATATCCTGCGTAGGGGAAATAGAGTAACTTACAAAGGCGAACACCTGGTACCCCACACCCGGCACCCCATTCTGCTCAGTGGCCGGCCGTTCCAGATTACTTCCATGCTCCACTCACAGTCTCCGTTAGCTTTCGCCCATGCTTCGTGGGCCTGCATTCTCGCCCCAGGTCGGTAAATGACCCCTCTCACGTCCACGCAGGCAAGGCACTGGGGCCATTTTTTCCTGCCACTCCTTCTGTCCAAGATGACCCCAACGCTCCTTCCTCCGCAGCTAACTCTCCGCAGCCAATTCTCTGCAGCAGGCCCCACCCCTCGGAGGAAAAAGTACCCTTCCAGACACACTTTTGTAGATGCATTTGTGTGTATGTACATGAGGACTGTATGTATGTGTGTATGTTTGTATAAGCATGCATGTATGTTAGCCAAGGAAGAATTTGCAAGTACCTTGCAAACCTTCAGTCCAAATGTATAACTTCCAGTGAAAGTGATAGGCATTGAACACCCAGGTGAATAAAGGCATGTGCAAACCAACCTCCAGCACAGAGTATTAAATTAGCTATGTAAAAAAGAGGGAGCCTGGGATTTGCCGGGAAAATCTAAAAAGAAGAAAGCATCTTAAAACATTATTAAGAAGCATTGTTTACTACACAGGAGGGAGCTGAGGATGGAGCCTGGCATGCATAGGTCACAGTGGTCCTCTCTACCCTTTTACTGGTCATGGATATTTCATTAGTTTTCCAGCAGTGCATGTGACCAAAGAAATATGCTCTTTATGATTTTTATGCACAGAACATCTTTCATACTGTTAGATTTTTTTCCTGGAATTAGAGACACAAAGTGACTTAGCTAAGTAAACATTCTTCTATTTTGCTCCAATTCACTAACAACTTCATCTTTCTGATATTTTAAAGAAGAAAACCTCTCCTGTCATTCCCATGCATCATGCTGTGTCTATGCCATAAAGGCAAATTTTAATTCATTGGGTCAAATCTTGACTATATGACTACTGAGGATATGAAAGAAGTAGAGCTTGTTAGATTGATTGGAATTCTCCAGATTATCTGTAACAGGATACATACCCATGTTCTACCGACTTCCTTTGCTCTCCATTCTTACCCTCATCTCAGGGAAGGAATGTCTGACAGAGTAGCTCCAAAACAGGGGGATGAACAGTGTTACCTGGCATCACCTGGCAAGCTTTGAAGATAGGCTAGTGCCTTGATTTTATCCCATAATCTACTGAATCTGCGACTCTGGGGGCAGGGTAAGGAAAAAGGCCTCCAGATGACCCCAGATCTCCCGGCTATGAATCAACAGTTGGAGGAAACCTCCAGCTTCTCTCCTAAGACAAAAGCTTAAGAGAAATAATCACAGGTTCATGTTATAGAGGAAGGGAATTTAATCTTTGTGACAGCAATTCAATATTATCTCCAATTTCAATTCAAACTCTTCTAGTCATTAGAGTAGTCCATGTTCTTTATTGGGAGCATTTCTGGTCTCGCATGTAACCAGCATTTAGAGCCTCGGTATGTTCTCGTGACTGCCTCCCTCTAGGAATGATCTACTCTGCGGTTTGGCTCTGTTTCCCCAGTCAAGAGCATCCTCCCAGCCAACACCACCTTTCCCATGAAAACAGCGGTTCTCCTCCTCCTGAGAATCCCCTGGGTTAGTCAGAGGCATATAATTTAACACTTAATTATTTTCTAATTGCTTCCGATCTGTTCTGTTCCCTCACCCCATTATAAGCAGCTCAAGGGTGGAGACATGGCTCCCTCACAGTGTCTTTAATAAGGCTAGTTGCCTGTCTGGCTCACCATTGTGGCCCCAGAGGCCCAGATTGGCATGAAATTGGCTCTCCATGAATATTAGTTGAATTAATGAATTTGTTGACAGAGTGAGCATTGAAGCATTTGATCAGAAAATCACAGCTGAAAAACAAATGACCTCTTAGCCAGTTCCCTTCTATTCCATTTGATCAACGTTTGCTAGTCATGTACTAAGATCCTCCTTTGGCCTGGGCACTGTCCCAGGTGATGGGGGTGGGGTGGGGTGGGAACATAGTGATGAGTTTCCAAAGAAGGATAAATCAAGTTTTTTTGAGAATGGGGTTTTCTTCCAGGTCTTAGAAACTGAAAAAGGACAGAGGTCATTCTGATAATAATCATGACCTAGAGAAATTTAGGATAGCAAACCTGCTCCTGTGATTGGGTTTTGAATATTACACCTCCAAGTAGCCCAGTTATGAGACAGAATACAACGAAGATGGCTTTCTTCCCATACAGGGTCTCCTCTGCACATTTTCAGAGTGATAGAAACCTATAAAAACTGGGAATTGTTGATTATTTCAATTTTGGATAGATATGTACACACACACACATACACACACACACACACACACACACACACGAGACAGGGCTGGTCTTGATGCTTGTGATCATCCTGTGTCTGCCTCCTGAGTGCTGGGATTACAGACATGAGTCAGCACCATGCTCAGTTTGGGTATATTTCACGTTGAAAGTGTAGCTCTTTGGCAGTATGAACCAGACAGGGCCATGTCTTGTCTATTGGCTCTTGGTTTCTTTTGACATCTTCTCCCATCATGAAGAATTCTAAACCCAAGATTTTGAGACTTAACGTCTAGGTACATAGGTACTTGATCTAAAAGAATTCTAGACTTGGCCATTTAGTCTGAAGGAGTAATAGTTGCACTCACAGTGACTTTGGTTTTGAAAGTGTAGCATGTCTGCCTGTCCTTCCTGCTCCTTTTCACCTTCAGAGTCATCATTCTGTGCACACTTTTAGGGCAGCAGTGCGCATGCCAACCTAAGCCAATACCACTCTCTTCTGAGAGTCTGGCTTCAACTGCTCTGGCTTGTGGTAATTACTCAGTGAACTGATGGTACAAGAAGCAGTCCACGGAGATTTATACTGCTAAGTAATTAGGGCTTGAGAAGTTCCACAGACCATTAGTGTCACTTTGGGAAGCAGGATTTTACAAACATTGTGGCGGCACTTGATCTGAAATCTTGTATCTTTTCAAGTAGGAATGAATATATTAAGAAACAAAAGGGGCTGAGATATGAATAAGAAATCAGAGAGAGATAAACCCAAGTATGGATAAGGAGGAAAGGCAGAGAAACGGAGACCATCTTAAGAGTGTGTAGTTCTCTGACTACTGAAGAAGAAAACTGCGATATTTATTTAGAGGATGTTACTTGTTTTGACTCACAGCTGACCCAGAATAAAGGGGTGACTGTCACAGGAGAAGATAAACTTAGTTAGGCAAGTAGCTGTCAAGATGAGTCCGGTTTGTTTCATGTTGCTGTCTCTGTATCAGAAGCTGTCTCCTCCCATGCTGCCCTGAGTCCCTGGCGTATGACAGGTCTCTGGGGTTTTACCTACTCATGTTCTTCAGGGGTCCAAGTTATTTTTGGGCCTCTTGGTGAAATTTCCATAATTACTTTTAAGCATTAGCAAAATGAATTTAGTTTTAAGAAATCATCTGTTCTATGATGAAGGGGTGAGACAGGACTAACAGAAACAAGAAAATTACTTTTCTCCACTATCATGCTCCAAATATAGTTGAATAATTCAATTTTCTGATTTTCTTGACTTGAGGTGATAATGCATTGTACCAAGATAAAAGTCAGAACTGTCTCTGAGTAATGTCCAGCACAGATTTCCAGCTACGGCACACTTGGGATTTTCTTATGTGATATTACTAAATATTTTTTAGAAAAAGTAATTATGACAAACTGAGGAAGATTTCATTTTATACCATTTAAAGACGTGACAATGAAACAAATCAGGAAAATAAAATGATAAAAGCTGTGCTTTTGTTCAGAAACTGGATAATTCGAAGAGACCCCTAAAATCTTGGGTTATATACCCCAACTTGACAAGGTATGGCTATCTATCTGTCTGTCTGTCTTTCCGTCTGTCTATCTATCATCTATTTATCATCAGCTATCTATATCTATCTATCTATCTATCTATCTATCTATCTATCATCTATCTATCTGTGTCTGTCTGTCTGTCTGTCTATCATCTATTTATCATCTAGCTATCTAGCTATCTAGCTATCTATCTACTATATCTATCTACCTATCATCTATGTATCCATCCATTATCCATCATCTATCTATCTCTATCCATCATGTGTCATCTATTATCTCTTATCTGCCTATCACCTATCCACCAGGATCTATTTTCAACTTATATGTAATAGCCAATAATCTCCAGTATTTTCAGGGAATAATCTGTGGATTCCTGAGACCGTAGAAAATACCAAATTATATATGTTTGTGTATATATTTATATATGCTTTAACCTGTACATATGTTTATGATATAGTTTAATTTATAAATTAAGCCTAGTAAGAGATAAACAGCAATAACTAATATAAAATAGAACAATTACAGCAATATACTGTGATTAAAGTTACTTAAAACATCTGAAATGCTTATTTGTGCAATTTTCCATTTAATACTTTTTAGATAGAAGTTGACTATGGGTAACTAAAACCATTGGAAGTAAAATCATGGGTTATTCCTGATGGTGCATGCCTGTAATCCCAGCTACTCAGGAGGTTGAGGCAGGGGGATCACAAGTTGAAGGCTGCAAGAGCAATGTAGTAAGGCACCAACTCAAAATAAACAAAGAAGAGTGCAGGAATCTAGCTTAGTGGTAGAACATTTGCTGAGCATGTGTGAGGCCTTAGTTTCTGGCCCTGCTACTTCAATTAAATAAAAATAAAACTATGGGAAATGGTCTTCTAGTGTATATGTCTGTCCCTCTAAAGTATCACCTGTCTATATCTAATTATTGATCACCTATCTAACATTCACTTAAGTCTGTATCAGTTACTTCTATGTCATTGTGACCTGAGAAAGACAACTTAGGAAATTTATTTTGATTCACAGTTTCGGAGGTCTCAACCCCCTTGGTTCTATGATTTGGAACCCATGGTGGGGTAGAACTTCCCCCATGGGAGCATGTGGAGGAAGAGGCTGCTCACCTCATGGCTGACAGGAAGCAGAGAGTGAGGAAAGGACTAAGGATCATATATGACCTTCAAAGTCATTCTCCTCAGTGACCTACTTCCTGTGGCTAGACTCTACTTCCTAAAGCTTCCAGACTCTCCCCACATACTATCATCAACCGGGAACCAAGGTTTAGCCCATGAGTCTATAGAGGACATCTCCATTCAAACCATAGCAACATCTAAACTATTATCTGTTTACCCACCCTCTCTCAACCTCACACAAACCTCAAACCTCAGTGTAAGGTTGAGAGAAGGTGGGTAAACAGATAATAGTTTTGTTTGTTCCCTTGCAATAAGCTGTCTCCTTCTCTGAGGTCTGTCCCACTCCCCCTGTGACCTCTGGAAGTACTGGGTTGTGATCCTAATGCTACTCCAGGCATTAGATGTGCTCCTTGGTGTTCAAATCAATGGAAACTCTTCAAGCTGCAGTCCAGTCAATCAACACCTCTATGGGGGTTGCACTAGAATGGCCTCCAATTGATTTGGTCAGTGTCACTAGCTTGTCTGGAGAACAACCTATAACACTTCTCTTGCAGTTTCTGCTGACAGGTTGTTTTTGTAGCATAGTGCCAGCAGCAGCCAGTAATGACCCCGTGGGCCATAGGCTGCTCAGTCAGATGAGGTGAGGCCAGAGGATTGTAGCTATCCTGGCAGAAGTAAAAGTATCCCAGAGAGATATTTGTGCCCTTCCTGTTAGCTTTCAGGCTATTGGAACAATGGACCCCAAAGAATTGGAATTTTCCTGGGGATTTCATACTAAGTGAAGGAAAAGGCAGAAGCCAGGTGCCAGTCAGAGGAGGAATGTGTCTCCTGGAAAGAGATTTCACCCAGTTCTGACAATCTGTTCTCCTACCTTGCAGGAGCAGAGACAATGATGGACAGGACTACAGATGCCAGGATTTAGTTATACTTGCCTCTTGCCCTGGATTTAAACCTGAATCTCATGGATGCACCCTGAAGATGGACTTTGGGGTCACTGGGCCTCTATATTTGTTCTTCCCAATGTAACCACATTGAGTAAGTCTCCTTTCTCTGCTTTTCATGAGTACTTATTTCTTTAATTGACCTATTGAGGATGGGTGGGTGAGCCTAGCTTGTTAGGGCCCCCAGGGCCTAGGCTCTGACCCTAAAAACTCCAGTACCAGCATCACAAAAAGTCAGCAGCGGTGCTGAATCTGTCCCCACTGACCACATGGGGACTCTGTTCCTAAGTCTCATGTGTTTCTCCTATTCTTTCTTAGTCCAAGACACAAAGAGATGTGAGCCAGATAGCAGGGTAAAAGCCACACATATGTGTCTGTCAGGTACTAGGTGTCTTAGTTTGCTCAGGCACCTGTAATCAAAGTACTATAGATGGGATGGCTTACAAATACCACAAATTTGTCACTCACAGTTCTAGAAGCAGGAAAGTCCAGGATCAAGGTGCCAGTGGATTCCATGTCTGGAGAGAGCCCCTTTCCTGGTTCATAGTTGGAATCTCCTTGTGGCATCCTCACATGGTGAAAGGGCCTAGCTGGACCTCTAGCACCCTTTTATAAGGGCACTGAGCTCTGCTTTCATGATCCAATCACCTCCCCAAAGTGCCACCTTCTAGTACCACCAAATTTGGGACTAGGTTTAAATGTACGAACTTCAGGAGAATGCAAACATTTAGATTGTATAGCTCTGGGCATACTGGCAATAACTTCTCCAATGTCAGTGTTCAAAAGAACAAAGGTTATTGTTTCTTTTGTCTGGGTTGGATGTTAGATTGCTTACTGTAAATGTTTATCATCAATTGGCTAGGCCTCTGTTCTGTATCCTCTTCCCTCTGGGTCCCCAGTGACAGAGAAGTTCCTGTACTGATGAATAGGATAGAGGCAGGAATACTAAAGCTGAGGCTAGAGAGATGGCTCAGCAGTTAAGAGTACTGGCTGCTCTTGAAGAGGATCTAGGTTCTGTTCCCAGCACCACACAGTGGCTCACAACATCCTGTAACTCCAGTTCTGATTGACCCGATCGCCTCTTCTTTTAAAAAACGTATTATTATTTTATTTTATGTGTATGAGTGTATTACCTGTATGTATGGACATATACCCGTGTTGTGCAGTCACCACAGA
This sequence comes from Nannospalax galili, assembly GCF_000622305.1. Taxonomy (NCBI): domain Eukaryota; kingdom Metazoa; phylum Chordata; class Mammalia; order Rodentia; family Spalacidae; genus Nannospalax; species Nannospalax galili. Next base: position 4,762,238 of record NW_008360317.1, on the reverse strand, counting down.
TGTCAGAAAAGGGTGTCAGATTCCCTGGAACTAGAGTTATGGACGGTTGTTAGCTGCCATGTGGGTGCTGGGAATTAAATCAGGGTCCTCTGCAAGAGCCAAAAGTGCTCTTAATTGCTGAGCCATCTCTCCAGGCCAATAAATAAATCTTTAAAAAGAAGTACTGAAGCTGATCTCTCACTGGTTCTGTAAATTTTCTCACAGAAGTGACACCATTGTGTTCAAGTTCATTACTCAAATCAAGTCACAGGTAATTTCTAGGGAGTTAGGAAATACAATTCTGCCATGTATCTGGGAGGAGAAAAGAAAATGTCTGTTGAAAGATGTTGATAATTACCACAGCTAAAAATGCGATATCTACATCAGTAGTTATCTAACTATCTACCTATCTATCATCTATAGATCACTGACACCATTGTGTTCAAGTTCATTACTCAAATCAAGTCACAGGTAATTTCTAGGGAGTTAGGAAATACAATTCTGCCATGTATCTGGGAGGAGAAAAGAAAATGTCTGTTGAAAGATGTTGATAATTACCACAGCTAAAAATGCGATATCTACATCAGTAGTTATCTAACTATCTACCTATCTATCATCTATAGATCACCTATCTATCATCTGTCTATCTGTCTATCTATCTATCTATCTATCTATCTATCTATCTATCTATCTATCTAT
>NW_008360317.1:4727052-4761526 GCF_000622305.1 Nannospalax galili | reverse complement strand
TTCATCCAGGCTACTAATTTTTTTTAAATTTATCTATCATCTATCTATCTATCTATCTATCTATCTATCTATCTATCTATCTATCTGATCTATCATTTATCATCTATAATAATCTATTAAGACTCATTGCTACATTTTCTGCCTTGCTGAGTTCTGTCTTACTCTGTTGAGGCTGTTTTCACTATGTGTATGACCCTTCCTTTAATATATTTTGCTATAAATAACTCCCAAATTAGGACAAGCTTTAGGGTTCAAAACATACACAGACTCCTTAGACAGATCCTGAGAACTATCCCCACTCTAACTTTATCAGTCACGTTTTTTGACTTCTCATGTTGATTCTTGAAACTTGAACTGAGTCTACTATTATGAAAATGTAAGCAAGAGGAGCAGGAAGCCCTGGTGTCTTTGTGGCCATGTGAGCAAGATGAACTGAGATCCAGCCAGGGTGGCAGACTCAGATGGGCCTTCTGGCTAGCAGACACAGACCCTCTCTGTGCCAGTCTGCTCCCAGCCTGCTGTGTGAGGCAAGCCTTGGTCCTCTCTCCTGCCTACTTCTGTCTCCATGGGTCTCCTGGATTCCAAGTCTCACCATTTGTTTTCTTGAGGCTTAGCTCTTGGTTTCTGATCCAGATCTGATATCTCTGGCCCATTCCAAGGTTGGCTCCCACTGGGTAGCTTGAGACACCTGGGGCCTCCCCAGTAAGCTCCATGAGCCCTCTCCCCTACATCAGAGCTCTCCAATAGAATACAACTTAAACGAGAACAGCATGTCTGCCAAGAAGCCAGCACTTCAGTTTTGATTATCACTTCAAAACCCCACTGTGCTATTTTACTTTAAGCCCCTCCCATAAATAATAAATTATGGGTCACATGTGCTCCAAGACTCAGTTACTTGATACTTGAGCTAGATGATTCTGATAAGGAACTGTGATCTGACTCTTGTCCAATAAAGCCAGGTCTGGAATAGCCAGGCCCTGACAGCTGTATAATTCTGTGGGAGCCTATTGGCTTGGTGATGAGGTCTAGAGAGGCAACACAAGAGGATTATCCCTTCTTGGTAAACGGTGAATGCACATGTACACACACCTGTTTGTGTGTGTTGGTGTGTGCATGTGTATATGTGTGTGCTTGCTTGCATGTGTGTGTCTTCATGCATATGTGGGTGTGCCTATGTATACATGTGTGTGTCTGTGTGTGCATACATATGTGGGTGTAACTGTATGAATGCCTGTGTATGTACATATGTGTGTGTTGCCTCCATGTTCCTGCCTTGAGTTCCTGCCTTGGTTTCTTGGTTTCCCTCAATGATGATGGACTGTGACATGGAAGTGAGTTGAATAAAGCCTTTCCTCTCCAAGCTTTTTTGGTCATGGTGCTTATTCATAGCAACAGGAAAGCAAATTAGGACAGTATGCATGTATATGTGTGTATGTGAATATATGTGTTTATGTATGTGTGTATACGTATGTATGTGCTTATGTGCATGCATGTGCATTTGTGCATGTATGTGTATTTGTGCACATATGTGTTGTATATGTGTATGTGTATGCCTGTGTATGTGTATGTGTGTGGGGGGGGGAGATCTTCAAGCATACATTTTTAAAGTGTGGTCCCTGGCCTAGTGCCATCATCGCCACCTGAGAACTTGTTAGAATGCCGATTCTGGGACTTACCCAGCCCTACTGGGAAATTTGTGATTAGAATTATGTGTGGATGGTTGAGGAGCACTGGCATTGACTGAGGATGGTGTGCAGCCCTGAAACTTGTGCGGTATCTATTTAAATGCCCTGAACTGCCCTCAGACCTAACAGATTTCAACCTCTGACATGCTCCTAGTACTTTGAAGGTTTTTAAAGCTTGGGAAGATTCGAGACTTGCTCTGACTATAGGAGACCAGAAAAAAAAAAATAACCTGGGATGTATCAAGGAGCCAGGCAAGACTAATGTTTTGAACTTTGATTATCACCTGCAGGATTTATGGGCCCTTTAACTGCCTATGTATTTCAGTGCAGCCCAGTTACGGTATCAAAGCTCCCACAGCCATGCCACTGGTCACTGCTATTCTCTCTATTGCTCCCTTAACTCTTCCTGAAAGCTGCCTGCTACTTCCTCATGCGGCCCCAGGGCCTCATCTCTATTTCACTTCCTACTACCACACTGCCTATTGCTTCCCAAGGCCCCAGAGCCTTCCTACTTACACCACAGGGTGTGAGGAAACACTGCTCTACCCAGGGATAAAATAGGCCCTTGCCTTGCCTTAGTATGGTAAAGACCAGGTTGAAATTCTAAAGTTTGTTGAAAGTTCCAGATAAATGGCAGTAAAGTAACCCAAAGAAAGTGATTGATCCATGCTTCACAGCTCTTTCCCCATCAGGGATCTTGCATGTATGTCTCTTTTCATCCTGGTATTTCCTTCTAAGAAGACTTGAACTGGAGGTGGAAGAAGACTCTTTCCTTGAAAGACTCCCTGGCATCTCCCCCTTCTTTCAAACTTTCATCCAAATGGTCACCATGAATGTGCTCCCCAAATCTGTGTCTTGTCATGTGAGACAAAGTACTCCCTTCCTAAAGCCCTCTTCTGCTGTCCTAAGCTGGATGTCACTTTCCTTTAGGGAAGACACTCGGTCAGTTTCCATCTTCTAGGAAGTTGCTACTAGGATAGAATAAAACATCCAAAAGTCCTGTTGGGAGAAGTGTGCTTAATGCCTAAAGGAGCTGGAAGTAGACATGGTAGGCAAAGCCTCTAGACAGTGAGGCAGGCTTGGCTGTTGTGGAAGGACAGATAGACGAAGGGTTGGTAGCCAAAGTCTTCACTTGCTGCAGAGTTTTAAGAAATTTAATTTATTTATGTGTGGATGTATGCATATTTGTGTGTGTGTGTGTGTGTGTGTGTGCATGTGTGCACAGTGGCCAGAGATGGCATTAGATTCCTTGGAGTTATAGGTGTTTATAGGATGCTCAGCTTGTTATGTGGGTGCTGGCATCCAATCTTCAGTCCTCATGATTGGGCAGCAAGCCGTGAGCCAACTGCTGAGTCAACTCTCCAGCCCTATGGTACACAATTTTGAGAGTGTTTCTGGACCTCAGAGGGAAGGCTGAGAGGACCCTGAGGTTGGGTCATCAGAGCTATTGGTCATCCATGCACCCTGTAGCAGGTGCTCTTGAAGACGAGCTGAACAGCACACTTACACACTTGCCAGAGTCCAGCCTTTGGGCCAAACTGATCTGCATTTTTCTTCCTCCTCCTCTTTTTCCTCTTACTTTTCCTCCTTTTTATCCTCTTCTTCTTCTGAGGGGACGCTAGTTCCTGGTAGGTCTTCCCTTCTAAAAAGAAACCAAAGTAAGTTGGAAGAGTCATTATCTCTCTCACTGCAGTTGGTTTTGCAATACTGAAACTAGTATTCCTGGTCCTCTTACGGCTATGAGTTTTAAATTTCCTTTCTTTTTAGCCATCACCTCAGCAGATCTCACTCCTGAGGGTCTGAGCTCTTGGTGATCATACAGGAAGTTGTGTGTATTCTTCATAGACACAATTTGATCAGAGATTACTAAGAGGCAGCCAAGGTGATCAACTGTGCTCTGTGAAGATTCCTGCCTTACCTACTGACTAAAATAGCCCCATCTGCCTCTGATGATGATGGTCAATGACCTCTGCCAAGATGGGGATTCTACTCACCTATGTGCTGATGTACAGAAGGTATCATGGGTGCCATGTACTTCAATGGGACCATTGTGGTACCCCTGGAAACAATGCATTCCCTCTAGGGACTAGGACCTCTTGGTCCTGCAAAACTAGTAGTACTGTCTCCAAATACATCAATAGGAGTAATAGTAACTCAATTTTCTGTTTATAATAGCAAATTACAATGAATTTAGGCAACAACACAGATTTATTATCTCTGGATTCTTTAAATTAGAAGGTCAATATGGATATTACTGGGTTTGGATCAAGCTGGTAACAGGGTCATATTCCTTTCTAGAGGTCTGGGGAAGAATCCATTTTTGTGTATTTCCCGACTTCTAGAGGTTGTCCACATTCTTTGGTTCATGCTCTCTCTTCTATGTTGAAAACCAGTGATGCTGCATTCTCTGATCCCTCAACTGTATCACATCTTCCTCTGACCTGTTCAATTTTAAGGACCCAATGAAGTTAGATAGAAAGTACCCAGGTCTTGGCCAGGTCAGTTGGGTGACTTAAGTCAAATGTGTCCATTGGAGGGTCCTGGGCTGGGAAGAAACAGCCAGCTCTGGGACCTGCTGTTCTAATTCTAGTGGGAATAGCCTAAGTGAAGTGTGGCTCAGTACACTGGTCAGGCAGTATTCAAAGTACGGCATCTAGAGAGTGACATCCAACACATTCCCAGAAGCAGGAGCCCTTGAAGTCAGAGCAGAACGGTGCACATCTATTCATAGTGGCCACACACTCCCTATGACTCAGGAAGACATTTACACAGTCACTCCCACAAGTCACTTCCCCAGCTCTTGGTCACTGGCCTTTCTGTAGCGCAGCAGCAACAATAGCTGCTAGGATCAGCAAGCTCCCTGGGGCTCAGTTTTGCCTCATGGAAACTCAGACACCACACAGAAAGGGGAGTAGGGGCTGATCTGATTGACTTTTAAAAGATTATCTTTTATTTTTGAGACATATTCTTGCTACATAGCCCAGGCTGGCCATGAATTTACTATGTAGCTCAGGTTGGTCTCTAACTTGTAATCTTCCTGCTTTAGCCTCCTATGTGTTGGGATTATTGGTATGAATCACCACATGCACCTTGATTTGAGTGTTTCAAAGCTAAAAAATGCATTACCATCAGGAGATTTTGTTTTAGTATCCCCTCATCCCTCATCATGTTCCAAACAGGAAACAAACAGCTTGCTGATACTGAGGTAATTTGTTGGAGACTTGTTTATAAAACTGTTGGGGAAATGTAGGAAAACCACAGTGTCCCAGATTAGTAACAGCTTCATATTCCTAGGCCAAGGATGAGGGGGGGGCAGTGCAGTCACAGAGAAGAGACTGCCTTGAGAAGAGCAGTGATGTTTGGGTCTAAGACACGGAGAGGCTGAGGCAGCATTTCAGGGAGTGAACCAGGGCAGAGTAGGGGGATGAGGAGCAAGCTCTGATCTGCTAAGGCTCTGGTCTGGTTAGCTTTATATTGCTGTGATAAAATATAACCAAAACTAAATTGGGTGGGGGGAGGAGAGAGGAATACTGCTTACAGGCTTGCTCCTCTGGCCCTTGCTCAGCCTGCTATGTTACACACCCCAGGACCACCTGCCCAGCTGTAGCACCACCCACAGTGAGCTGAGCCCTCCCACATCACTTAACAATGAAGACAACACTTTGCAGACATGACCACAGGTCAATCCAATAAAAGAAATCCCTTCAATTGAGGATTCTTTTTCCCAGGTATGTTGAGTTGACAACTGAAGCTATTCAGCACAGGGTGCATACCCAACTAGAGTTCAGTAAGGCAGGGAACCCCTCAAGTGGTTCAAATAGGTGAGCTTCCCAGGGCAGAGAGCAGGTGCTGAATAGCCTGGGGGAAGAGGAACAATACTCAGCAGTCTCTGCAGCATGTATGCGAGGAGCTGTCCAAGGCCAGAAAAAGGTTGCATAAAAAGGAGACTGACAGGTCACTCTTCGTTTATCTATTCAGAAAAAAATGTCAGCATCCAATTAGTAACTTTGTTCCCTGGGAATTCTGAGGAGTTGAAGGCACTATACAAAATAAGGTTTGGGAGCTGGTACTGCTCCATTGCTTTCAATGTCATGGTCCCCTGCTATGGTTGGGTAGAGAGATGTAAGCCACAGTTGCTGTCCTGAGGAACAGCCTTCCTAAATAATGATAAGAGAGGCTGGGAGGGTCTGCCAGCCAACCCACAGATGCCCTAGTTCCATCATGTGAGTTCAGAATCGGGTCCTAAAGGGTTCCTTTACTTTCGAGAGCCCTCTCTGAAATTGTACCCCTTACACCCGAGTGGCTACAGAAGTCCCCTTTGTCTTGGTTTCACTTCCTATGGCTTCAGTTATCCAGGCTCAAACAATCTAAAAATATTAAATGGACTTTTAAATTTGAGAAGGGAGAGAAAGAGAGAGAGAGAGAGAGAGAGAGAGAGAGAGAGAGAGAACATTCATGTATCTTTTATTGAGATATATTGTTATGGTTTGGATAAGCAGTGTACCTAAAAAAGCTCTTGTGTTGAAGGCTTGAATCCATTTGGTGGCACTATTAAGAGGTGATTGGCCTGGACATGGTGAAGATGCATACCTTTAGTCCCAGCACTTGGGAGACAGAGGTAGGCAGATCTCTGTGAGACTGAGCCCAGCCTGGTCCACATTGTCAGTTTCAGGTCAGCTGGGGCTACAGGGAGACCTTGTCTAAAAAAGACCACAAAAAGGTGATTGACCTGACTAATGGGTTAATCCATGGATGAGTTCTTAGGAGGTGGGGACTCACTGGAGGAAGTAGACTATTGGGTGCCTTGAAAATGTGTGTGCTGTCCCCAGCCCCTTCTGTGCTCTCAGTTTCCTGGCTGCCACAAGGTGAGCACCTTTCCCCCCACTGAACCTTTTTGGTACATTCTGAACACAACCATGGTCTGAAACTGAGCCCAAATATACTCCCCCACCCCAAGCTGTTTCTCTAAAGTATTTTGTCACAGTGGTGAAAAGTAATTAAAACAGAGACCCAGGCTGACGCCTGTTCAGATTCTTGTGTATAGCCCAGGCTGAAAGCCACAGGGCTACTCCTGGAATCATTCCTTGGATTTGTTTGCAGTCAGGAATGAGCAAAACTGGTACAGGTGCAGGCAGACAGTACCATGAAGTAAACAGGCTTCTTCTACTGGGGTGGACAAGATACGTGAGGTCTTCTATAATTAAGGTGTCTAGGGTCATAGACAGGGATTGTGGCCTGTGAGAATGAAGATGTTTTAGAGGCTGTGCTTGGAGTGGGAGCTGAGCCCAATGTTATGCTGCCTTCCCCACCTGGGGTGAGGTGAGGGAGGACTCACTCTTGGATTGTATCAATATAGGGCTGGGTCCTATCTTTTTTACAGCTTTCTTATTTTGATCATCATGGGTGTTTTGCATTAATTTTGATTGCATGAAAACATTAATTATGATCACTGGGTTTCCTGGTGTTCCTTTCAACTTTGCACATACACACACACACACACACACACACACACACACAGAGAGAGAGAGACAGAGAGACAGAGAGAGACAGAGATAGAGACAGACAAAGAGAGACAGAGACAGACAGGCAGAGAGAGCACTGGGATTCTGGCCTTGGACATTGCAACATGAGCATTGTCAACTTCAAATGTGTTGGGTTGCACCCATAGCTATCCTGGGTTTCCTGGAGGTGCAGATGGGTCACACCTGCTAGGGAGGGACTTGTATTTACTGCAGTGCTGTTAGGAGGAACTTCTGGTTATGTGATTAGGCAATTAGGCGCTGTTTGGAGCAGGCCACACTTGGATTTGAATCTCAGTTTCAGCTGAATCTGAGTTTCTTTAACTCTTGGTTGGTAGACTGCTGTGAAGGCGAACTAACGGAATAGAAAGTGCATGCAGCAGAGGACGCAAGGTCCAGCTAGCGCGGAGGGAGTGCCCGGAAAGGGTGCTGAGTGTCGTTGCCCATGAGGCACCCGGTGCATGGGCGCCTGGGCGAAGGAGGCGGGCTGTGGCCGGGGAGGGCTGGAGCTGCGGACACTGCCTGCCCTTTGTTCCCCAGGGAATCTAGGGAGCTGGATAGCAGATGGCACTGCTTCTCCTGGTGTAGGGTGCGAGAGATTCTTGGCAGCGAGAAGGGCTCCAGGTCCTCTTTTCATCTGCAGCCCCCTAGCCCTGCTTATTCCTTGGGCTCCCGGGCACCTTTGTCTGGTTCCCACTGCCACCGCGTCCCAGTCCCCGCGGTGCACAGACGGCCCCTTTGTCTCGCGCCCACACCTGACTGCGGCACAGGCGAGGTGGTGACAGCACTGCTGGCGCGAGGCCAGGGCACTTTCAGCAATAACATTAGTCATGCCTTTTCCAGAAACCGCCTCATCAAGCGGCGAGGGTCTGGGTGGCCCTGGGAGGCCCAGGCGGGTGTTTTTCATTTCCTTTCCCTGTTGAGTTTTAAACAAAGCTGCCTGCCTTTTGGTTCCAGGGACCTCGCGGGTCAGGTCTGGGCCGGCTCCCTGAGCCGTTTCATGGCAGTCCGGCAGGACTGAACACCGAGCTACTACCTGCTACCCGTGTGAGCTGCTGGGCAGAGTGTCCCCCATAGGAAGGCAAGTGCCCTGACCAGATAGAGTCCCCAGGCAGCTCCTGTGGGCCTGGAGGCCTGCGCCATGAGTGGGCACTAGCAGGTCTCCAGGTGCCAGGCCACTGGTCACTACCGGCTTTACTAATGTAGGAGGACATTAGAGAGGTGGGAACCAACAGTGCGTTGGAAAAGGCACAAAAGAGGCCAAATCCCTTGTTCAGGTGTCCCAAACTAGCGGCTCTCCAGAAGCTCAGAAAACAGTGGGGGGAGGGGTGTTCTTTGTCTTGAGAGAGACTGGAACTGGGGCCCTTGGCATTGAGGGGACCCTGCTAATGAATTTTTGATTAGGGAATTCTTGATATTAGGAAACTTGCTTTGGGGGGTCCTTGTTATTGAGGGGTCCCCAGAGTGGAGGAACCTCTGCCATAAAGGCTGCCATTGAGGGTCTCTGGCAGTAGGGACTCCTGGCATTGGGGAGACCTATCCTGGGGAATCCCTGGCAGTCTGAAGACAGACTGTGATACATCTGAAAGTGGGGGCTGCCTGAAGTGGTTTCAGGGTTGCACACAAAGCCCTGTGTGTTTCCACCATCCGAGGCCCCTGGCAGAATTGCATTTCCTTGTTTCATTGAACACAGCGCAGCATGTGCTGAGTGGAAGTGACTGCTGGCTCCAAGTATGTACTTGAAAACCCAGTGCCTTGCTGTTGCAGCATTTTCCCTTCACCATGGTAACTGGCGATGCTCTAAATAGTGCTCTTCTCTTCCTGTGTCTCCTGCCCCATCAGCCTGAATCTTGAAGTGAGGATGAGGACCTCCAGGCTGGGCATTGTCTGCTACTCAGGTGGAAGCTAGCTCTTCTGATCGCTACACTGTCAGGCCTGCCCATCTCTTGCAGGCTGTGAGAACAAGCAGGAGAAATAACCTTCCTAGTCCCTTTGTAGAGCTGCAAAAGATTTTTCTTTGTGACTGTGTAGAAGGAAGTGTACCTGTAGCAGGTCAAGGGAGTACCCTGATGGTCAGCAGTGGCTCTTCTGTATCTGTCTTGCATCTATTTCTAGATGAGATATTATATCATGAATATCTATAAATAAGGTAAACAGGCTTAGCACATAAACCCCAGGACATCCGGTTTAATTTAAATTTCACATAAACAATATAAGCAATGTCTAATTTTTTTTAGTATAAATATAGTTACCCAGTTATCTGTGGGTTCTGTATCCTAGGATTCAACCAACAGACAGAAAATGTCTTATGGTTGTGTCTGCAGTGATCATGTACAGACTTTTTAGGTATTCATTCCTTAGACAATGTACTATTTACAAACTTTACATAGTGTGAAATATTGGAGCTCATCTCCAAATGATTCAGTCCACTGGCAGATGTGTATAGATCATATGCAAACATTGCATCATTTTATATAAGGGATTCTAGCCAGTGTCTATGACTTTGCTATCCTCAGGGAGACCTGGAACCAAGTCCTATGGACCTGTGTTCCAAGCAATATTTGTGACATCCTTATACTAAATAATTATGCAATGTTTGTCCAAAATTCAAATTAATGTTTTATTTTATCTGGCAACTTATCTGTAAAGCTTTCTTTCCTATAAATTACCGTAGCAATTTAACTATCTTCTACCTGCTACTGTATAATTATGCCTCATTATCTCTGTCCTATTGGACTTGGGCTTCTTTGGGGCCTCATCCACATCCTGTGTACCTTTGTATCTCCCACAGCAGCCAACCCAAGGACCTTCAGGTGGCATAGGTACTGACTCAGTGAGAACATTGGTTTTGATATGACTGAAGGTTTTGAAGGCACTCAGAGAACAGAAAGCACAGTACTCTAGATTTCTGCCCTTTCTGTACTTCCTCTCAAATGTTAGCAGAGCCTCCCATCTTACATTCTGCAGTGACCCTCATCCTGGCAGCTGGAAGGAAAAGCCTACCTTTATTCTGTAGGTTGTTATCCATCATTTCCTAGAAGACTGCCAGAAACAGAGCTAGTATTCCAGGGTCCCTGCATCTTTTGGGGAAGTTGTACTGCACATGCTTACATCCCAGGCTGTGCAAGGCCCTCTGATTTTCAAAGTGAACATTTCTTGGGCTGGGAAGATAGCCCTATATGCATGAGAACCTGAGTTCGAGCTCCAGAACCCATTTTGGGCATGATGGCACATGCTTGTAATCTCCAGAACCCAAATTCTGGGCATGGTGGCACAAGCTTGTAACCCCAGCACTTGAGAGCTTGCTGCCCAGCCAGTCTAGCCTAATTGGTGCACTCTAGGCCAATGAGACACTTTGTCTCAAAGGAGGTTGTATTAGTCACTTTTCTGTTGCTATGATAGAAACACTGACCCAAGCAATTTATAGAAGGAAGGGTTTATTTGAGCTTACGGTTCCAAGGGAATTATAGTCCATCATGGCAGGGAGGCATGGTGGCTGGAGGTGGCTGGAACAGGAGCAGCAGAAGTGAAGCTCTCACATCATCATGCAGGCACAGGAAGCAAGAGGGCGACCAGAAATCTGGCAGGGCTTAAGAACTCTCTAAGCCCACCCCCAGTGACGTGCTTCCTCCAGGATAACCACACCTTCTAAAACCTCCCCAAACAGCGCCATCATGTGGGAACAAAATGTCCAAACACTTGGAGCCTATGGGGGACGTTTTCATTCAAACCACCACAGAGGTCGACAGGGTTCCTGAGGATGACACCCAAGGTTATTTTCTAGTCTCCCCACAAATGCACACACATTTGTATGTTTACCACCCCACACATGTGTCCCTGCATACACATGGATGTACACACAGATGCATAAAAAACAAACATTCCCCAAGAGGGTCAGATGCAAGGGGGCCTTCCTTGCCCCCAGCACACCTGGATACACTCACTCCCAGAACTCTCCTGCTGATATCAGTGCTTCTGAGGATCCTTGAGCACAAAGCCATCGATAACCACAAGTTAGATCTGGGCTAATGGTCCTGTTAGTTTTCATCTGAATGGTTGGTGTCTTTGGCCGGGCACATGTTACACTTTTGACTTCAGGAAGCCATCAGGCTTCCTGCCAGTCTCTTCCTCTTGACTCTCAGAGAAGTGTCAAGACCTCTAGAGTGCTGTTCCTTGCTCCTCACTGCCAAGACACTGCTTCGTGTTTAGCTCACTCTCCACTGTGAGCTGGCCTTTCAGCAGGAATGTGCATTCCTCTTCCAAGCTGTTTCCACTGTCCTTCGGTGTTGGAAGCCAGCTTCCTTTCCCATCCATGTATCTGTAGACACGTTCTCCTTGTGGTCCTGGGTTATTGTGGGGGAAGGCAGAAACAAACCCAATTTTCAAACTCGTATGAAAATATCTGCTGCTACTCCTTGCCAATAGATGGTCTGATCTCACTCAGATTACAGGAGGAGATTCCTTTATACTTCGGCATGTCACCAAATTCTCCCCCATTCAGCTTTCTCCCTTCTTAACTATCTGTCTCTATCCCAGAATAAGCAGAGGCTGTGTGGTCACCAGAGCTAGAATGAGGGTACTCTCGGTATTCTAGAAGGCTTTGAGGATGCCATCTGCATTTAGACCCCTAAAATGGACCCCAATGGATCTGGAAACTCCCAACATTCTTGGCACTTAGACCCATGTGAATGTTCCCCAGCTGCCAGCATCCATGCATCAAGTATGCACAAGAAGCACAGCCCTACAGAGAGAGCATGGGGAAGAGAGTCTGAGCTATGATTTTCAACTTCTTCACTAACTACCCACCCCATCTTTTATGTGCCCTGTACAACTGTAAAAGATTAAAAGCATGGACAGCGTCATATTACATGCTGGAATAAGCACAAGGCCACCTCCCCCCAAAACCCCAAAACGTGGGCTGGCTTCTCTCTGAAGTGGAGCCAATACTACTTCTGCACAAATGCAGGGGGAAGAGCTGGAGGGAGCATTTCAAAATTCGCAGGGAGAAAGAGTGGAGCTTAAGACCCCTGGGCCAGGACAGTTGCTACTTGTGTGCCCGTTATCTCCCCAGCCCTCAAATCAGGGCCCGCTGCAGCACACACCTGGAGAGTGAGAGCATGATGAAGATGACATCACACGTCTGCCCTTGGGCTCTTTCCTTCCATGGCTTCCCTTTCCTTTACACAAAGCAGGAACAGTTCTGGATGTGGAGATGAATGTACATTACAGGAAGACCTCAAGGATGGCCAGGCCCCGTGCGACACTTCCAAAAGCTCACTCAGACTGTTTCCTGTTCCTTCTGAACTCTTGCTTTTCTCTTGGCACCTCAGTTGTTTCTGAATCTCTGTGGAGGGTCAACCAGAGTACTGAGCAGATGTATCATCCTCAGGTCTTTGCAGTATGACCCATCCCCAGGCCCATTATCAGATACGTGAAGAATTTTCACTGGAAACTGAGCAGAAAAGGAAAAGGGTCTACCTCAGATGGTGATATGAAAGAGAATGCAGGCAGACAAACCTGACTCAGGCTTTTGTTCTCCACCACTCTTCCTGACCATTTCCACCAGCTCCTGCCTAAGCCTCTTACTACATGACTTCTCTCTCCTTGATTTGGCTGCCTAGGAAGGAGCTATTTTTCATCATTCATTCATTCATTCATTCATTCGTTCATGTTGTCTAAGCATCTCTGGTGCACAGGCTGTGTGCACAGGCTCAGCAGAGAATCACACAAATCTGACCTAGACTGAGTTTACAACTGCTATATAAGGCAAATAACTTAAAATACAAAACAAATACATAATTCTTAACTACAATAAAAGATAAAGGCAAAAGAAGGCTATGAGAGGATAGTAAGGGGACAAAATTTTGGGACATGTCTGTGGTGTGGCTTCATTATGAAAGGATGGCAACCTGTGGACCAGACAGACTGTGCTAGTCAGGAGATAGGGCAGCCAACTCCCAAATCTCAGTGCTCAGCATAATGAAGTTGTGTTTTTTTGCTCACATTACTGGGCTGTGGGGCTGGACAGTTCTTCAAGGCAGCTGTTTTCCATATGTGGCTCAATGCTCCAGGAGGCTTTGATCTCCCGGCACCTCCTTGTTAACTTGTCTTCCAGCACATTACAGGGAGGAACAGAGAGCATGGAGCAATGCATTCGGCTCTTAGCTGCCTTAGCTGGGAGGTGACACATATCCCTTCCACTGACATTTCCCTGGCTGAAGTTATCCCCCATGCCATACTCAATTCCAAGGAGAATGAGCCTGGAATGAGAGGGGACGAGAGACCATGGTGAGTGCTGGTAATTTCTGCCACATGGGCCAAGTGTGCAGAGAAGGACATTCCAGGCAGGAAAGGGGTCTAGGAAACGGGTGGCTGAAGTATGGTGAGCAAAGGTGGAGGGGTAAGAGTGAAGAGGCGGTCAATGTCAGCCCTTACACAGGAGGTGCTATGAATTCAATTCCCAGTGCAACTGATGGCGTCATTTAAAATTTTGTTGCTCTTTTGAGAGAGGATCTCACTATGTAGCCCAGGCTAGCCTTGAATCTTTGATCTTCATCCTTTAGCCTCCCACATGCTAAGATTACACTCAACTTATAACTGACTGTTTTACAGCAAGGGTGTTAGGGTAAGTGATTTATAGTTTAAAAAAGTAGTTTGCCTTAACATATGGAGAGATGGACAAGGCAGCTGTTGAAATTGTCTAGGCTAGCAATGATACAGACTGTAGCAGAGGTAGAGAATACCGGAGGGGCTGAGAGATGGTGGTGGTAGAGCTGGTAGGGCTGAATGACAGACTACAATAGGGGGAGAAGAAGGAGACTGAGAAAGTTAGCAGATGGAGATGCTCTGCATGGAGGCAGAAGACGGGGAGGAATAGACCCTGTGTCGGGGGTATGGGGAGAACTTGGGTTCAGTTTGGTACAGTGCAGTTAGAGACACCTATGATACATCCACTGGGAATATCAGATGGCCTCTGGAGATGGCTCTTGAATTTCAGTATTAATATTAGAAGGCAAATATTGCACTATTGCAACTATCTAAAGTGATAGCCCTGAATTCTCTGTCCTCTTACCCAAAGACTTTTCCCTAGGTACGCATGTTACTATTTTAAAATGCAATGTATTAATAGGAAATTGGAGGCATAGAAAGGCCAACAGATCAGGAGGTGCCTGTCATTGAAAAGACAGGTTGATGCTCACAGTTCCAGAAAGAGGGCCTGCTATGCCATGGGGGCAGGCACATGGGTCAGCACTTGGGTCTATCAGGAGGCAGAGGAAGTGGAAATGCTGTGAATTTTTATTGTGACTTTAATAGGAAGGAACAAACAAGACAAGGCAAGCAGGCTCAGGTTGGGCTGGTTTGAGTATTTCTAGCATCCCCGGCTTTAGGAGCTGTACCTAGTTGTCTAGTCTCTGGACCTGTTGTTACTATGAGGGTGGACATTGGCTGTTGGATGAGCATCCCACAGAAGAGGTTGGAGTTTGGGGCCTTGGTTGAGCTGACTTGCATCTTCAAAGCTGGCTCCTGGGTGAGTTGTTTATTCTCTATGTCACTGCTACACCAAGTTGGGGCTGTCCCTCCAGAGTCAGCAAGGTCCCAAATGTGAAAGCATCAGAATACAGAGAATCAAAGACATGGGCTCTGTACTGCCACTTTGTGTAACAGATTGCCATATTGTGCCCCTTTAAGTGACCTAGGTGCCAACAATGCTTAAAAGGGGGACTGTTTAGTGACATTTTTTAAAGTGTTTGTTGTTGAGAGCTACCTCAACATGGCACCAGCATGTTAGTCATCTGCCCTGAGGGTTATATTTAACAACAGGGTGTATAAAGTCACACCCCACCCTAAGCAGATACCTATGTTGACCTCCATGGCTCTAAGTGAAGTCAGCTTTGATAGGACTCAGATCTAGGTGACCCCAGACCCAGAAACCATGAGGCTCCTCAGAGAAGCTGAGTCAGCCAACTCCCAGCCCCTGGGAAATTAATGACCAAAGTATTGTGATCACCAGAGCATGCCCCACAGGCTGACAGATTTCCCAAGCCCTTAGCTTCAGTTAATTCCTGGAATTCTGTAATTGTAGAAAAACATGTTTTACAATAACTGTTTTCCCCAATATGCTTCACCAGGTACAGACCCCACGCCCTCCACTGAGCAAGCAGCCCCCAAACAGTCCCAAACAGCAGAAAAATGTTCTCTTTTTCCTCATTCTTTCCCTTTATAAGCTACCCTTCTGCAGCCCTTAGGCTGCTGGTTCTTCCTCATACCTGAGTTGAGGACCAGTCCGGCCAAACCTAATTACACCCTTGCTTTGCCAGAGTCCTCTTTGCTTCTGTTTTGCGGCGATCCCAACCCCTGCCACCTTTTTATCTAACAAGCTTAAGCAGAACACAAGAGAATCACATAAAGACTTGATTTTATATTTGATTTCGATGTGCTCTTCTGAGAAGTGTCCTAAGAGAGATGGGTTGCCTGGGAGATGTGATTATCAGGTCAGATTTTTAGTTGTTTGTAAAGTAACATGGACAGTATAAAACAGTGTTCTCATATAATGGACTGATTGGAGTAGAGACCACCTGGATGGATGGAGCTGCTACAGGCAGGTACGTAGGCTCCGAGCATCCCTATTCATGCTTCCTGTGTGTGCTGACTGCAAGTACATACCCTTTCCAGAAGCCTAGTGGTGTCTGAGCTGGGATTTTTAGTTGTTTGTAAAGTAACATGGACAGTATAAAACAGTGTTCTCATATAATGGACTGATTGGAGTAGAGACCACCTGGATGGATGGAGCTGCTACAGGCAGGTACGTAGGCTCCGAGCATCCCTATTCATGCTTCCTGTGTGTGCTGACTGCAAGTACATACCCTTTCCAGAAGCCTAGTGGTGTCTGAGCTGGTCATATTTACACACACACACACACACACACACACACACACACACACACACGCTCCACAAAGGGTCCAGCGTCTATTCAATTTGCACCTTAGATGTTGGACACTCATGTCAGATGGTGCTCATTAAAGGAAAGGACCAAAATGTGGATAGAATATTCCACTTTTTAGCATTTCTTTTTTTTTTTTTTCGGTCTTTTTGAGACAGGGTCTCCTTGTAGTCCCAGCTGTCCCGGAATTCACTATGTAGACCAGGCTGGCCTTGAACTCACAAAGGTCCACCTGCCTCTGCCTCCCAAGTGCTGGGATTAAAGGCATGCACCACCACCACGCCCGGCCCTTAGCATTTCTTTTAATTATATTTCTGGCAAATTAATGATGATTTCTTGAAAAATGAAAACTCCTATGGCAAGAATCAGTTGCTGGAAAGGGAGACTTTAAAGTTAATGATAATGTGATTTTCCTAAGAGGAGACAATTTTGGCACTGCCTTCTTGAGGAATTTGTTTTGTTTTTTGTTTATTTTTAAAATATTTTATTTATTATTTTTATTTTATTTTATGTGTATGCATGTATTGCCTGCATGTATGTAAGTGTACCTGTGTTGTTACAGGAGTTACAGAGGGTAGTTAGCTGCCATGTGGGTCCTGGGAACCCAACCTGGGTCCTCCGTAAGAGCACCAGTGCTCTTGACTGCTGAGCCATCTCTCCAGCCTCAGAGATCATTTTGAAATGAGCATGGAGGATTCCCTGTAGTCAGCCTCTAGCTCTGAGGGCATCTGCCTCCCCACACCATTCCTGTGGGCAGGTGTGAGAGGGACAATAGTAACAGGTGATGGCTGCATAGTCCTGAGCAGAGTTCTGCCCTGCACTCTTCTGACGTCTCCCTTACTTAACAATGCTGCTGCCTTGCATCAGCAGGGACTACAGTCATTGCTCCTCCCTGTAGTAAGCAGTAGCCTGCCTCATTTCTTTATGTCCTCCAAGCATAGCACCATCACACCTGTGTTCAATTTTAGCCTTAGCATCTGTGCTTAGCCACACATTGCTCTCATCTCGGGAACCGCATGATCGTAAGAAGACAAGCCCTGTGAGGGCTGATTCACTCTCCAGAGACTCTCAGCTTCAGGTCTGTTGGTAAGCAGGTCCTGATGGAGCTGAGAAGGGAGTGGGGTATCTGTGTACATACAGTCACTTTAACTGTATTTGGTGGTGGCATGAACTTCCCTAACCGTAAAGCTCTGGTGATGTACTTGTGCTTCCTTAGCTGGTGGGGAGACAGAGTTGGAAAAGGAAAGGGAACAATTCTTGCTGCTATACCTTGCTGACTTTCTCATACCAGTTGGGGACTCAGATCATGTTCCTCTATTGTCAGAACCCTCCACTGGCATCAGTCCTTATTGCTTAGGTAAAAAGCAAATGCCTAACAGAGGGCTCCTCAGGCCCTCCATCAGCCCTTCACAAACTTTTGAGTACATTTGAGCCATGAAGATGATGTCAAAATACAACTCTGATTTGGTGGTTCTGAATGGAGCCCGAGTTTCTGCATTTCTCTCAAGTTCTCAGATGACGTTGATGCTGCTGGTCCAATGTCATAGCACAGAATATCCAGCCTTCCCATGATCGTCACACTCACCCTTTGCCTTTGCTAAGCCTACCTACTTTCATTGGCATCTCAGTCAACACATCAGGTAAGCTCTACCTCAGGTCCTTTGCAAACCCTGTTTCGTTTTTGTCTGGAACATTCTTCATCTGCATACTCAGTTGCCTCCTCCCCCTACTTCCTTTGTATTGACTCCAATGTCACGCTTTCTGACTTCTGTTCTTAAACTCAGTCTCTGTGGGAGACAGGCTTGAGCCTAGGGTGATATTGCAACTGTCAGGGTCGCATGGTTTCCAGTAATCCAGGCTCTGTAATCTGAAGCTCAGTATGCTAATGAGGCATCCTACCCTCTATTCTCTGATAGGACATTAAGTCTGTTATGCTAATAGGATGATGCTAATAAGGTATCCTACTTGCTGTGCTGTGATTGGACCCCTACCCCTATCTAAGCTTGTGCCTTCCTGCAATAAACCAGACTTGTGTCACTGAACCTGGTCTCCTCTGTCTGAATGTGGCTCTGCTGACACAGTCTCCTCACCAGCCCTGGGGTCTGGGACCAGGCAGAAGTGGCGACAACAGGAGGCAGCACCAGGTGAGCAGAAGAGCGGCCTCAGCCCAGGGCAAGCGGGAGGAGCGGCACCCATGAGAAAGGAGGAGTGGCTGCCGCTGGTGGTGACCACGAGTCTCCCCCAGAAACACTGTTTCCCTTCTCTTTAATTTTGTTCAGAGGACATACAATGCTATTATATCATATTTTGTCAGCCTTCACAACTAGGAAGTAAACTTTAGAGACCACATAATCTTGTCTTTCTGTTCACTGCTGTGTCCCCAGCTTCAAGAAGAGTGCCTGACACATCACAGGTGCTCAATAAATATTCATCGAAACATTAGTATTTCAGTTTTGTTCTTGGATAGTGCTGGATCAAGGTCTCTTCAAATAAAAAAAAAAAAAAGGACTCGAGAGACTCAGTAGGAAAAGTGCTTGCCATGCAAGTGTGAAGACCAGAGTTTGGATCCTCAGCACCCACATAAAGCTGCTATAATACAAATGAGAGGCAGAGACACGAGAATCCCCACAAATTTGTGGTCACTAGGTTGGTATACACAATACTGAACAAGAAACCCTGCCTCAGACAGGGTGGAAGGCTTAGATCAACACCCAGAGTCCTCTGACCTCTACATGCATGCCATGGCACTCATATACACACATACATACATACACACACACACACACACACACCCATATGCAGAGGCACACACCATACACATACACATACACCTGTCCTCTCCAATCTGTGCCTGTGGTGTGTGCTAGGCAGCTGTGGGGCACAAACTGGCTTGCACCAAAATGGGCAACCTGAAGCACATACTGCATACCAAAGGCAAACTCAGCTGAATTGCCAGCTCAGCAGCCATGGCCTTGAACACTGAGCATAAATGGCATGACTGACATGTCCTCTGTATCCCTTCTCTGGGGTTCAATCCCCAGACTAAGCCTGCCTCCCTGATTGCTCAGCTGGGCTGTTCAGAAGGACCTGAGACCAGTATGTCTGGTTTTTTTGGATCTTTGATCTGAGTTTGACCAGGCTGCCTTCTGACATCCTGAGTGCCTCTCCATCACAGGATACATGAGTTAACCCCTAGAGTCTTCCTATCCACTTGTTGGGGGATTGCTTTTAAGCACTTCTAACTACCAGTTGTAGATAGTTCTAGTTATTGATGTGGCCTCTGTAGAGTGTTCAGTTTTGTTCTTCCCTTGTAAAATCAGCTTCCTTGTCCCTTTTTAATTCAAGGCTCCCTGAAGTAGGTACTTATATTGGAACAGCATTTTGATACAAATATTTCCTACAGAACATTTGTAAGGATTTTCTAGGTTCGAGACATGCTTCTGAAAACACAATCATGAACACCCTAGTCCTGAACTTTGACATCCTGAAAACTCAAAATCCCAAAACTATGTTATCTGGAAAAATAATAAGAATGTTTCAAAGGCATTTATTTGCCTTTTAAAAGGAAATGTATTTAAGAAGTACAAGAACACTTACTGGGAACTTCATGTAATAAAATAGGCAGTAATAACATATTTTCATAAGCATAAACACTTAGGTCTCCAATGACAGCCCAAGGATAAGCACAGTTGTGAACAGGAGAGCTGCATTTATAAAGAGATCTGTCAAAAATTAAATGCTTAAATACATATTGCTATGGGCACCTAGCATATAACTGGTTATCTGCATCTCTGTTGTAGCTAGTCCAAGTTTTTTAATGCAATGGATTAAAAGCTGCAATGAGCAACAGCAGAACATACAGCCACTCAAAGAGCCAATAGCTCAGGAAATTCTATCTTTCACAAGTGGGGATATACAAAAAGGACATCCCTTCATTCATGGAGAAGGTCTCAACATTTTCATGCACAAGGACAAAGCTTATACACAAAGTCAATGTCATGGTAATGCATTTTAGTGAGTTAATTTTACAAAAATGCATGAAACAAAAACTCTCTAAAGTCTTTACAAAATTTATGCCTCCAGGATGGGAAGTCATGCAAAAATAAAATAAACAATATGGTGATTTGTAAGAAACCAAGCTGGTAATTTAAACTTAATGAAAAAATAAACTAAAAAAGAAAGACAAAAAAAACCTAAAACGGCAAGAAGAAAATTTGGCATGTAAGAAGGTGTATCACAGGAGCAGGCTGTGAGATGAGGTGTTTGTTTCAGGAGTACATGGTGAGGTGTCATGCAGGAGTAGACTGTGAGAGGTATATCACAGGAGCAGAATTGAGGTATATTTCAGGAGTAGACTGTCAGGTGGATTCCAGGAACAGATCATCAGAAAATGTATTTCACAAGAATGCTGTGAGAAGATGTATTTCAGGAGTACATTGTGCAAATTGTGAGGTATGTTACAGGAGCCAACTGAGAGTGCGTGTTACAGGAGCAGATTATGAGGAGGGGTATCATAGGAGAAGATTGTGAGAATGTGTATCACAGGAGTAGACTTGGGAAGGGGTATCTTTACAGCAGGCCCAAGAAGGGGTATTTTAGAAACAGATCGTGTGAAGGTGGATTAGAGGAGCTGATTGTGAGAAGTATATGACAAGACTAAGGACAGATCACAGGAAGGTATAGGTGCAGGTTGTGAGAAGCTACATTACAGGAACAGGATGTGAGGCTGAGTATTACAGGAGCAGATTACTGACAGTCACAGACAGTGGTTCATAGCTTTTGTGGCTATTTCCTGACCTTTGAAGTCTTGCCTCACTGTTTTCCTTTTAGGACATGGATCTCCTGAGGGAATAGGTTTACATTTGTTTTCTCTGTGGCAAATAGTCATTGAACAAACCCCACAATAAATACTAGGTTTCTAGTATGCGTTCTACCTAACCTGCAGTTTTCAAAAGCAACCAAAATGTACTAATATGGTTTCTACCCCTCTTATATAATCATTTTTTTAAAGTGGGAGTTACAATTTCCTGGATTTTAGCCTTCAGGATTTCAATATTTAGAATTCTATTCTTTTGGGATTGTGAATCTCAAGATTTTGGATTTTGGTGATATTTTACTTTAGATATTTAGAACTTGATGACTTAGATCTTCCAGGATTACAATATTTGGGATTATTGCACCTGGGATTGTATTTTTCAGGATTGTCATCAGCTCCAGCTAGATACTTTAGCTGCTTATTGGTCCATCTTCCCCACACTTCTAGGGAGAGGACAGGCCATGAATTTATCCACTGCCCACTGAGTTACAAGTACATGGCTCAGTGCTTCGCACATCGTCCATCTCATGTGCCTATGTGGGAGGTAGTGACCCCTGGTACCTGGGAATGTTACCACTTTGTTGAATGATTTGAATTTGTCTCTACCCTATTTTATTTTTTTGAGGTGGGTGGTACAGAAAAGGGGCCACTGGTCCCATGATCTGAAGTCACTATTTGTCCACAGCACAGCTCAGCTAATGGTGAATGAGCTGGTAATACCCTATTCTTCATCAATGAAGAGCTGATGCCTTCCAGGAAGCCACAACCAGAAAGCACCATGGCAGTCCTGAGTGCCAGGAAACCCATGCCCACTCCATGCCCCTCTAGTATGCTGTCAGAATAAGTAACTTAGAGATGGATTTGCAAGGACTTATCAATAATTTCATGAATTAGGAGAGCAAATCTTTAGAAAATGGACATTCCTTTAGACTCAGTTAACACCAGCAGGATAGGCAAAAACTGGCATTTAGAATAAAGCAATCTGAGCTAGAAGTGAACGGGGAGAGCTGGGTGTAGAGCACATGAATGTTAGGCTGTGACTCAAAGATGGAATTCTCTCTGAGCTGAGTGATCTGGTCTAATACACAAGGTGATGACTGACTAAAAAGAACAACAGCAAGTTCTGGAGCCCTTCTGGTAAGCCTTTCATGATCAGGGTCATTGTTAACCAGGGTCCTCCCTGGATCTAAAGTTGGGGTTGCCTCAAATCTCCATTTTATAGCTTAGATTTCTAAGTCCTTGCTGAGTCTTGTGCAAAGCCCTGGGAGCTTCTCCCTTATTTCCTCCTTTTCTCTTCCTGTGAATGCTGCCTCCCTTTCATTGGGTACCTGTACATTAATCCTCGCTGACTGCTTCACTGGATTTGGAATCACCTAGGACATACACTTCTGGGTGTGTCTGAGGGCATTTCCTAAGAGGTTTAACTACAGAAGGAAGATCTGACCTGCATATGAATGGAACCATTCACGGACTTGGGCTAGAACTGAATGAAAAAGGAAAAGGAAGGAAGCTACTTCCGCTGCCTCAGCTTAAACCACCCTGGCTGCCAAAATGAATCATTCCTTCTTTGAGTTGCTTCTTGTCAGATATTTTGTTACAGCAATGAGAAAAGCACCAAAACAGCATCTAACAAAACCCAAGACTCTGCATATTTGTTGGTTCCCCATGGAACTCGTTCACTCTTGCTTATCTGAGAAGACAAATGGCTTCACAGTACCTGGGTGGTGAGCGTGTGGAGACCATAGCCAGCCTCCAGGTATTGCTACAGCATCTTTGAGCCCCAACAACCTCATAGCAATGCTACCTCAACTCCCCCTGCCTCTCATCCCCAGTGCTGTTCCTGAGACCCTGGGACCCCTGTAATGCCGAGCTTTGCTTTAAAATGGGGCAGTTCTTCCCTGCCATTTTGTATCACACCGTGTGTGGGGCACCAGGACCCCTCTCTGTTCTCATGTTTTACACAGTGTTTAGATAACCAATGAATCCTCTGAGGTACTGGCTTGAGGGACAAATGGGTTATCTACCAACTAACCCTCTGACCACACTCACAGGACTTGTCTGGCTTCCTCTTCAGCCAGTGGGCTTCCTTTACAGAGTGGCTTCAGTACCTTGGCAAATGTGGTCATTGGTTGGTTTTGTTCTCTGACTATGTTAGATGAATTTTGAGGTAGCTCCGCCTGAAGCTCTAGCAGTATAAAGGTGGATACCTGGCCCAGATGTCAGCAAACCTGGTTCAGAGTTCCAGAGCAGAAAGTTATGTGACCTTAGGCAAGTCTAACTTTGCTGAGCCTCAGTTTCCACTTCAAGTGACTGTGAGGTCATGTTTCTTCTGCTTTCATGGGTTGCATGAGGCTCAAATGAGTGAAGTGAGGGCACTGGAAAGCTACAATATGTGCAGAAAGACCCTGTCAATTTTCAGTTTGGGGATCTGCCTCAGTGTCTGCTTAGAGTGGAGGTGTTGAGGAGCTCAGAGTTTGCATTTCTTTTTTTTAATTTTTTTTTATGTGTATGAGTGTATTTCCTGCATGAATGTAAGTGCACCCATGTTGTGCAATGCCTGAGGAGGTCAGAAGATGGCATCGAATCCCCTAGAACTGGACTTACAGACAGTCGTTAGCTGCCATGTGGATGCTGGGAATCAAACCCAGGTTCTCTGCAAGAGCAGCCAGTGCTCCTAATTGCTTGAGCCATCTCTCCAGCCCTAGAGTTTGCATTTCTATCAAGGGAGATTGGGAGTGAACTCTAAAATTGTTCAACAGAGCCAGAAGCTGGAAGTATTCCTTGATTTCCTTCATGCTTGGCCAGATTCTCATCTTAAATAAGGTGGTCAAGTTTTAGTTATCCCTTCCTCCGTCTCTCCTTCCTCCCCTCCCTTCCCCTCTTTCCCTTCCTCCCCACTCCTTCCCTTTTCCTCTTCCTCCTCCTTCTTCTTCTTCCTCCTCCCACCTCTCTCATTAAAAATGTTTTATTTTGATAGTCTTCCTCTATAATCCAGGCTAGGCTTCAACTCTCAATTTTCCTGCCATCCAAGCACTGCCATTGCAACGCACCCTCTCCCAAGCCCAGGTGACTTTTTCAAAACGCTCTACCTAGTGCTATTCTGTAAGTTTTGTCACCAAGGTGATGTCCTTCCTTTCTTAGCCTGGGTTGTCTGCATGTCCAGTGGACAGTGTCCATGAAGGGAGGCACACAGTTAACTCTTGCAAGCAGTTCATATAGTTACATAGTATAATCAGCCAGAATTTGACCTCATCGATCCCTGAATCCCCAAGGGCATCCATATGTGGGCCAGTAGTTCCCTGAGTCCCACACAGAAGTCTCTTCCTCCCCGGAGGCTTCAGCCACATGGGTCTCCTGACCCCTCATTTTCCCCTCAGCATCATCTGTGATATAGGGGCTCTGCCTGTGCCCATGTTTCTTTATGTTGGATAGGCTCTGTTCTTGGTGGGCCTAAGATAGGACATCAAGAGTTAATCAGGGTCAGATATGAGATGTGCTTCAGGTTTCTAAGCAGAACAGATACACTGTTGGCTGCCTATTGTGGTGTCACAAACCATCCCTAAATACAGTGGCTTTAAACAGCCATATACTTGGCATCTCCCCCAGGAGTCTGGGGTGCCTTCTGAGGGCCTTACTCTGGGTCCCTTCCACAGACCAAATCTGACCTGATTATTTGGTTTGTCAGCTTAGGAGAGGCTCTACCTCCCTGGTTCAGCATTCCACCAGGGTCTGAAGGTTTACTGGGGAGAGAATCTGTTTGTGAACTCACAAGTGTGCTGTTGGGATGATTGGTTTCCTCAGAGGCTTGTTGGCCTGAGGGGCCTCAGGTGCTCATGGTTGTTGTCTGGAAATTGCTCTCCATGCTGAGCAGCTGAAGGGCAGCTGACTGTAGCTGGCCCTCATCAGGCTTGGGAGCCCGAGCGGGGTGGGTGGGGGTGGGGACACAACCAGTAAGAAAGCCTGAGAGCACCCACGAGATGGATGGCTTACCTCAACAGCCCACACTGGAGAAGCTGCGTGACACCAGAACACCAAGCATGGATCTTAGGAGTCATTGCAGAGCCACCAAATACAATCTGCAAGCTTAGTGTCTTGGGGAGGGACTGTAGGTCATGCCCTCTGCAGCAAAGTGGTGTCTATAGTGAGAAGCACTAAGCCCTGGGCCTGGGCTCTCCACCCTTTAGGAAGCAGGATCCAAGAAGGAATAGGCAGTATGAGAAGGAAGTCATCGAGATCCAGCAGGTGGTACAGGTGACTTTGATGCAATATGAACTCAAGACATGGAAACGGAAGTGAAGCAATCAGATATGGAAATGCAGGATCACACTCCATGTCCATTCTCACAGAGGCTGTTCAGAGACGTTCTCTGATAAGAGGACCTCTTTTAATTCTCAGAGCTCAGCAAACTCTTCCCTCTACCCTCCAAAAAATTTCTCCTTAGGTGGCCTTCTGGGCCTTCTCTAAGGTTAGGCTGGCAGTGGAGTCGGGAACTCAAGCAGAGGGTGGGCAACATAAACTGGAAAGCAGCTGCACGGAGGGGAGAAGGCAGTTGTACCCCACATGTTTCTTTCTGAGACTCTGCTGGCTGGGCTGGGCCTTTACAGGCAGAGTGCTGAATCAGCAGCCCTGCTGCAGAACATACATCTGACTTTGCTCTCCATTCCCTGGAGATGAATTCCCAGCCAGGCAGCCAAATGAGAAAAGGTGCAATTAAGCAAACAGAAACAAAGTAGAGGATAACAGCCAGACAGTGAATGTGTGCCATGTGCAGTCTGCTTCCTGTCTTCCAGGGCTTTCCCCAGGCTTAGTACACTGAATGTTCCTTCCTCCCTGAAGTCAGTACATATATGCACATTATATCTTTTATTATATAGATTCATATCATGATATGTGTACTTTTTTTCAGTGTTAGAACCCAGGGCTCCATGGGTGCTAGGCAAGTGATCTACTAGAGGAATGACTTTTACAACACAGACGTAATCTGGCCTGAAGACTTTTACCTAACCTTGCAACCAAAAAAGTTACTGTTTATAATGTAAACAAGCCCACTGAGCCATGTGCTCCTCTTGTTAAGTTAGTTCATGAAGACTTTCCCACATGTTATACTAGAATTGGTCAAATTCCTTATCCCCCACCCTCAATCTCTGACTACCTTGGCCTATTTTCAGCAAAATTTTTGCTCAGTGGTGCTGTAGTTTGGATCCTGAATTGTCCTCCAAGGCCCACGTGTCAAAGGCTTGGGTCCTAGGGTGGCACTGAGGAGAAGTGGCAGAACCTTTTAGAGGATGGGAAGTCTAGTGGGAAGTCTTTAGGTTTTGGAGGTCTGTCCTTGAAGGAGACAGTGAGATGCTGATCGCTTCCTTTTCTTCTGCTTTTTTCCTGGACATTAATTAAGTGGTTTTTACCCTGCCATCTACTCTCGTATGTGTTCTGTCACTGTGATCCCCAATCACAGACTGAAACCTCTAAAAATGTGAGCCAAAATGCACTTTTCTGTGTATAAGTTGCCTGTCTTAGGTAATTCATTATAGTGACAGAAAGCAGACTAACATAAAAGGTTTAACAAGAACTTCCCTGCTGTCTATGTCTGTTAGTAATTTTCAATCTAGTGAATCCTTTAACCTGATCAATGGTTGGCAATCCTCCCTTAACATTGTTGAGCTTACTTTTTATCCCCTTTGTGAGCTCAATTTTATAATCTCATGATCTCAACATCTATTGCAACACTGAATAAAGTTTTCCTTACCCATTCTAGTTTGCTTTCTGTTCCTGTGATAAATGTGACCAAAAATGATTTGGGAAGGAAAAGGATTATTTGTCTTATACTTCCAAGTCACAGTTCATCACTGAGGGAAGGCAGGATAGCTTAAACAGGAACTGAAGCAGAATTCATGGGGGAATGCTGTTTACTAGCTCACTTACCTGGTTTGCTCAGTTACCTTTCTTATATAGTCCAGGCCCAACTGCCCAGGGGTGACAGTGACTACAGTGAACTGGGCCCTCCATCAATTAGCAATAAAGAAAATTCCCCAAAGACAGGACCACAGGCCTGATAGAGGAAATTCCTCAGCTGAGATTCCCTCTTCCCAGGTATGTCTAGGTTTGTATCAAGTTGACAAAAACTAATCAACACTTTACCACTTTAATGGGTGGTATCAGAATAATTTTTACCATAGCTGCTGTGAAAGTAAATGAACAGGTCATCTAGCATTGTCTGGGAGGCCAAGGAAGTACACGAGTTTGGTGTGCTCTCTCCCTGTTAAAACTCATGTCATAATTCGGTTGTCAATGTAGTCATGTTGGGAGATGGTGAGAGTCATGAGACTTAAAGTGGGTTGTTGTAAAGTAGTCTCCTTTGTACCTTCGTCTCTTCCATAGACACTCATTTGCCTCTCTACCCATTGTCCCTTCATAGGATATCATCTTCTGTGTTGTGATTTAGCACAAGGCCCTCATCAGACAAGATTGTCCTATTTTAAACTTCCTTTCTCTAGAACTGTGATGAGCTAAATAGCCCCTTTTTCTTTATAAACGCTCTAGTCTTAAATATTGTGTTATAGCAACAGAAATTGGACTAGGACATTGCTTGACAAAATGATGCTTGAGTTGAGCTCTAATGTCTTAAGGCAGGGTAGATGTTAGAAATTATCTAACAGATATAAAGTAAAAGGATGACAACTGACCTCTCAGTGTAACATATGGGGACAATGTCTAAGAAGTTCATGCAAAGATGACCCAATTCTCCATAGGGCTTGGTCTACTATTAGCTGTCAGGGATAAAACTATGTGACATTAACTTGTAGAATATTGCACACAAATGCCTGCTCATGTGTGGAAAAGTAAGAGCTGCTTTGCTGCCTGCTTAGCAGAGCATCACTGGCAGAGTCACCATTGCTTTCCTCTCAGCAACAGTTGGGGCCCTTGTTAACTTGACTGAATCTAGACACACTTAGGAACCTGGGAGATTAGTAAAGTACCCTACGGGTATGCTTGTTGAGATAAGTCAGGAGTGCCTGGAATGTAGAGCATGGCCTCTGGCCGGAGACCTCCCAGTGAGGATGGCAGGAGCCAGGCCTGCTCCATTCTAGATACACCTCTTTGCCCTTGAAACTTTCCTATATCAAACCTCTGCTTCCACCATAATAAATGAGCTGTCCACTGACACAGTCTCCTGGGTGTTTCTTCCGCCGAACTCACTGCCACCTGAGGCCCCCTCTTGCCCCATAGGTCTCTCTCCTCACCAGGACTTTCTGTGATGCGGACTGGTGTGCAATGGTCTCCTGGTAGCAGCAGAGTTTGGGCTGGGGGAGGCCAGTTGCTTTCCTCTCAGCAACAGTTGGGGCCCTTGTTAACTTGATTGAATCAAGACACACCTAGGAACCTGGGAGATTAGTAAAGTACCCTATGGGTATGCTTTTAAGGATATTTGCAGAGACGATTAGATAAGGTCTCTGAACTAAACTGATCCATTGATGTATTCAGAACTTGAGTAGATGATTGGAGGTATGGAACTTCCTGCCTGATTGGAAGAAGTAGGTCATTGGAGATATGATTTTAAGGATGGTATCTTGGCCTGGCTACTTCCTGTTTCTCTTTTCTGCATCCTGTCTGCCATGATGCTGAGCTTCTCTGCTATACCATTCCTTCCCTGCAGGAATGGACTGACGCCTCTAAAACAATGAGCTAAAATCAATCTTCCTGTCAGTTATTTCTGTCAAATAGTTTGGTCACAGTGAAGCAAAAATAATTAGCTGTGTGTCTGCCACTTGATACAGTTCATATGTCTAAATTGAGGCTTCCCATATCTTTCTCCCTTTCCATACTTTCTTGATTTGTTAGGGAGCTATCTTCCTTTCCTTCCACTCCTGGGCTTTAAATAAACGTCTTTAGGTTATGCTTTTCACTCTCCCTTCCTGGTCACTCAGATGCTAAGCCTTGCAGGCACTTCCTTCAGCTTGTTCTGAGAACTTCTTTGTCCCCACGGTCAGGAACCTATCTAGGTGCCAGGATCCATAGGGACTTATCAGCATATCCCCACAGATCCTCCAGTTTCCAGGCACTTTCCCCTCCAGCTCACCCCATAAACAACTGCCAAGCTAATCTTCTTTATGTAAATGATTGTCCACCTGTCACCACCTAGAGCCCTTGGACACATCTGCAGCTGTAACCAGGACTCATTTCCTGGCTCCATAATCTTTGTACGAGAAAAGCCAAGTGAAGTGCTGGCTCCTTAAAATTTCTCCTTCTCAGAATGCCCAGAATACATCTCCCGACACAGCCCCCACCCGACCAAGAGGAGGGGTCATTCCAGCATAACTTGCCAAGCCATGAGACCTACTAGTAAATAGATTAGACCATGAGTGGGCACTTGATTCATGAGCAGCCATCATGGGTGGCCCAACAGAAAGAGCTGCCAAAGCAGAGCAGTTGGTGTTGGATGGAGGCCATGGACTCAATTTGATCCTCTCCTGGGAGTCTCACTCCTGATCAGAGTCACAGGGGAAAGTCAGAAGGAGAGGATGAGTCACCCAAATGCAGAGCACTGGAGAGACAGCTAGAGGGATAATGGGATGCTGCTGCTAGAGACACACTGTCCTGAATGATCTCATAGTGCATTGGCCATGCCGTTTATTTTCTGTATTTTAAAGTTTTGACTCTGGAGAAAAGGTCCTTCCCAGGAGAAGCCAAGTCCTAGAGACAGAGAATAGCCTCCTCTGCTTCCACTCCAGCATGCCTTTCAGATGTACATCAACCAAAGGCTTCACCTCGACCGTGTCCTTCATTGAGCTCTCTCACTCAAGGGTACTGGTCACCTTCCCTAATCACCAGAGAAGGCACCAAACTAGGAGCAACCCCTAAAACCTAGTGCCACAGAAAGTACAGATAAGCCAATGCTGGGCCTGCTTACTCTGCCTTGCCTGTTCCTTCCCACAACGCCCAATAAAAGCTCATGCTGGGGCTGGAGAGATGGTTCAGTGGTTAAGAGCACTGGTTGCTCTTGCAGAGGACCTGGATTCAGTTCTCAGTACCCACATGGTGGCTAACAACTGACTATAACTCCCGTTTCAGTGGATCTGATGCCCTCTTCTGACTTCTGCAGATACTGCATGCATGTGGTACACTTACATACACATGGGCAAAACAATCATGCACATAAATTTTTTTTTTTAAAAAAAGCTCATGCCCACAGTTCTCCTCCCTCCTTCTGAACTGGTGCTGCCCCTTATGGCCCCTGTGGCATAGCATGCCCCTTCTCTTAGACCTGTGAATACTAAACTACTATGCCAATGGCTGTTGCTTCCTAATCTGTTGGTCTCATTATACCTCACATTTTCTAGTAATATTTTAAAACCCTCAGAGTCTACACTTACATGCCCATCCCTGTGGAATCTGGTAAAATGCTTGTCTCCACTTTTCTTAGAAACAGTGATGGGTTCCCCTTCTGCCTTACCACTGGTGTCTTAGATACAATCCATTTCACTTAAGGTAAATTGAGTGTTATTACTCCTTATAATCTAAAAAAGGCCAATTAAGGGGATTCCAGATCAGATCTTTACCTGTTCTCCTACCCTTTTCTCTACCGAATACGTCAAGCCTTTCAGCTGCAAACACATGGGCTATCTTTACATTCCGTATTTGTGTATTTCTAATAGACACAAGATTTTTCTCGCAAGACCTTGCCCTCCCCTCCCAGTTGGCTAAAACTGCTCTCCATATTCAGGAGCCCTCTCTCCCCAAGGCTTTATGTACTTTTAGTTCAGGGACCAAATGTTTGATACTCTGCTTGATGATACGATGCATTTGATACCAAATAAACCCTTGACATCTTCCTTCTCATCAAGTTGGGGTATAAAATCTCCAGATGCAATAACAGTTGAGCCAGAGCCTGGCCAGAGGGGAAGCCAGCCCTCTGCTTGCCTCCAGTCAGGGCTGAACGCATCTGGAAGGCCTGTTCCCAGTGTGAGTGGAGAACGTCACTAATTTCCTAATGATTCATGCTTGGGGAAGTTTTTACTATCTTCATTTCACTGTCAGGCCTGGGAGCAGAGGCAAAGTGCAGGAGGAGCTAGCCTGAGGGGTTAGCCCAGCAGTGAGCTTTGAGGACTATCTAAGTGGAGGCTGAGGCAGGGGCTGGAGCAGACAGCCAGACACTGGAACACATACTTCACAGTTTGGTCCTGTGCTGACCTGTTTATAATAAAAATATTTGGCTTGACTTCCATGGAGCCAGCTGTGAGGTGGATGTTGAAGCATTTCAGGCCACATTCCTCATAGTCACTCCCCCAATCCCCCTTCCCCGGGGACTTCTGGGCAAAAACCACAAAAAGGTGGAGCCTAGTAGTTCTTGGAATCATCTCCCACCCAAGACATTGCATTTAGAGTTTGAACTGTGCAAATAATCCAGATGCTAAAATTCAAACCCTAAATATACCTTTAAGCCACAAACAACTTATT
This sequence comes from Nannospalax galili, assembly GCF_000622305.1. Classification (NCBI taxonomy): domain Eukaryota; kingdom Metazoa; phylum Chordata; class Mammalia; order Rodentia; family Spalacidae; genus Nannospalax; species Nannospalax galili. The sequence goes on along the minus strand of NW_008360317.1, from coordinate 4,730,110 downwards.
TGTGTCCAAATCTATGGACTGTGTCCCTTTAAATGTTCTTTCCATTCCAGGTCTTGCTGTAATCAGCAGATGGCCCTACCTTCCCCCACTCCCTGCCCCCCCTTAAAACAGACCCTTCTAATAGCTAACATCCTGCAGAGACCAAAGCCATTAGAAGGATTAGGCCATTACTATCCTGTCCAGCACACACATAATGCTCCAGGGACTGCCTTTCTTCCCCTTTGCTTGATGTTTTTTATGGATGAATCAAGGCCCAATGGTGGGTTGAAAATCAAAACGCAGAGGGCAGAGGGTGATAGCCATTCTTTTCAAGGACACCTCCCGAACAGCTTTCAGATTTGTGATTCCTTTGTTAGGGTGATAGCAGATGTCAGCCTTGTGGACAAAGCCAGCTCTGAAAGGACACAGAGCGTATACAGACCTCTGTCCCTCGTTACCATAATATCTGATACTCACCCTTTCCCGAGCATGAGAGTGAATCTGCTCTGCTGCTCACCCAGCACTGTTTGTGCTGTTAAAGATCGGCAGCCCAGCCCAAAGCCACGTTGCAAGGCTCTGGACTGCTCTGAAACACTGCCACCCAGTGGCGAGCTGATGTATGACAGCATAGAGCCCGGGCGCTGGGACTCCTTTAGCTGAAACTCAAGGAAGAGGCAGTGAGGAAAAGCTGGCTGGGAATTGTGAGGGCAGGCTGTGGGAAAGCATGCTCCGAGGCACAAAGACAGTAGGTAAGTTGGAAGTGGCCAAATAGGGCAGGCGACAGAAACATGGAAAAAGACAGTTGGACTGTGAAGAGAGGGATTACATGGAATGAGATGGTAGGCGTGAACAGTCTTCTCTGAGGGCCGCAGATGAGGGCAGATGAACCCCTGGGCCGTCCTTTGAGTTTGCCTCCGTTTGGATGGCTCAGTCTCCCCTGTGTCTGCATTCTTAAGGATCCTGAGGCTCTACTGAGTTTGGGAAATCACTGTTCTTCAGTTTCCCTAGCTTTACGGGCTGAATTAGACCTCTAAATCTTTCAGCTCTAACGTATGAATTTGCTATCTGAGAAATGCAAGAAAGAAAATGTATGCCAAGGACAATCCTTAAATCACCTCTGTGACTTCCAGTTGACATAAAGGGGAACGTAAAAAATACTTCCATCTTGCCTAGCTTCGGCATTTTGTGGCTCAGAACTCACTGGGAGATGCAGAGAAGGGACTGGATGCGAGTGACTCTCAGAAAGAACCTGCTATCAAATCTTCCAGTACCAGCAGATTAGAGCCATCTCCCAGAGATCTGGAAGCTTCTAGTAGTTGCAGTGCATGGGGGGGAAGTGTTGAGAGGGAACTGGTGTGGAAGGCAGACTAGACTCCATTAACTTTGAAGCTAAACCAGCCGCTAATGGCTCAGCAATTTGTAGGCCACTCTTTTTAGTCATATTTTCATTTTAAAAAGAAAATTTCTGTTAGAAGGCAGTATAATTTCAAAGAAATTAGATTCTGCTGACTTAAACATAGGAGTCTGGGCAAGCAGTCAGGGAAATGCCTTTCTCCAGGTCCTCCAGTTTTATCTGATGATTCCTGCCTTGTGTCAGCCATGGGTATTTCTTGGGAAAAGGTGTATGTGATCGCTGTTTTAAAGACTGCTAGAATCACCTTCGTATCCAAGGTTTGGGCTCAGGCTCCATTTGAAGAAATCCAGGTTGCATTTCCCCCAGCATTAAGGGTTTGATGTTTCTGCTTATCTAAAATGCTCACATTGTGAACACAGTAGCAGGGCTGAGGATTGAAATTCTGTCTTGATGGAATTTGAACTGAAATGTGTGCCCAATGCCACTTTAGAAGCTGGGAATCATCAGGCTAGCTATAATACCTCGAGGGGTCCTTGCAGTTGCTCAACATAAATCAGTGAAATGACAGGCAATTGACTTTGAAGACAGCTCTCACATGGCTGAGTGGCTGGAGCTGCTGGAAGCAGATGAGGGCATTTTCTTGTAAACATGCTTGTGATTAGTGCCAGAGTAAACAGTGGATCGGGCTCTATCTCGGACTCCAGCCTGCTCTGGATTTCTCATTAGGTAGAAATCAACATGTTCCTCAGTGCAGCAAAGTTGGCGATTCTAGGAAATAAGTTTGTATTTCAACACCTGGTGAGTACTTCTGGCTTCCCCAAAAGGTAAGGAAGAAGGAGATTTGATTTGGTCCTTTTCTTCTTTTTGAGACAGGGTCTCTCTGTAGCCCCAGCTGGGAACTAGCTATGTAGACCAGGCTGGGCTTGAACTCACAGAAATCTGCCTGCCTCTGCCTCCCGAGAGTGCTGGCATTAAAGGCATGTTCTACCATGCCTGGCGATTATGTTTCATGATGGAGAGAGATTAAAAAGGAGTGTGGAAATCAGATCCTTCAATGCAAAAATTTGTGGTCAGTGTTGTGATATTGTTTAACAAAGTTTGGCTGACTTTGGATTTTCCCTAAATGGAAAGGTTGATCTGAGCAGTGTCCCATGAGGTCACCAACCCAAATACCTAATAGACCAGGGAGGTAAGATCAGTGACTAAGCTGGCCGGATGGAATGTGCAGGCTCTGTGTGAGGAGGCCAACTGACCTGCTCTGGTACCGCTTGCTGCCAAGTGGGCCAAACAGCCCTGGGTTATTGTGTCAACTGATCTTTTTTCAACAAGAGCCAGAAATTGGGATTTTCATGGGAAACACTAAGTGTGTCAAATATAATAATTCTGTAACTCAAAAGCTCCCTATCTGTACCCTGGTACTAGTCTAAGGATCATTTAGATTCCTCCAACTTCATTACAGCTATACTAGGACTTTTAGCTATTTAAAAGTGGGGGTGGTGGTGGTGGTGCTGGTAGTGAGATGGCTCAGCAGCAGTTAAGAGCACTGACTGTTCTTGCAAAGGACCCGAGTTCAGTTCCCAGTACCCACATGACAGCTAACAATGGTAGGTAATGCCAGTTCCAGTTCCAGGGGATCCAGCGCCCTCTTCTGGCCTCTATGGGCATTGCACATGCAGGCATATACATGCAGGCAAAACACTCATACAAATAAAAGTAAATTAAATA
>NW_008360317.1:4684909-4725829 GCF_000622305.1 Nannospalax galili | reverse complement strand
GAGAGAGAGAGAGAGAGAGAGAGAGAGAGAGAGAGAGAGAGAGATTCTTAGTAAGGTGGACCTTAGCAAGTAAGTACAAAATCTACCAGCTTCCCAAACCTAGTTGGTTTATTTATTTTATTAAACCAGAAAATGCCTAGTCGGTTCTTCCTATCACCACTGGAATGCCCACAGCTCACTTGGGAATATTAAATGCAGCTGACATTCAGCAGGAGGAAACCTTGCTGTCTGTCCTGGAGTCCCATTCCTCAGAGGTAGCTGTGGCATAGGGATGAGTGGCAGCCAGTGGCCCAGGGCAGGTCCCACCAGCTTTGAACTTCAGCTTCCACTTCATGTGGTCTTGCACTGAGGAAGGCAGATACCTGGCCCAGTGCAGGAAGACAGGTACGTTTCCTCTGGAATCATGCTTAAGTGGGAATCTCGGCCATCACTTTCTTCTTCTTGCAAGACTTTGGACATGTTTCTTGGCCTTTCTAAATCTGAGTGTCTCTTTCTAATTTCAGGATTAAAATTAGGTTCCTTCCATAACCTGTGGGCAAGGAATAAACGGAACTTTCTAGGTCAATGCTTAGTTCCAGACCAGTCAGTGGAGAGGGTGGGAAGACTGAGTGGGTGGTAATGACCAGGACGGGAGAGTCTAGTCATTTCAGGCTTCTGGGTAACTGGGTAGATGTGATACCAAAGAAACAGCAGTATCAGAAGACAGGAGATTTATTGAGTTGAGGACATTATGAAGTCGGCTCAGATTCTTGAGAAGTCCAGTTGGAAAATGAGATGTGGCTTTGGACACTTGGCTGCAGATGGACTTTTGGACACTTGCTGTAGCCACTGTGGATTGTGAGGTGGCTCAGAGACAGTGTAGCTTGAGAGGGAAGAGGCCTGGAGGATCGACAGGGTTAGTGGTAAGTTAAGCCAGGAAGGAACTCTAGGATGATGCATCTGGAGAGCTGGAAGCAAGACCCGTAGACGGCAGTTTCAGGCAAAGTGAAGATGAAGTGGAGCGTTGTAGCCTCATGAAGAAGCTGAAACAGAGACACATGTGGCAACCATTCCTCAACACAAAATACCAACTATGCACACTAAAGCAGCCCCAAATAGCAGACACATATGGGGGGCAGTAATAGACAGGAGACACTGGAGGCAGCTGGGGTGTACCAGGAGTGGGGAAAATGTGATTCTTTCCAAGAAGGAATGGGTCTGAGCTGGCACAGAGGCAGGAGAGGCACATCAGGATCGCAATGAATGGGAACCAGGTCAAGAGCTCCATACAGCAGTGAGAGATGATTTAATCAGCTTTTCTTTTTTTTTTTTTTTTTTTTTTTTTTTTTTTTTTTGAGACAGGGTCTCAATATGAAGTCTGGGAGCCGCAGTGTGAAGCAAAGGCACCTCTGTCTATATGTTAGGTGTCAGCGGTGTACACTACAATACAGAATAGAAAGGGGCCATGAGGCAAAGCCCCCTGTCCCCTGACCAGGTACAGGGAGGACAACCTGGGCCTTTGCATCTTAGTTTTGTCTCCTTTATTCTGTCTGGGAGACAGAGGAATGGTGAATGTGGGTGCCTGACATAACAGACGGATGGAGGGATGCTAACGTGGACAGACAGCCCTAGGAAATGGAAAAAGACTCCCTTAGAGGGGGTACAGCATTATATCGGGGGGAGGTGTTGAATCCAGGGACCTGCCAGACAATGCTGGACGCTGCATATGGGTCACTGAGGGCTGGCAAGCCTATGTCACATGGTCTAATATTTGCCCATGCTTGTCCTTCTCTTTGGGCTGTTGGGGCCAGATTAGGCTCAGTGGGGAAGCATTGAGTTAGGCACTACACTGGTGCCCTGTCTGGGCATGGCCTGTGAGGATGGGAACGTAGGACAGGCCTGACTGAAGGGAACCTGCCTATGCCAAAGGCAGCTGGGACCACAAGGCAGGGCGAGGCAGTGCAAGTTCTTCTCAGCTGCCGGGAGGCCCCAGCTGGTGATATCTCCAAACAGGCATGTGTTTCTTCTTTCCCCGTGGTTGCCTTTGAACTTGAACACTGCAGTGCCTCCAAGTAACAATAAAAACACAAAGGAAACCTGTGCGGTTGTGGAGAGCAGGAGCTATGTGGCCTGTCTTGGTTTCTGGGCCTTCGGTTTCCTTGGTCTACATACAACTGCTTGGGACCCCGGCAGCTCCGAGTCCCAATGTAGAAAATATAGCAGCTCACAATATGTTGTTTTGGCAGAAAACTACGAATTTTAGTATGAAATGTCTGTCACAGGGGCCCATCCAATTAACTCACGTGTTGGGGAATCCGAATAGATAGTTTAGAGGCAGCAACTACAGCTTTTGTGCAGCCTTTACTTCTGGTTTGTTTTCCTGGTTCGGCAGGTCTGCAATCAACAGCATGTGTATTAAGAGCAGAGGAGAGAACACAGACACAGGCTTCTGCTCTTGGAGGAAAGAAGGGGGTAATTTCCATGCATTTTAGACTAGGGAATTCTGGCAAGCTTCCTTTCTAGGAGAGCATTGTGGAGACAACTCTCATTTGTGGTGTGGAGTCGGGAACCAGGTCCAGAGGAGATTGGAGATGTTTCTCTCTAGATTTCCCACTGTGGCTGGTGAGCATGACTCCTTTGTCTAGCATGTGGGTAGGTACCCTTCTTCACAAAGATGGTGCCAGGTATTCTGGGTTAGCAGTGTTAGTTGGCACTTTGGGTGGTGACATGTCCCCAAGGGAATCTACCATGCTGGGGGAACCTTGGCGCCTGTGGGGACTCCAGGTGAAAGGGCCCATTCTGCAGCACTGGAAGGACCCTTAGAAGAAAAACACTCTGCACATGTGGCAAGGGAGTTACTGGGAGAGATGTGGCACTGGTCATATGGTATGGGTTCCCAGGTGGGATCCCACTGCAGCCCTGGGCAGTGTGTTTAGCACCACAAATTCCCCAGAATGCCTCCAGAGAAATTTTTTCAGATAAAACTCTGAAAAGGTGTGGCCTCTGCCTTTATTTTGCACATCTTCCTGTGGCTGTCTAAGTTTGGATCCTTGCCACATAGAGATGAAATGCAAAGCCATTTTCATGGGTAGCTTGCATTCTTGAGTTCTAAAGGAGTCTAAGGCAGTGAGTTTTATGCAGCCTGAGGGACAGCTGGGAGGACATTGCAGCTGCCCTTGGCCATCCTGTTCCCATACCTTTCCCTAGCTCAGTGCTTCTGGAAACACCTTCCCTAGAGACCTGATCTCCCCTTTCAAGAATGCATCCCTGGGCTTTGCAGTGGGGGGAGCACCACATCCAAGGCCAAAGCATAGTTGGATCTTTGCTCTCCATAGCAGTGTCCCGAATAATGATGGCTGGAAGAGGAGAAGGGCTCAAGCTGTCTGCTGCTCAGAGCTCATGACAGGCAGTGAGGAGTCAAAGGCACCTTCTTCAAGGGCTGCACACTAAGTGTGTCTTTGTGTTTCTTGCTGCTTCCATTTCAAAGGCTCCACCAGCAAATCCTGGGAGTCATTCCCAGAGCAGTCAGGAGTCTCCATGGCGACAGCCAAGGGCCTGAGGGAGACCAGAATTTATTGTACTTTCCCACAAAAGTTCTCTTTTCAGATTTTCTTTTTCTTCATTCAATAGTGACTAGGACTGAAAACTGAGATTTTTTTAAAAGAAAAAAAATGACAAAAATGGGAACTCCCTAAACTCTCTTTATCTAAAACCCGTTGTCTCTAAATATGTACTTGTCTTTACCTACCTCTGTTGGGTAACAAAGAAAGCACAAGAAACACATGCTTTTTTTTCCTTTGCAAGTGTTTGAGGAAGGGGAGGGTTCTGCTTCTCCTGTTTCCTTGTGCACAGGCTCTGCTAGAGCCTGCAACAGATGCCTGCAGCCCCTGAGCCAAGGCAAGAGAGGCCTGTCTAGCCAACCATGGAGGTCGACCAGGAGTCTGTACATGTCTAGCTGCAGTTGGCAGAACCCAGTATACATGTACACAGATCAGTTCATCCTGCAACATGATAAGGGAATCATTCACTGTTGGTTGATGTGACTGTGCAAGCATCACAGAGGGTATGCACACAAACCTGCATGCTGTGGGCCAGGCGCATCACGTGCCTCATTTTACATAATCAAGACACTCCATTAACAGAAATCTGAGGCCACTGCCATTGTAACATGGCTGCTGTTTAAGTTAAATGCTTATTTGTAAATAGAAAGAGTGCACTACAAATTAACCATAAAAATGTAAAGTAGTAGCAATATAAACCAGTACCCACTTCCATGTGGAACCTGTCATTTGGGGTCATTTGAATCTGTATTTCTGGCCCACTGTCACTTGGCTCAGAACAAACTTCCTAAACTCCCTTTTATTCTCTTTGGAGTGAGAACTGTTTTGTGTTGAAACTTCATTATCAAGATTCAGGTCCTGTACATACATGTATGTGTTATACTTAGATGCCTGGCAGTACAGGAGGTGTGTTTGCTCCAGTATTAATGCAGACACATGAGTAGTGCATTTCATTACTATGTTGTGATGGCTTTATGTTTCTACGTATTTTTGTTAGCTTCTCTGTTAATGTGATGAAACACTGACCAAAATTGTTGCTGGGTGTGGTGGTGCATGCCTTTAATCCCAGCACTTGGGAGGCTCTCTGTGAGTTCAAGGCCAGCCTAGTCTATGTAGGGAGTTCCAGGCCATCTGGGGCTATAGGGAGACCCTGTCTCAAAAAAACAAAAACAAAAACAAAACAAAACAAAAAACAACAAAATCACTGACCAAAATCAACTGTCGGGGTTGGGGGTAGGTGGGTATTTCATCTTACAGCTCCCAGATCACAACCCTTTAGTGAAGTAAGTCGGGACAGGAGCTGAAGCGAAGGTCATGGAGGAATGCTGCTTATTGGCTTGCTGCTCTGGTCTGTGCTCAGCCTGCTTTCTTGTACAGTGCAGGACCACCTGCCCAGGGATGGCACTACCCACAGTGGGCTGGACCTGCCCATATCACTCAATAATCAGGAAAATTCCTCACAGACATGCCCACAGGCCAATCCAATAGAGGAAATTGCCCAACATCCTAGGTGTGTCAAGTTGACAACTGAAGCTGTCCAGCACACAAGGCACTAAGAATTTTTCAATTCCATTGTAAGCTATAGGACCGCTATCATATGTACAGGTTGCCTTGGCTGAAACATCTGGTTAATATTTTAGGCAACATAGGATACAAGTGTTGCCATTAACCATTTTGGCCAGAAGAATCTGAGCATGAATCTAAGAGATTTTTCAAAGGGGACAAAATATTAAAATTGTCACCAATTTAATATGCAATGATTGACAAACATATGCTTATCTGATCTTTTGAGAGTATAAATCTTGAGTCATCTTTTGTAATGGTGTGTTGCTCCAGCATGCACACATCTGTGGGAGGAGATGAACTCCCAGCAACTGAAAACCAGAAATCCTTTGGTCTCATTCTCCAGGCTGAAGCAGGACATGCAGCTCTCTGAAGTTCTAGTCCTCTGTTTTTCAGCATCTTCAGGGTTACCTCTTGTATACTCCATTGTGCAGGGTGTGGTTATTCTCCATGAGTGGCTATTACAGGGTGTGTGTGTGTGTGTGTGTGTGTGTGTGTGTGTGTGTGTATGTGTATGTGTGTGTGTAATGACTTTCTTTGCCATGTTACTCCTGGGAGGGTGGCCCCTACGCAGGCTACCTGGGCCTCCCTGTATCAAACTTTCCAGTTATGTATTGAGTTTTTGAGACAGGGTCTCCCTGTAGCCCCAGCCAGTCTGGAACTCACTATGTAAAGCAGGCTGGCCTTGATCTTACAGAGATCCATGTGCCTATGCCTCCTGCAGGCTGGGGTTAAATGCATGCACTTCTAATCCCAAGTGAACTTTCTATTTTTGTTTACAATGTTGTCTCCTTCCATCATACTCAGCCTTACCCCTAGAGTGGGCTTCAGGAACCCTGGTAAATAAAGTCTACATCTTTGTATCTAGAAGCTTCTCCCTGACAACTGAGGCTTTTCTAATGGGTCAAGCTCACTCAAGCTTGCTCTCACATCTTAGGACATGGTTTCTTGGCTTTCTAAGAACCATAAAGTCTTTGAAAAAAATGATTAAAAAGAAAAACACACCTCTCCCAGCAAAGTGTTACAATAGGAGACATTTCAGAGAGAAGCTGAGGCATCAGTGGGCTTTCCAGGAAGAATCCTGTTTCAGGAAGAATTTTCCCCCCAAAACTTTCTAGCCCCTGCTGTGGAATTAACTAAGTCCAAGGCAACTCACAAGCTGCTGGGCATACCCAGTTATGACCAAGTCCCTCAGTGGGTGTGGTCCAGACCATACTGAGGCCCTTACAAACATGCGCATTCATTTTCAATATCTCATATTTCATATATCCTGAAAATGCACAAGCATCAGAGGCATGATTTTCGGCTTAAGCCTGTTCCCCAAGGCCATCGTGGGGATCTGCTGGAAAGGCTTGAGTATGAAGGCCTCATTCCCAATCCAGAGAGCCCAGGATTCCTGCAGCTGGGGCTGGGAAGTCCTAGACACATTGTCCCTTGGAAAGACACATGGGAGTGCTAACCTTGGATGTTGGATGTGGTGATGCACACCTTGTAATCCCAGCACTTGGGAGGCTGAAGCAGGAGGATCATGGGTTGAGTGCTAGCCTTGGCTATGCAATAAACCCCACTTCAAAAACCAACAAACAGAATCACACACACAACTAAATATTTCTGCTTGTTTTCTTTGTCACAAACTAAATTTTATCCAGTTTTCTCCTGTCCTGCACATTGTCCATTAGTTCCTAGATGTTGGGTACTATTTGTATTCATCTCCTAGGGCAGCTGTAACTAATTAACACAAACACGGTGACTTGAAATAACAAAAATTCATTTTCCAGCAGGTCTGGAGGGCAGATGTTTGGAACCAATGTGTCAGCAGAGCTGTGTTCCTTCTGAAGGTTCTCATGGGTTCCTTGACCAGCTTCTGATGGCTCCAGGGGTTCTTTGTCAATGGCTATATCACTCCCATCTCTGCCTCCAACTTTACATGGCTGCCTTCTCCTTCCCTTGTATGCCTCTCCTGTGTGCCATTGAATTAGGGTCTGCCTAGCTAGTTCATTTATGATGGTTAATCTTCACTGTCAACTTCATTAGATTTTGAGTCACCTAGGAGACACACCTCAGGGAGTGTCTTGAGGATGTTTCCATAGAATTGTAACTGAGGAGAGAAGACCCACTCTTAATGTGGGTAGCATCATTCCATGGACTGGAATCTGGGCCTAAATAGAAGGGAAGAAAGGAGAAAGCAAATGGGGCATTGGCATTCATCTCTCTCTGCTTCCTGACTCAGGCTCCCTCCACTGCAGCTAGAGCTGCCCTCACTGCCACAGTGGACTGTACCTGTCTGTTTCCTTCCCGCTGGGCCTCGCTGTTGCTGGGGAGCCGTTATGCGTGGTCCTGTTTGCAGAGGGTCAGACAAGGGAGGAGCCAGTCGGGGAGAGGAAGGTCTTGGGTGGCAGCACCGAGTACAACTGGAAGGAACACCTGGGAGACTGTGTCAGCGGACAGCTCGTTTTAATATGGCGAAGAAGACATTTTTATAGGGAAGTTCTGTAGGCAAAGAGGCGGGGTTGGGTTTTTGGTGGGCAGGCAGGTAGGGGGGAGGGAGGGGGTTTCCAAAGCTACGTGGCCTCTGCTCATGGTACTTTCTGTCCTGTTGTCGGGTCACATGATTTACAAGGAACCTAATTAGGGTTGGGGAAATGGAAGCTTAGCCTAGAGGCAGTTGGGTAAGAGATCATGGGACAGCCAGCCGGTCCGGAATGGAGTGAGCCCAAGTCCTGCCATCCTCACTAGGAGGTCTCCAGGGTTACACGGCCCTGCTTTACATTCTGATCATTTTTGCCCTTATCCCATCATGTACCCTCAGGCTATGAGCCAAAATAAACCCTTCTTCCTTATATTACTTTTCCTTGGGTGTTTTGACACAGCAAAGAGAAAAGTAACTAATATACCAGGACACTTCATCTAAAGATATATAACTTTTTTTTTTTTTTTTTTGAGACAGGGTCTCCCTGTAGCCCCTACTGTCCTGGAACTCACTGTGTAGACCAGGCTTACCTTGAACTCACAGAGATCTGCCTGCCTCTGCCACCCAAGTGCTGGGATTAAAGGCATGTACCACCAAAGATATATAACTTTTTTAAATCTAAAAAGCTTGACAAAGTTAAATCAACAAGGAATGTGAGCTCAGCATGTGGACTATCTTTTTGAGGGGCTATTCAATCCACTTCAGTGCTGTTCATTCATAGCTCAGCTTCTAACAGAGCCTGGCACATAGAACTCAGCCATTCGGGCATTTGTTCTGGTGGTTTGGATTTAAACTTGGACCCAAGTGCTCTATCTGCTCCATTCCAGGTCTCAATGTCTTTGGCATTCCTTGACTATAAAAATAGCTGCCAGACTAATTAGAGTAAATAGTTTCTTAGTTCCCTTGGGGATTTCTGTTGGAGTATTTAATTTCATACCATTGTTTCAGTTTACCACATTTCAAGGATGCAAGAACTTCAGAGGCATGAACAAAATGTGTTTATAAGTCCTTTTCTCCCTGTTCATAGTTTTCTCAGACTCTTGGGGTCTGAAGATAAATTGGTTTTATGAGATAATTTTTCATGTATGCATTTCATTATACTTATGAGAATAAAAGATATACATTTACAGGATAAATATGTACCTATGGATGAATACATAGATGTGACCTTATTTCTGATGCATTGTTGAAACCTACTAGTGACTTCCCTGTATTTATTCAGCAGATGCATTTGCAAAAGAGGCTGGCCACATGCTTTTTCTTTCCTTAAAAACATAGCTAGGTGTGACACCTCTAATAGAGAGAGGATGAACATGAGCACATTGTAGCCTACCCTGGAAGACAGATTTGAAGCTTTCATATTAGAATGTACCATGAAGTATCACCAAGCTTTCAACTGGAACAGTTTTATTTGACAAGGTTAAAAGTCACTATGAGAACCGGCTTTACTCTGCTGGCAGGAACTTTGAAAAACAGCCTCTCCTCGAGTGTGTTAGTCACATGGCATGTACCTTGCAATTTGTGCAGCTGGTCCTATTTTATTTATGAAATGTGTGGAGATTAGAATACCAAAACAGAATGAATTCAAATTTTTTCTTCCTTAATCACAGTGAAAATTATTTCAAGTTGCTTAATTTTCACTGTTTTTATTACACATTCTTTTAAAAATAATGCTTCTGGGAGCAGGGCCTTATTAATAATTTTTATCATCATTTGTCTGTTTTCCAATGAGCAAGCCACAGGACAATCAGAAGAGAGACAGAGAAAAATAGCAAATTCCCTGTCTGTAATGCTCAAAGCATACCACATGCATTAGCAAATGGCAGAAACACATTCAGCCTATCAAGACACACTGCCCTGCCAGCCAAATTTAAGTGGGAGTGTGCATTGCGGTCTGGAAGTTTAAGATACATTAACATCAAGCCTTTCAACTTCACACAGTAATAAAATCCAGCAACAACAGCATCAATCAATCAAGTCAGACTTTGCTAAGAGAAAAAAATCTGCATTCCACTTGAGGGAGGCTAAGCCCATGTATATGCTGAAAGGATGGTCAGTCAGAACTGCCCCCCATGTAAAGTTCAGTGTTCTGCAAGGACTGTGCAATTCCTGAGTGTGTATATATATATATTTTTTTTTTCAAGTTTTTTCAATTTTTTTCAATTTTTTCAAAAAAATTTTTTTCATTTTATGTGTATGTGTGTGTTGCCTGCATGTAAGTCAGTGCACCCGTGTCCTGCAATGCCTATGGAGGTCAGAAGAGGCTGTCTGATCCCCTGGGACTGGAGTTACAGACGGTTGTTAGCTGCCATGTGGGTGCTGGGATTCGAACCTGGGTCTTCTGCAAGAACAACCAGCGTTCTTAACCGCTGAGCCATCTCTCCAGCCCTTCTGAGGATATTTTAGGTTGTGTGAAAATAGGTTAGTTTGTCTATAGATAACTAGCTGACTGGTTAACTGCAGTTAGGCAATCTCATTGTTTCAGACTACTTTGTGTTTTATTTTTAAACCTATTGTCAACCCTGTTTTTAACTTCTTGGGTTTCGTTGTTAGAAACCTAAAAGCAGTTTTGAAACAAGAAGATAGCCTTATCAATAGGCTTGTTTCAGTGTGTGTTTTAAGTTTGTATTAAGCTTTTTTCCTTGCTATCCACTGACTACAGGCAGATGAGGACTCTTTATTGATTAGAAGACTTGCTTTTTCTATATATCTTTGTGGAAGAACTAGCTGGAATTTTTCCTTTGTTCGGTTTTCATAAAACTAGGTCTAGGCCAGGAAGGGTGAAGGGAAGAACGGAATCTAGACTCCAAATCCAGCTGTGGCTACAGTCAAGTGCAACTGCAGACAGGAGAGACTTCATCTTTGTCACTGAGGCACTGTGATGTAAGCTTTGAAATTCATAAATTTTTTTTAACCTTTAAAATTATGTTTATTTATCTGTTTATTTGTTTATTAGAGGACACTCATGTACAATGGCACGTGAGTGTACATCAGAGAACATCTTTCAGGAGTCAGTTCTTTCCTTTAACCATGTGGGTTCTAGGAATCAAACCCAGGTCATCAGGCTTATTAATAAGCTGTGACATCTTGTTGCCCCCCGCCCCACACCCAACCATGGTTTCTTCATTTGATTTATTATTTTTATTTTATGTTTATGAGTTTATGCTTGCATGTATGTAAGTGCACCTACATGAGCAATGCCCATAGAGGCCAGAAGAGGGTAATGGATCCCCTGGAATTGGAGTTACAGATGGTTGCTAGCCGCCATGTGGATGCTGGGACCGAAACTCAGGTTCTCTGCAAGAGCAGCCAGTGCTCTTAACCTCTGAGCCCTCTCTCTAGCTCCCAAACCATGATTTCTTTTCTTTCTAACCCTAACCCTAACCCTACCCCAACCTCCTCTAGGGATGCAATTAGATCCTTCCTAAGGCACTTACCTCTTTCTATTCCATTTGATTTTTATGTGTGGAGTCATATTTACTACTGAACTAAGAGGCAGGGCCAGGCACAAAACTGAACTCCACTGTGCTCGCTGAGTGTGCGTGCTACTCTCCTTAGCTACTTCTCCTGTATCTCAATTTAATGTCTTGACTTATCTTCTTTAAACATTGTGATGAGCAGCAAGCATGCCAGAAGACAAAATCTTCTTGTATTTGGCATGTGCTAAAAGCAGTCTCGACCCACAGCTGAACATGATGGCAGCTTTTTCCACTTTAGGATCTGTGTACTCTTATGCAAGTTACTTAGCCTCTCTATGCCTGTAAAATGGGAGCGTTAAATACTCGATATCTTGGCTCTCTTTATTGTTCGGTTTCCAGTTTCTTATTTCCGGCATTATTCACATTTTTTGTTGCATTAAAACTAAAAGAAAATCAAGAGCTGTCTGTACAATTAATGCCTTGCTGCCCACCAGATAGGCCAAGTGCCATTGGACAGCCTTGGTGCCCATGGACACTTGATGGAACACAATGACAAGTCCTCCCAAACAAGAGGAGCTGTCAAGGGTTGAGTTTGACCCTCTCAACTTGAGAAAGCCGACATGCTGGTTCTGGGGCTCTACAAGTCTGTGCCCTCAGAATGGGTTTCGCCTCAGGAAGAAGAAACAATTTACATAAGCCACCATGCATGCACAGTGCTTGCTAGCTAACTGCGTTGCTCACAGCATTAATCCTGGTACATAAACTGATTGTTGAGAGAGGTGCTGGTTACCCTGGGACCAGGGCTGGCTCTATCAAGGAAATTCAATTCCACACTGAGAACCCAGGGCTCTCTCTTTTTACTGCAAACCTGAACAGGGAGAGCACTTTTCCTGTCTGGGAACATCCAGTTCAGGGAAGCCAATGTCAACAGTTGAGAGAGCAATCAAGTCTCATGCTGATGTGAGACTGACCACTCACAACCAAAGTGGAGCAAATTAAAGCTATTGGTAAGATGGCTGGAGTCAGGAAATTTGTATTAGTCATCAAGGGCATGGTGTGAACTCTTTGAGATTGTCTTGGGAGAAATGGAGGCTGAAGGCATCCGCCTTTCTTCTGGGTGAGGCTCAGAGCCAGTTATTTTTATTACCAAAGTTATTAATCCTGGTCCCCTAGAGTGGGTCGCCAGACTGTTTGTTGCTGCCTAAAGAACTGATGGTCACACATAGTTGAGTTACTGTCACTGCATCTGCATTGAACTCCTACATCTGCAAGGTTCCCAGGATCCCTAAGGAAGTGATTTCCACCCACTGTTTTGGGCATTCTCTGCCTATACTATGCATTCTTTGTGTCCGTCCTTGTTGCTTGTGCCTGGAGTTGGTTTGCATTCTCTTGCAGCAGGCCTGTTTCAGAGAGTTGGATGGCTCAGCTGCCCTCAGTTTATTTTCACTTAGATCTTAAACTTCTCCATTTATTTCCACTTAGACTCTGGATATTACAGTAGAAATAATGCTTTGTGACCTTTAAGCGGGCGCCAGCTGTTTCTCCACCCTTTCCCCTGTGATTTAGAACCACACAACCAGTTCTGTAATACTTTCTGGAATTCTAACCTCCTTCCCAGCAGGCAGTGACTAATGCTAAGAGCCACGCATTGCACCAAAGGTTACTGGGCAGAGCAGATGCTCACTGGATGCATGCTTTCAAATATCTGTCCCTGTGACAGGCTTAGTTTTAACAAGAAGTCCCAATTTTGCCCTAACTCCTTTTCAGTTTCATCCCCCCAACACCTGATCAAGGATGTAATGGAAAAGATTTCAGAAATGAGCACAATGCTGATCTCCATTCCGTCTGGATGCCTGGATGGCATTTCATGAGCACTGGGACCTATGATCATGAGGGGAGCGGGACTGTGGGCTGGGCCTGGAACAAATTCACCCTTGACAGAACCTGACACCATCGCCATGTTTTGATCTGGCAAAATTGCAATGGCAACCTTAGAGGGGCCATGGTGGGGCCAAGGAGGCAGTAAGAGGACTTCATTAGCATTTCCCAGATCTTTCTTTAAAAAAGATTTATTTTACTTTTATTTCTGTGTGGTGTGTATGCGTGCATGTGTGTGTGTGTGTGTGTGTGTGTGTGTGTGTGTGTGTACCAGTATCTGGGAAGGCCAGAAGAGAGCATCAGATCCTCAGAACCCCTGGAACTAGAGTTACCTGAAATGGGTGCTGGGAACTGAACTTGGGTCCTCTACAAGAGCAACAAATGATCTTAACTGCTGAGCCATTTCTCCAGCCCTCTCCCCAAATTCTTTTTTTTTTTGTTGTTGTTCTTTTTGAGACAGGGTCTCCCTGAAGCCCCAGCTGTCCTGGAACTCACTATGTAGACCAGTCTGGCCTTGAACTCACAGAGATCCACCTGCCTCTGCCTCCCAAGTGCTGGGATTAAAGGTGTGCGCCACCACGCCCGGCTTCTCCCCAAATTCTTTAAAGCACCCTTTCCTCTGTGCTGCCGCCTTACCCAGAATGCTGGGTGGGAACTCATGCTTTGATGCTGCCACTGCTCCAGGTTGATGGATTAGAAGAGGCAGGAGTTGGGTGCTGGGTTCCCCAGCCAGGAACTAAAGGAATTCAAAGTTCCTTCAGTCATTTTTCCCATGTCCTGTGATCATCACAGCCTCCACCCAGCAGCCTGTTCTGTCATGCCCAAGCCTAGTTCGCCTCAATCCCTCCCCAGAAGGAAGAAACCTTGGCTCTTGTTTAATCCACAGTCTGTAATGAAAATTGGACAGAGTGGGATATGGGAAGAAAGAGGTTTGGAGCTGGGTGTCTGGACAAGTTTAGGGTGTAATTGTGGAATTAATCACTGTGGGGTGGACTGGAAATACACAGGCAACAATGCTTTCTTAAAGTATGTGTGGACTACTTACACGGGTCCCCTTTGGTTTTTAGAAAAGTTGAACTGATGTTATTTTACTTGCAGGATTGTGTTTGGTTACTCCTTGGGGGAATGGGTTGTGTGAAGTGAGTGGACTTTGGGCTAATTCATCTCAACAAGGGTAAGTTGGGAACATGTGGCTTCTTCCTGGGAATGAGACTGAAGGGCTGAGGGAGACTTGGGGAGAGAGTTGAGTGTCTCCAACAGGCAGTGGTGAAAGTGGAGGTGGGGTCCAGGTGGTACAGGTTTGTATTTAAATTATGTTTGCTATTGACTTTATACTTTTTCTGTCAGGGGATCTGGAGTCCCAGCTGGATGCCTGACTGTGGGTGGATAGCTTCATTTTACTGTGTCTTGCAGTTGTCTCCCTAGTTTGTAGTTGGATATGGGAGGGAACAGCACAGAGCCTCCTAAAGTTTTATAATCATCCTTTGTTGTTAGAACCTTTCTCTTGGATAAAAGACATTGATTCATAACTGAACAATCTCTCCATGAAGAGATAAAAACAACCTTTCTCTTAGATCATTTTTGTTTAGAGGAACGGGTGGTTTCCATAGGCTATTCAGAAAATGGCTGCCCAAAGCCAGAGTTTAAAAAGCTTTATTTCTGTTTTATTTCTTTATTTCTGTTTCTTTCTCCCCACAGATGAGCCTGAAGTTCTTGCTTGGGGCCATATGGAGTGGCTGTGCCAGAAGGAAGGGATAGTTTGCTCTCTGCTTCTGCTCAACTCTTTTCACTGTCTAAGTGGACCCTTTGAAACAGCCCTTTCCTTACCTCAGATTCTGACATGAATAACTGTTTAATTGCCTTTCAGTCTACACAAGATAAGGAACTATGTCTTAAAATTGAATAACTCTCTTAACTAAACAATAGCCAACCACCCAGAGCAGTTTTCCAAGAAAGGAAAGAATTCCTCACATATGTTACACATTTTATTCTTTCCCAAGTGCTTTGCCCTGTATTATTTTGTTAAATTGGATAATATATACATGAAAGGGTTGTGTCAATTGTATCAGATAACAAAAAAGTAAGATTTTGTAACAATTATGGATTTGATTTCTATATAGGCAACTCAGGCTCAGCAGGAGGAAGCTAACAGCCTTAAGCTGCTCTCTGCAAGGAAATTGGGCCCTGGCTGTGTTTCCTTTCTGTGGTTGGATGTACCCCATTTGGGGTATCAAAAGAGAAAACACAACAAATCTAGTGTTGAAGATCCTGATTGGTGTTACTCAGGGCTCCAGACTGGTCAGCAGAAATGCTTCAGGATACTGACCAAGAGGGCAGGTTATATTTATAGCCAGAGAAAAAAGGTAGTGAGATGCAGAAACCGAAGGTGGGCTAGAGACACTCTAATCAGCGACAGCTTGTGTCTGTCTTATTTGAACTAGTTTGACTGGCTGCTGAGACTCTGAAACTTGTTACAAGGGTAGGTTCCACATTACCTTCAGCTGTAGTTCAACATGTGTGGAGAAATGTTTGACCAAACTTAAAATATGTCTAGAGGCAGCTTTAAGCCAAATAATTCAGTTCAACAAATGCTTTCCCCAGAGGTGGCTCAGGACCAGCTTGGACCCCTCAAAGGTTTCCCAGAGGGTGGCGCCCTTAGGTATATTTCTTGATCTGATTTACCTCTCAGTCATCCTCCTGTCTTCTCTCGAAGGCTTCAAAGAGTCATTCATCTTTTTATCTTGGTCAATTGCTGTCCACCAGGTCTTCTGAAGATTTCTCAAAGGCTAGGTAGGGCAGGGGGCTTTTTCTTTAAAACAAAAATCGTCTCTAAAATGAGCTCATAATCCATTTCTATGTTTTGGGGAAGATGCTAGTCAAACTTCATGGTAGGATGTTGCGTTCAGCTCCACCCGTTCAGGAGATGGCCCTGCAGAAGCACTGGCAGCGGAAATCATAGCAGCTTGAGCTCCCACAGACACCACCACCTCAGGAGGCAGCAGGATCCAGGAAACCCCATTAAAATAACAGCTTTAGTGGAGTTTAACCAAGCAAGGAGTCATTGGAGAATGTGGCAGCCCCCAGAATGAGAAGAGGTCAGAATGACTCTGGGACTGGCATGTGGTTGAATAATTCATAGACAGAAAAAGGGGTACCCATACAGAAAATGTGGAAGGAAGGCTTGGAGGCTAGTTGGCCACTCCGCTTCTGTAATTGTTTGAGACTCAGCTGTTTGAGTGAGTATCAAATTCAATATCAAATTCCTGGATTAGGTGTTCAGTCTAAGTTCTGAGTTGGGGTGCAGTTCATATGTAGGACTACACTGAAGCTTCTAAAACCCAGTTCGGTTTGACTCAATATCCCCAAGACCAGTGAACCCTGTGGAGGATGCTGGGTGGGGATCTAAGAAAAGGGGCTTCCTGACTGTGATCAGGGCCTAAAGAGAGGTTCAAGTACATCAAAGGACATAGTCAACAAAGAGAAAATGTGATAGAAAGTAAAGGCCTGAAAGAGTTGCCAATATTCTTGCAATGTAATGGTTGCTAAGAACTTTGAATGGTTGCTAAGAACTTTGGACCCTGAAAAGCCCCAGGATAAGATAAGAAATGGGGAGGTAAACAGGAATCTTCCCCACCTCCTGTGGTTACTCCAGATAGAAGTCTTTATTTTACAAAACTGCAACATTCCTATAACCTTTGCCGGGAATGAAGTCGTTGTTTTCCAAGCCTGTCACATTCCTGTATTCTTTATGACCATGTGTTACCTGTAAACCACTTACTTGATTACCATATATGTATTATTTTCCCTTTGCCTGCATTCCTTACATGAGTATAAAGGTCCTCAAAAATTTGAGGGGGGCTGCTAGCTCCTTTACAGAAGGATTCATGTGTCATTCCTGCTGCTAGGGTGAAATTAAACTTCCTCTCCTCTTGATTTTGACTGTTGGTCTGATTTTTCTGTAACATTTCTGGAGGCCCCCTGGAGTGATCAAACAGCCATACCCCTTGTTGGTAATAGAGGCTGCTGCTCCTCCTGGACCCTGTAGCCTCCTTGGCCCTTGGAACAAAGTGTGCACCCCTGAAGAATTTCCTCTCTGGAGTCTCTTTCCAGGAGGCCAGAAAGAGTTGCATAGCCCTGGGCTGGAACCTCTCACATGGTGAAGCTTTAGACAGGTGGAAGGCTGGTTGTCCTAGTTTGTTTTTCCATTGCTGTGACAAAATACTCTGACCAATACCAAATTGGGGAGGAAAAGGTTTATTTTATCTTACATCTCCCGGGTCACAGTTTATCAGGGAGCCCAAGGTAGGAACTCAGGGCAGGAACCTGGAAGCAGGAGCTGGAACACAGGCCATGGAGGAACACTGCTTACTGGCTTGCTCCCCCAGCCCCTGCTCAGCTTGTTTTCTTATGCAACACAGGCCCACCTGCCCGCAGGGGGGGTGGGGGGTGGGGGGGCACCACCCACAGTGGGCTGGGCCCTCCCACATCACTCAGCAATCAAGAAGGTGCCCCATGGACATGGCCTGTGGCTGGTCCAATGAAGGCAATTCTCCAATTGAGGCTCCCTCAACCCAGTTGTGTCAAGTTGACACTAAAGCTTTCCAGCACACTGGTGCAGGCCCACCTGCCCGCAGGGGGGGTGGGGGGTGGGGGGGCACCACCCACAGTGGGCTGGGCCCTCCCACATCACTCAGCAATCAAGAAGGTGCCCCATGGACATGGCCTGTGGCTGGTCCAATGAAGGCAATTCTCCAATTGAGGCTCCCTCAACCCAGGTGTGTCAAGTTGACACTAAAGCTTTCCAGCACACTGGTGTAAGCTGATCCCCCATAGGAGGCTGCATTCAACATCTTGATATGATTCTAAGATGGCACTGACTCCAGTCAGAAAGGAAACAGGGCCACGATTAAACCTCGATGTGATTCCTAGGTGCTGGTATTTAGATAAAACAGGGATCAGGCAGGAAAGGGGATCACAATTAAAGCTTGATATGATTTTGAGGTGCTAGCCCCATTTAGGTAAGATAGGAATTTAATAGAATAACTAGGAGCAACTTTAAACTAGGCTATATAGGAGATTATGGCATTAAGATAAAACCCTCCAAATTAAAAACTTTCTATGAAGTCAAGTGGCTTGATATCAGGCATTGCTGGATAAGAATCCCGGAGTCTGGATGGAGGCTACTTGAACCCTAAAACCCAGCCTCATTCTTACCAGAAGAGGAGAGAGAACTGCCTATAGCTGTGAGGTTATGGAGGAAGTGTTCTCCTCCCATTCAGATTTAAAAGACGAGTGCCTACTTGCAAAGGACCATCCTAATAAAACTCCTTGATTATTGTGTTTTGGGTACACCTAGTTTTTGTGTAATTATGTCATATATGTCTATGATAATCATTTTCCATGTGTTGTTTGAGATTGCATGTAATTATGTATGTTTGTAATTCTGTCACGTGTTATCTGTGATAATTGTCTTCATATGTTGTTTCTATCAAAACAAACTGGCTACTTTAGTGTTTCATTCTTTTATTGTGCACAAAATTATTAGTTTTTTATTTTGGCATGCCCAATTAAAATACACTTGTACAAATTTATAAATATGGATATTTTGATGATGAATTCAAAGACCTTATAAACTTAAGTACCCTAAACATCTTTAAATTTATTAGACAATGCCTCTAGGTCTATTAAGTGTTTCATAAAACTTTAAGTGCTACTTATTTATATAAAACAGTATCTGAGCTGGTTGTTCACTAGTTGTTTAAGGATCTTATTTACTAGATGCCTTTTGATTTGGGTTTGTTCTCAAGGTGCTTGTTTTAAGGTCTCTCTTTTGTTTGTTTGCTTTGGAAGTATTTTGGTTTTGACATTCAGTGTGGTATGTGTTACTTTCAGACCTCTAAAGGCCTGAAAATTGGTTTGAGAAAATCGAACTCCAGCTGAGGTTTGATTTAATATGTTAACTCATCATCAGAACTGGAGATTGTTTGATTTAAGAGAGCAGAAAAAGGAAGGAGTTTAGAGTTTAGAAATAGAAACCAGAGCCAGACCTGCAACGGGCAAGGAATGTATCCTTCATTCAGAGAACACAGCAAAGGGCAAAAAACCCCTTCTGCAGAATGAGGGCATCTGCATCAAAGGGAGGGACAGTTTGGACTTACATAGGAACTCTGTTGAACACAGCTGCAAGAATTTGCTTCGTGCCAGGGTCTGGTGTCTGAACAGAGGATTAGGTCAGCGAGGGTGACACACCTTCTCCTCAGACCAGCAAGCTGTGCAAAAGTGGGAAGAATTAAGGTGAATTTTATATTACTGGAAACAAAGAAGGCACACACAGCTGTGAAGTCTAGGCTGGGCTGTCCTTGGGCCCCCCTCCTGGAGTTGTTTTCAATTTGGATGGCTAACTGAATGGCTAGCTGATAATCAGGACAACAGAGAGACATCCTGGCAAGAGCAGTGGGTTTCCCGCCTCACTGCAGCTGTGGCAGTCCCAGGCCTGAGATAGAGATGTGACTGTCTATTAACAGTGGTACTAGGGGCAAGACATTTGTCTCAGGGAACTTCTGATTTCTATCATTCCAGACTCTGAAAGCATCAAAAAGAAAGGGATGGGGGGCATGTTTCTTTTAATTTAGAAGGAGTCTTTAGGTGGCATAGAGTAGGAATACAGCCTTAATTTGGTCTAAGGTAGCAGTTTGGGCAATCATACAGGCTGCTCAGTCAGGAGACTCTGTAAGAATTTTTGGAGACAACAGTTAATTAAGCATAGTACAAGGAGGGAATGGGAAGATAAGTGGATCAGTTTAGTCCTTATTTCAGGTGTCCAGGTCCACTGAGGTTCTGGTCATGTTCTCAGTGTGTCTTTGAGAAACAGGAAAAGAGAGATAGGTATGGACAAAGCCCAGAACCCCTTATTGGCCTCTTATTGGTCTCCCCAGGCCTAGCTATGTGGAACTAGAGACATTTTTGGATTAGATAGTCTTGATAGGTTAGCCTTAGGGACAAGTTTACACCCAGATCCAAGGGAGTTTTAAGTTCTTAGCTGGAAAGAAACTGATTATTTGGGGGTAGGGTCTCTACCCTAAACTACCTAGTCAGTTTTTACCTCCTATTTTATTACTCCCCCGTCTGAAGAAGTAACCCCAATTGTCAACAAAGGATTAGGGCATCAGATCATTCTGGCTTCTTCCATGCTGAATAGGAGCGAAGAGTGTGGTAACTGGGCTATCCCTTCAGTGGGTCTATCTAAAAGACCTCAAAAGTATATAGCTGTTAGCTATAGAGAAGAGTCTTTGACAGGTGTCTGGGGGAGATGTGGAGGAGAAGTAAAGCAAGAGTAGTTAGGCAGAGAACCAGGAGAAATAAATGTCCAAATTAAAGTCCATTAAAGTTGATTTTTTTTAATGAGGGCTTTTAAGAGCATCCATCCATCGGGCCATTTCTCCTTTTTCCCTGGCTGTCACAGCTGGACTCGGGATCTGTTTTTCAGGCACTTTGATAGTTGTTGGAATGGCTAGAATCACTGTGCCAGTACCCTTCCAAATGGCTTCTAGACAGGAGGAGAGAAGAAATCATTTAGTTATCATTTAATTTTGATAACAATAGTGGACTTGTCCTTTTTGGCTTTATGGGACATCTTGAAATGTCCTGTAGCTGTGATGAGTCCATCCTTCCTCTTGTTCAGGGAGATCATAGAAACCGCACCAGAGGGACTCAAACTAGTGTCCAGTCTGTAAAGAGGAAGGTCAACACAGGAAAAGTCTCCTCCATGCTTCCAAGTGAAGCCACAATCAAGCAGGACCTCTTGACTTATCCTCATGTAGATGGAGGAAAATCAAGGGGCTCCTCCCCAAACCTGAGCAACCCTCAAGGATCAGATCCTCAACTGACCTTGAAAAAAAACTTGGTTAATTTTGACCAACTGTATGATCTTAAACACCCAAAAGGAAAGCATAAAGTAATCAGTATATTTCTTTAAAGCCCAAGAAATTATGCTTCCCAGACATTAGGCTTAAAAGTTCATATGAAATATTGTTTATAAAATTCTCACTAAGATTTTGTACCACCTACAGTCAAAAGGGACAATTCTACTTTTGTTCTTATCAAAATTAAATGATGGATAATTTCTTCTCTCTCCCTGTCTAGAAGCCATTTAAGAGGGAACTCACACTGTGACTCTAGCCAGTCCAACAGCTATCATAATGCCTGAAAAGCAGATCCTGAGTCTACCTGTTACAGCCAAATGAAAAATGAGGAGAAACCCAGTAACTGGATGCTTTTGGAAGCTCTCATTAAGAAATTCTAACAGGGCTGGGTGTGGTGGTGCATGCCTTTAAACCAGAACTTGGGAGGCAGAGAGTGGCTCTTTGTGAGTTCTAAGCCAGCCTGGTCTACATAGCTAGTTCCAGGCTAGCTGGGACTATAGGGAGACTCCCCTCTCAGAAAGACAAAAAAAAAAAAAAAAAAAAAAAAAAAAAAAAAGAGAAAGAAATGCTAATGGACTTTGAACTAGACATTTAAAATTTACCCTGCTCGGACTTCTTCTGGTTCCCTGCCTATAGCTTATGCCTAACTACTTTTGCCTTTACTTCTCCTTCACAGGCACCAGTCAAGGACTTTCTTTTCTCTCTATGGCTATACTTTTGGGTCTTTCAGGTAGACCCACTGAAGGGGTACCCCATTGGCACACCCTGCATCCCTGTTCAGTATGGAAGAAGCCAGAATGATGCCCCCATTTCCTGTTGGCAATTAGGGTTACCTCTTCAGAAGGAGGAATAATAATAATAGGAGGTAAAAATTGACTAGACCGTTTTGAAGTAAAAATTCCAAAGGAAAAATGACCAGCTTCTTCCTCAACTGAGAGCTAGAAATTTCCTTGGATCTGCCAGTAAAGTTAGACCTATCTGAGACTAGAAATGCCAGAACTATAAGAAAAGGGAGGTATCCATGCTGTTTTTATGTAGGGGGTGGGGGGGGGCATCTTTCTAGAAAGGTACCTGGAATAGTTGGGTCCTCTCGGTAGCTAACAAGACCAATAGTCATGATTCTATTAATCCTCCTGGTAGGGCCACACATAATAAATATGCTCAGTAAATTTATCGAAAGCTGAATAGAGGCCATCAGACTCCAGGTAATTCTTCAAGAGTAACACAGAGTTCCTCTTGAATAAACATAAGGGATTATGTTGATGAACAGGAGGGCATGTGATAGAAAATAAAGGCCTGGAAGATTTGCTAAAATTCTGGCAATATAATGGTTGCTAAGAACTTTGAATGGTTGCTAAGAACTTTGGACCCTGAAAGGCCCCAGGATAAGATAAGAAATAAGAACTGGGAGGTAAACAGGAATCTTCCCTGACCCCTGTAGTTATGGATAGAAGTCTTTATTTTCCCACACTGAAACATTCCTATAACCTTTGCCAGGTTAGAAGTCATAGTTTTCTAAGCCTGCCACATTCCTGTATTCTTTACGACCATGTGTTACCTGTAAACCACTTACTTAACTACCACATATATATTATTTGCCCTTTGTCTGCATTCCTCACATGAGTATGAAGGTCCTCAAAAACTTGAGCAGGGAGCTGACTTCTTTACAGAAGGATTCATGTGTCAATCCCACTAGCGTGTGAAATTAAACTCCCTCTCCTCATCTGACTTTGGCTGTTGGTCTCTGTAACAAAAAAGCAACCCATGGAGAACAAGAAAAAATACTTGCAAATCACCTGTCTGATAAGGGATTTGTATCTAAAACATAAAAAAAAAAAAAAATCCTTCAACTCAGTACCACCCTGAGCAGCAACAAAATACTAAATTAAAAATGAGTGAAAAAGTTCAATAGACATCTCTCCAAAGAAGATAGACAAGTGGCAAAAACATATGAACAAAGTCTTTGCTTCTCCAATAATTGGGAAATGCGAATCAAAACTACAATGAGATGACATTTCCTATCTACTAGGATCACTGTTACAAAAATACTAGACAGTAATGTGGTGGGCATAGGGGAGCTGGAGCCCTCTGCACAGCTGGCAGGAATAGAAGATGATCCACCACTGTGAGAGACAATGTGACACATCTCCAAAAAAATTAAACATAATTCTCACATAGCCCAGCATTTCCACTTTGGGGTGCATAGCCAAGAGAATTAAAAGCTAAGACTTGAGTACACGTTTGTACACTTTGTTCATAGAGCATTTTACACAATACTCAAAAGACTGAAATGTCCATTGACAATGAATTGATAAACAAAAAGTGCTATAGCCATACTGTAGGACCCTGAGACCCTCTTCATTCACCCGCTACCCCCCAATCCCTCCAGACCCCCACTAATTGCTCTTTTAGCTTCTGTAAAATGCTTGGCTGCTGCTTTAGACATGCCTAGACATGCCCTGACCCCTGCCTGCTATCCCCTGCCCTTCCAGGAAACTATAGATTAAGCAAGCCCGGGCATGAAAACTGCCCTATAAGGTAAAAACGGAGACTCCTGGCCCCACAGATAACAGTCAGCACATTCCACAGCCCTGAGAATAGCACCTACCAATAAGAAACTTCCAGGGCTGCATCTTATACATCCAATCAGTTTAAAATTATGTTGGTGTGTGCGGGCTCCTTGAACACCAAAATGTATCTTCGGTATCCCCCTGCCTTTGTCTAAAACCTATAAAAGCCTCCACTCTCCCTTACTCTGGGCTCTCAGCACGGATCCGTTGAGTTGGTGAGGTCTGAGAGCCCGAGCTTAAGCCCAAATTAACCATAAACATTTGCTTTTGCATTTTGGTGTGCTGGGTCCTTGGTGGTCTTTTTGGGGTCCAGTGGATGAGGTACAACAATACAGTGGAATTTTATTCAGGCTTCTTAAAAAGAAAGAAAATAACAGATGCCACACATAGAAGAACCTTGAAGACATTGTGCTAAGTGAATCAAGCTAGTCACAAAGGAACAGCATTGTATGATTCTCCTGTAAAGGATGGAATATATGTTCTCATGGGCTCCTCTACTTAGACCAAATTCACAGAGAAGGGAAGTAGGAGGGTGGTTACTGAGACCTGGGGGAAGATGGAAGGTTATTGTTTACTGGACACAATTTCAATTTGGTAAGTTTTCTTGTTCCTCTTTACCCTTTGCCATTCTTGCCCCAGAAAATAATTGATTTGCTTTCTGTCTCTTATACAATAGTTGTCATTTTCTAAAGTTTTGTTTAAACTACATTATGCAGGATTTTGTCTGACTTATTTCACTCAGGAAATGATTTTTGAGAATAGCTTATATTGTCAAGCAATATCAGTGCTTTATCCCTTTGCATTGTGGATTGATATTCCACTCCATGGACTATTACTGTGTACAAAAGAATAAACAGTGTGTGACACTTATGTGAGGTACTTAGATTCATCACACTCATAGAGACAAAAAGTAAGATTGTGGTTACCAGGTGGGGGAAAAAAGAATGACTCTGTGTGTGGGGGGTGGTGTACATGTGTGTTTGAGGGTGAAAATACATCAAGGCCAATAGAGGACATCAGGTGTCTTGCTCTATCACTTTCTTCCTCATCAATTTGAGACAGGAAATGACACCAAACATGGAGGTAGGCTGATGGCCAGCAAACCTCAGCAGTCCTCCAGTCTTTTCCCCCCAGGGCACTGGGGTTTAGGTACCTGGTTATCTTTTTACATGGATGTTGAATATTTGAACTCAGGTCCTGATGTTTGCACAGCAAATGGTTCAACCCATTAAGCCATCTCCCCAGCTCCCCAAGAGTGTTTAGTAAGCTCAGAAGTTCAATTGGGAAAGAAAATGTTCTGAGATACACAGTGGTGATGGTTGCCCACAACATGATTGCATCTAATGGTACTGAACTGGACATTTAAAAGTGGCAATTTTTTGTTACATGTGTTCTTATCACAATTTAAACAAATTTGAAAGTGTATGGATTTCTAGGGGATAGACATGTCCAGAGGAGAGCTAGAGGGCTTGACACCCTATGGGTTGAGACCAACCTGCCCCCTGATAAAGGAGCCTACTCTCACTCTGCAGTATGTGAGGACTCCTCCCCAGTGGGCACTTGGTCTCAGGAGGATGAAGGAAGATATGTGTTTACATATATCATCTATCAGATGAGCCATCTCTCCTGAGCCATTTGATGACATAGAGTACAGACCATACCCACTAAGCACCACAAGAGGATCTCCGTAATTCCTATCATACTTCCAGTATATAAGGAATAATGTCCTGTGAACAGAGTTGAGCACTGTAGTGGTTTGAATGGCATCCCTTAAAAGTTCATGTGTTAAAGGTTGGGTCTACAGGGTAGCATCAGTGGAAGGTGATGCCTAGTGATGCCTTTTGGTCATTGGATGTATGCCGCTGAAGAGAATTTTGGGACTCTAGCTTCTTCCTTTAACTCTTTTGCTTCCTACTCATCAGGAGTAGGCTCTTTTGCTTACTCCATCATGCACTGTCTGCCCTTACCACCTGGCACCCTCATTGAAGAGACCCAAAGCCACATGTCTTCCAGGCTTTAGACCGAAACCTCCTAAGCCAGGATGGAGAACTGATTAACAGTCCCAGAGGTGGCACGACAGAATCTTGCCTTCATCCCCCCACCCCTTTTTGTAACTAGCAGCTTTAAAAATTTGTTTTTAAAACCACCAAAATGAGTTCCAAGTTCTCACTTTTACAGTCAACATGCCTCATAATGGCATTTGGTCAATGGCAGACTGCATATGCAGTGGTGGTCCCACAGGAGTATAATGCAGCTGAAAAATTCCTCATGCTCAGTGATGTCACAGTCACAGTAGCATCAAGATGCAATGCATTGCTCATGTCCTTGTGGTGACGCTGGTGCAAACAATCATACCTTGTAGCCCACTGTGTAGAGACACAGTGCATATAATTATGTGTAACACATAACACGGCAGGAGATGAATGTGTTACTGCAATATGTGTTTATTATATATTTTTGTTTGTTTGTTTTTGTTTTTGTTTTTTTTTTGGTCTTTTTGAGACAGGGTCTCCCTGTAGCCCCAGCTGATCTGGAACTCACTATGTAGACCAGGCTGGCCTCGAACTCACAGAGATCTGCCTGCCTCTGCCTCCCAAGTGCTGGGATCAAGGGCATGCACCACCACACCTGGCCCATGTTTATTTTAATTGTTATTCAAAAGTGCATTCCTGTAAAACATACGCTGTTACACCAGCAGCCACCTCACACATCTGTTGACTTCATCTCTAGTCATGTTGTTTTGTTCATCATGGCCTTAGGAACAATACACTGTACCATGTATACATGCACCCTACAGAGTAGGAGTGTGGTAGCCACACCATCCAAGTTTATTAAGTACATTCTATGATGTATACACAGTGCTGAAATCACCTGACAACAGTTCTCAGAATGTATCCCTGTCATCAAGTAACATATAATCATTTACTTTTATTTATTAGGGCCAATCATAACTTTTACTAATTTCTTTGCTTATTGTTGTTTTTGCTGTTGACTGTCCTTTCTGATGAAGTTTTCATCTTATTGGACTATATCTTCTGATTGATGAGTTAGATGCTGTGGTAATTTGAAGGAGACTGTCGCCTTTAGGCTCCAACTTTTTGAACACTTTGTCCCCGGTTGAGGTGTCTGTTTAGGAAGGTTTAGGAGATGTGACCTTGCTGGTAGAAGCACGTTCCTGGGAACAGACTTCAGCCTTGCTCATTTCTGGTTTCTCTTTTTCTGCTTCCTGTGCTTGCTTGACACTCTCAGCTTTCTGCCCCAGCCGTCCCTGCCCCCACGCCTCCCCATTGTCTTGGACTCTTATCCCTCTGGAATTGTAATGCAAATAAATTGCAACAGAAAAAAATAACCAATATAGATTCTTTCTCAGCTCTTAAACATTCAAGACTATCTTAAATTTTCCCGCACAGCTGAATGATAATTTGAACAGGTAGAGAATTCCAGAACAAAGTCAGTTTTCCACAGCCTTTCATAAAGGAACTCTTAGAAGATGGCTTTCTGATCTCTGGACTCCACTCTCCATATTGCTTACTTTCTATTCTTACACAACATTTCTTTATCCTCATGTGTTATTTTCAGGGAGGGTCTTCCACTCATTTTCTTGTATCATTTGGATGTTTTCCTGTTGAGTTCTCTATATGAGCTATGTCATGCGCTAATACCACATGCACAGACTTCTGAAGGAGCAGTGGATGCGGCTGCTTCTTTCTGTGTGCCACCTCCTTCAC
The DNA here is from genome assembly GCF_000622305.1 of Nannospalax galili. NCBI lineage: Eukaryota > Metazoa > Chordata > Mammalia > Rodentia > Spalacidae > Nannospalax > Nannospalax galili. The sequence continues at coordinate 4,698,740 of NW_008360317.1, read as the reverse complement.
AGTGACAATGGGAAGGAGAGCCCCCAGGGACTTTGCTCTCCTACTGAACAAGCACCCTGACTCCTGTTCTTACACCCTGCTGGACCTCCATTCCACCCACCAGATGGTCAAGTATTGGGGCTGCCTCTACCTTCAGCAGGTTCCTTCTATCTATTAAGGATTTTCAGTTGTTTAGTTCCCTAAGAATCTCTCTTTTAGAGTATCATCACATATATTTTCTTTGAAAAATTTTTTGATTTATCTATTTTTATTTTATGTGCATGAATATTTTGCTTGCATATATGTAACTGTACCACATGCATGCAATGCCTACAGAGACCAGACGAGGGCATAGGATCTCCTGGAACTGGAGTTACAGACATTTGTTAGCCTCCATGTGGGTGCTGGGAACCAAATCCAGGTCCTCTGCAAGAGCAGCCAGCCGCTGCTCTCCAGTCCTACATATATTTTCTATCATGTCTGAAAACCCAGGAGAGGGTAGTATGTGTTTTTGCAGTTACTTTGAAAAACACAAAGGATTCAAATGAAACCCTGGGAGCTGACATACAGAAGAGATTAAGCAAAGTTCTGTGGTTGAAGAATAGAGACCTCAGAGGTTGCTACTGCTTATCCTTCACAATGGCTGTAAGGAGTTATATGGAGTACATGTGGCTCTGTGGACTGTGATATCCCATGTCACTCACTTGTGTGAGCATCACAATTCAAATCTGCAGCACAGAAACCTTGATAACTGATACCAGCATCCCAGTAGCCTGTTCCCTTGAGTAGAGCCAGATCACCTTTTTTCTATTTAGGGGGCCCTTTTGAGACTTACCTTGAAATTTCCTTTTCTACTCTGAGTTCATTTCCAGAGAACAGTAAACTAAGTAAGCAGAAGGCCACAGACCTGAGTCTATCCTTGTACTATGAACAACTTTGAAAGGAATTTTAACTTGGTAGATAAACTGAACGTTTAGGAATGTGCTTTTCATAGCAGCCAATGTTATCCCACCACAGGAAGCTGGGCTTTCTGTTTTACTGTAGCAATGTTCATCTTTATGTAGGTTTAGGCTCAGTGTGCCTGGCCTATGTCCATGGAATATATCCCCATGGGGATCATCTTACAGAGATGTGTTAGGAATGGATGAACAGGACACTACTTTTCTGGCTCTCCCATGTTGAGATCACTGCACCAACTGCCCAGGAGTGTGCTCCATTCAACTTGAGTCCTGAGTCCTAAATCATCTGAAACCTGCTGGAGGTCTGGGAAAAGCCAGCTTCCTAAGGTCTTCATGGAAAAGTAGGATGCACACTCTCTCCTCAGGTCAGGACTCTAGCTCAGTTCTGGAGCCACCAGGGGTGAGAGGGCTAAGGGGGTGCTCTCACTTCCCTAGTAGCTCCACCACCATATTCGAAAAGCACAGATGTAGACAGGTTGCCAAGAAGCCTTTCTGCTGGGCTCAGTCTTCTCTTGGATGCTGCTATTTTCTTATAGTTAGATCTCTTTATTATTTAGGAAAGTTGGCATTTTAGGATATAATATGTGTGCTGGATAGCTTTAGTGTCAACTTGACACATCTGGGTTGAGGGAGCTTCAGTTGGGGAATTGCCTTCATTGGACTGGCCTGTGGCCACGTCTGAGGGGCATCTTCTTGATGAGTGATGAGGGAAGGCCCAGCCCACTGTGGGTGGTGCCCACTCCCCTGTGGGCAGGTAGGCCTGTGTTGCATAAGAAAGCAGGCTGAGCAGGGGCCAGGGGAGCAAGCCAGTAAGCAGCATTCCTCCATGGCCTGTGCTCTAGCTCCTGCCTCCAGGTTCCTTGGGCTCCCTGATGAACTGTGACCTGGGAGATATAAGCTGAATAAACCCTTTCCTCCCCAAGTTGGTATTGGTCAGAGTATTTTGTCATAGCAATGAAGAACAAACTAGGACAATATGCAAATATTTTTGCCAAAATATGCCATTTGGCTTTGCATAACTTTTTTTGGTCATTTTGAGTAGTGGCATATATTTACATTTTCTTTACATCTTGAAGGCTATCACTCTTACATGTAGATACATGATATTTTTTTGATTAGCTCATTTGACAGGATAGTATTTCAAGCTTCACCCACACCATAGCATGAATCTGTAAGTACTTCAGTCCTTTTACAGGAGGGAAAGATGTATCAAACCCGTTGTTTGGATTCCCTAAACATTTTCCCCATTCACCACAGACATTTCAGGTCTTTATGAAAAAATGAATATGAAAAAATAAGTTTTTTATGGACAGATTCATGATCATTCAAGGTGTGAGGTAAGGATCCTGATAGGGGGAGCACAGTCTTGTTAGGCTGGAGAAAGGGACTGGTGAGGGTCTTCAGGACTTTTTAGTGCAAGTTTCCAGCATGCCAGGCACATGTTTCTGCCTCCAGGGCAGAGCTATGGAACTCAGCAGCATCAGAAGATAGCAGAGACTTCTGGGTCTGACTTATCTGTTGTCTCTTTTCAGAATTGGTTAGTCCTTGACACTGCTGTTGCCCTGGAGAAGTCATAGCATGAAAAGGACAAGACGTTCAATTCCTGTGCTGAATCCTCTCACTTCTGTGGCAGCAAGAAGCCAAGTAGCTTATAAGCAAATTTTTGTTGTCATTGTTCCGACCTCTGTAGTTTCTCTGTGGTCTTTCATCTATCTGTGGTGAACATTACAGATTGTGATGAAGAAAAAGCCAAGCAGAATCCATCTCATTGGAAAAACACAATCGGGAGCTCTGCAGGGAGTTTGAAGGGGAAGAGATTTTGGCAGCCACCACAAAGTCCTGGAGAAGAAGAAAGTGAACCATCTGAATGCTGCCTGCTTTTCTGCCCAGAAAGTCAGCGCTTCCGTCAGCTCTGCAGACATGATCCCTGAGACTGTAAAAGGAGCAGCTATGATCAATAAGGCCAGGCTGTGCTGCCAGGTTGTGAAGAAGGGCCACCTAGGCCTGCACCATGACAGGAGTGACCTCAACCTCATGCTGCCTTATGATCTGATAGTGAACACCCATGATAATGCTATAAAGCTTTGCAAGAAGCATTGGTAAAATCTTCCAGAGATTCATCAGGAACACCATGATCCAAAGTGATAGCAGCACTTATTCAGGTAGTGTGATGCTACTGGGGAAAACCAGTTCCTCTTAATTTCCCTACCTAGGCCAGGCAGTCAGCATAGATAAGTCTTGGTTTTTCATGTTGTATTCCTGAGCTTACCTGAACAAGAAGTACACCATTTTTTGTTGGGGGTTTTGACCACTGATAGGCTTCGAGAATGTGGAGGGTGAACCCCAAACTAAGTGCCGTAAGAAATTCAGTGCCATCACTGCATTTGTGGACCCTCAAAAGGAGGTTGATGCTCATATTGTTAAGGACCTGAGGAACACATAGATTGAAGTGCTCAGAAAGTCAGCGTGTACTGGCCAGCCTGGGTGGGGGACAGGGATGGACAAGTACACTAATCTAGCAGCCCAAAATAAGGAGCAGAAGAAGAACCAGTGACCAATATGGTGGCCTCAAAGAAGCTGAAGTTCTGAAGACTTCAGCTTCTAGAAGTAGAAGCCACATACTCTGGATCCTGTCAGAACCATGATGCTCTCATCTGGGTACAGGGAACATCAACTCCTGCTGTAACCAGGAAGGGAAGAGTAATTTCCCCATCTTTCTGCTGCCTCCTCCTTATACCTAAAGTGGCAGTCTTGCCAATCTTAAAGAGCCTGTCTTTGAGCTCAAAGATTGTTTCTTAGTTGCCAGCTCTTCTAGTTTCTTTTCTGTTACTCTGATAAATCACTTTGACCAAAAGCACCTTAAGGAGAAGAGAGGACTTAACCTGGTTTATGCTTCCAGGTCACAGTCTACCATTGAGGGAAGTCAGGGCAGGAACTCAAGCAGGAACTTCACTGAAGCAGAAACCATGGACGAATGCTGCTTGCTGGCTTGTTCACAGGCTCATGCTTAGCTAGTTTTCTTCTATAGCCTAGGACAACCTCACTAGGAATGGTACTACCCATAGTGGGCTGGGCCTTCCCACATCAATCAACAACCAAAACAACCCCCCACAGACATGCTCACAAACCAATATGATCTGGGCATTCCTCAACTGAGATTCCCTTTTCAGGAGACCCTAAGCTGTGCCAAGTTGACAATTAAAGCCAACTAAGACACCAACTTATCCAGCTCCTGGGCAACTACATCAGTATTTCCTAGTCAAGTCTAAAGTTTCCTCTTTTGACTTATATTCTTCTGTTACATGTGCCCCAAATTTTAAAAAAAAGTATCAGTATAACATACATTATTGATAGCATATTGATATCAATACCTTGTGAATCATGTTATTTTAGCTAATTTTCATAACATATTCACAGGGATGGTCACAAAAGCTGTTACTCCTCTTATTTTACCTGAGAAAAAAATGATTGAGGGGTTACCCTGGTTCAAACACATAGTTAAGCAGAAGCAAGTTATATGAAGTTATATGAACACAAGTATGTATATGTCTTAAAGTTGTATTTCTAGCACATTTTATGGAGTTGTCAACTGGACATAAAACATGTTTATTGAATGAACAAGTCAAAGGGTAGAGTCAGAATAGCAAAAAGAAGAATGAGCTTGGTTTTAAGTATTTTTAAAAATATCTGGTTTATTATTTTTATTTTATGTGTATGAGTGTATTGCCTGCATGTATGTAAGTGCACCTGTGTCATGCAATGCCCACTGAGGTCAGAAGAGGGCATCAGATTCCCCTGGAACTGGAGTTACAGACAATTGTTAGCTGCCATGTGATGTGGGTGCTGGGAATTGAACCCTGGTCCCTCTAAGAGCAGTCAGTGCTCTTAACTGCTGAGTCATCTCTCCAACCCCAAGCTTGATTTTAATTACTGCTATGATTTGAATATTATTTTCCTTAAAAATGTTTATTGATTCCTAGAGAATTTCATACAATATATTTTGATCATATTCAGACCCCATCCTCCATTGCTACCCCAACTTATCACCCTCCCCAGACTTCATGTCTTCTATTATTATTTTTTTAAAGGCCTATCAAGTCTAATGTGTGTTCCCCAAATGCTCTTTAGTATGGGTCCATTCATGCTGAAATTCAGTCCCCATTATGAGGTATTAGAGATGGGACAAAGTGGGACCTTTAAGAGATGATTGGAGTCCTATCTACATGATTGGATTAGTCTGTTCTTAGGTGTTATGGTTTGACAGGAAGTGTCCCCTTGCCCCACAGGCTCATGTGTTGAAAGCTTGAGAGGGGATTGGATCACTAATGTGCTAACTGATGAGTTTTTCTAGGAGGTGGAGTGTGGTTGGAGGAAGCAGGTCTTCTGGGGTGTGCCTGAGGGCATATCTTGTCTCTGACCCCTTCCTGCTGGCCTCTGCCTCATGTCTGCCACTTTGCATCACACATGTTCCCCACCCCCATGTTCTGACCCACTGTGCATGGACCCAGAGGTATAGGAACCTTTGAAAGTCTGAAACCTCTAAAATCATAAGCCAAAAGAAATCTTCCCTCCTCTAAAGAGTTTCTTTCAGGTATTTTTTACCACAATGGAAAGTGTGATTAGCACATTGGGTTAATGGGTTATCCTGGGAGTGGACTTTGCTATAAAAACCAATTCCACCAGGTCTTTAGAGCACACCATCTTACATGTGCCATCTTGAGACTCTGCCAACAAGAAGGCCATCAACAGATACAGACTTTCACCCTCGAACTAGAACCAAGAACAGAAATAAATCTCTTTTCTTTAATATTTACCCAGTCTGTGGTAGTGTGTTACAACAACAGCGAATGGAAAATCACTATTATTCATTCATTTTCCATGAGAAAATTTACCAGATGTCTGTGGGTGAGGCTTGAGCCTAAGTGCTGAGAATTAAATGGTCTTTATGCTAGCACCTCGAGTGCAAAAGAGAGAGAACTGCTGATGTCTTCTAATGTTGTTGTGGTCTTTTTAAAGTTAAGAGATTATTTGTATTTCAAATCCTGTAATGATCTTTGGGTTCAAAATATCCCTTTTCTGTTTCCCATGTCTATAGCTTCTGTCTTGTTTGCTTTTTGGGTAGAAGAATCTAAGCTTGTTTTATGCTGTAAAGCTTATGCAATCTAAATACTTCACAAATATTGAATTGTATCCTCAAATTGAAATCAAAGTCTGTGGCAGTATGTTAATATGTCCAACCATTTAAATCTCCAGGGAGCCATACAAGCTGAATTTTACTATCTTAGTATTTGTTATACTAGATCAAAAATCCATGTTGCTCAGATGAAGGTAATATGTAGATTTGATACTGTCAAACTGTAGAGTAACAAGGAAGTAGATGGAAGATCGCACATGGAAACAAAGCACAATGAAACAGGCTGACTGTAAGCCCCAGGGATGGAACACAGAACTTAGCAAAGGCATGACCAACAAACATCGAAGAGTTAAATTCATGAGATTGATGGATGGAAATTGTTTTAAGATTTAAAAACTTACCAGTGCTCCATTTCCTTTATCCTTGACCTCAATGAGAAGCAGAGCGAAGAGAGAGATTCATGCCAGATGTGTTTTAGAGATCAAGTTTGGGAAACTCACCCTCAAGAAAGAAAAGAGCAAGAACTTTGGGATAAGACCAAGAAGGTTCAAAATTTGGCCTTTGATAATTCAGGAAAGTTACTTAATTTCTCTGAGATTCATTTTCATCCTCATTGGAAAACTGATCTTACTGGCCTTAATAGGGCCAAGCATGTAGGAAGTGGAAACTGTTATTTTGTTCTTTTTATGTAAGTAGGACAAACTCGGGCTCATCAAAAAGTGTTGTCACACTTATTTTCTGCTTTTTATATTTTTACCAAAAAAGTCCTTTAAAGTGTCAGTAGTACAGAGAGAACGAAGAAAACAAGGAAGGCATGGTAATTCCAGAGGGCCAAAATTTCCTACTCAAAGTTCAGTCATAGGTGCAGAGCAAGGATGGAGCACTGCCGTTTTCAATCTCGCTGCAAGATTCACGAGGCTTCATCTGAGAAAACAAGGCTTACTTCACATCTTTGGACACTGTTCTTGACAGCTCATGTTTCTGCTAATGTCCTTTAGACCCTTGAACAAACTAACAATAAAAGAGATTAATGACTGTGGATTATTCAGCAAGTTCTTGGTATCCTTTCAAAATGTTAAGAACAGTTTCCACTCATAAACTTGGTACTACTTCCTTTTGGAGAATTTCTCTCATCCTTGAAGTTGAGTCTTATCACATATCAATGGAATGAATTATTCATGCTCAAGAGCAAAGCAGAGGCAGAGTGGTGGGAAGTCTCACTAACACCCCTTCTATCAAAACCTTATGAATCCTGGTACAAGGCCCCTTTATTGGTGGGGCTGAGTCTAGGCAGAGCTCAGAACATCTAGGTGGAGCCTGTCACTTGGGCCCTTTCCTTATCTGCACATTTTAATTTTTAAAAATAGTTATTTTATGCATATGAGTGTTTTGCCTGCATGCATGTAAGTATACTATGTGTGTGCAGTGCCTTTGGAGGCCAGAAGAAGGTGTCAGATCCCCTGGAACTGGAGTTACACTCAGTTGTGAGATGTCATGTGGGTGCTGAGAGCAGAGGCTCTGCAAGAGTAGCAAGTGGTCTTAACTGCTGAGCCATCTCTCTAGCCCCATCTGCACTTTTTTGATTAAAGAAAATAACAAGGGGAAAAACTTGCAAATATTGTACAATAAAAGCAGCAATGTGTGTAAAATTAACAAATTAGGCAACAAATTTATGGAGAATAAAAACAACCTAGGGCGTAAAAGATTTTCTGCTGAAATACCTGATTATTAGCAACTTTTTTTAAAGTTATATAAAATTTTGTTTTATTTTTTAACAGAAAAAAATAAATTCTATGATAGTCTAAAGACGAAAAGCGGCCCCCCAAATGTTATTTTTATCCTATATTATCCCCAATACTCCTCTGTACTTGATTTAAGAATCTTAATGAGCTCATCAGTGCTATAGAACCAGGGAGATTTTCTGCTGAGGAGTCTCACTTCTCAAGGTGTTGGGAGGAGCACTCATATCTTACACTTGTCTTACATTTTTCACATTCTGAAATTGAGTTTGATCATAGCAGTGTACACTGCTATAGCAGATATTTTTGAAGACATGTCTACTCACAATATTTCCAACAGAGGACACTTCTTAATTTTCACATTTTGGAGAAGATCATGGAAGAACAAAGAGACTGACAGATTTTGTTTCATACATCCATTACTGTCTTGAATCATACTCCATTATAGTCACCTAATCTGGAGAAGAAAGATTGGATTCAAGTGGCAAAATCATTGAAATACATTTAATTTTAAAGTATAAACATAAATGTAAGAAAAAGGAAGTATGTTATAATTTGGAGATGGAGAAGGACTTTATAATAGACACTGCCAGGACAAAAGTCATAATGAAAAATACTGTGAGACTTCCAGGTAAGATGATAGACTAGAAGTTGCCTCTGTGGGACCCAGTGAAGGAGTCAGAATAAGAAAAAGTAGACTATTCCAAAGATAGAAAGAGAGGAACAGGGGCTGGAGAGATGGCTCAGCAGTTAAGACTGCTTACTGCTCTTGCAGAGGATGGGAATTCAGTTCTCAGAACTCAAATGGTGACTCACAACCATCTGTAACTCCACTTCCACAGGATCAGACACCCTCTTCTGGCCTCAAGGGGCACCAGATAATGCACACGATGCACATACATACATGCAAGGAAACATTCATACACATAAAAGTAAATAAATCTTTGAAAAAATAAGAGAGGGGCTAGAGAGATGGTTCAGCAGTTAAGCATACTGACTGCTCTTGCAGAGGCTCCATGTTCGATTCCCAGTACCCACACGGCAACTAAAAAACATCTGTAATTCCAGTTCCAGGGTAATCCAGTGCCCTCTTCTGACATCCTTGGGCACTACACATATGCAGGCAATATACACATAAAATAAAACTAATAAATAAAATATTTTTTAAAAATCTTAAAAAGAGGAAGACCTCTCTTTCTTTCAGAAATCCACAAAAGAACTGAAAGGTTACTTGAAAAATATAGGTAACACATAGATAAAAAATAGGCTGAACACAGCTTCAGTTGCACAGGTCAATGGTGGGTGAGGGGGAGGAGAGGTCACATTCAAAAGCAATTTGTTTTCTCTTCTCTGAATGGTACTGGGAAATGGGCCTTCAAACAATTGGGTTAATCTTCAAATGAAACCAGAAGAGCTTCTAAATCAATAAAAGCATAAAGTAAATCATAGGAGTGAAAGAAACATAAATCGAGGCAACATGACTCTTTCAAAAGAGCATAATTTCTAAACTCAAAGATGCTGATATAGGTAAATTTCAGATGAAGAGTTCTGAAGTCTAATGATAAAAATGATCAATGACCCAAAGGAGCAAGCAGATGAATTCAGTCTAAGACATGGAGAGAAAAGTCAGCAACATAGAAGAAAATATCAGCAAAATGGGTGAGAAAATCAGCAGTAAGAATAAAATAGTCAGCAACATTAAAGAAAAAATTCAGAAAGGAAATTGAGCTTTGAGAAACAAACAAATAGAAATGTTGGAAATATAAAACTCAGTAAATCAAATAAAATGCACAGGGAAAGCATCACTAGTGGATTTGATCAGGCAAAAGAAAGACTATCAGAACCGGAAAACAAGGCTGATGAAATACAAGCATCAGTCAGAAGAAACAACACATAGTCCAAGAACTTTGATCTACAACCAAGAGACGAAACCTGAGAATCCATCAGATAGAAGAGGAAGTTGAAATAAACACCAAAACAATTTATTTGATGAAATGACGTCAGATAATTCTCAAAAGTCAGAGAAACAAGCAGACATTCAGATATAAGAGACATTTAAAAATCCTAAATAGATATTGTCAGAGAAGACCCTCTCTAGAGCATGTTGTGGTCAAGATACCCCAAAAGAAAAGCAAAGAAACAGTGAAACTGTAATGGAAACACCAACACACAAAAAGGAAAAGCGCATCAGAATACCACCAGATCTCTCATCAGCAACCCTTAAAAGTCAGAAAAACATGGAGCAATATGTTTCAATCCCTGAAAGTAAGTGGCTTCAAGATCGCTACATCCAGCAAAATTATCTTTTATAATTAATGGAGAAATAAGGATATTTCAATACAAAGACAGGCTAAGGTAGTTTATGACCAACAGTCCAGTATTTCAGAAGATGCTTGAAAGAATACATAGAAGAGGAAGAAAGTCTCAATCATGACACAGGAAAGAATACATTTCATAAGAATAGTTGGACAGAAGAGAGGAAGAAATTCTAGATATCTCTAGTACGGATACGAGAGAAAGAAAAGAACAAACCATTAGCTAACCAACTAGGAAAACCACCAACAAAATAATAAGAATTATTAATAATTAAAAAAAATTATTATTTTTATTTTATGTGCATGAGTGTATTGCCTGCATGTGAGTGCACCGTGTCGTGCAATGCCGCGGAGGTCAGAAGAGGGCTTCAGATTCCCCTGGAACTGGAGTTAGGGATGGTCCATAGCCACCAGATGGGTGCTGGGAATTGAACCTGGGTCCTCTGCGAGAGCAGTCAGTGCTCTTAACTGCTGAGCATCGCTTCAGCCCCTGGAATTATTAATACTTTTTAGTAGTAACCTTAGATATAAATGGTCTCAACTCACCAATAAAAATATGCAAACTGGCTGACTAGCTTAAAAAGCTAGGCCTAATTGTGTGTTGTATACAACACTGGTAAAGATACCCCCAGACTAAGAGTCAAAAGGTGGAAGATAATCTATCAGGAGACTGGAAACTGAAAACAAGTTGGTGTAGCTGTTCTTATGCCTAATAGAGTTCAACCAGAAATTAGTGAGAAGAGATAAAGATAGCCTCAATGTATTAAAAAGGGCAACAATTCATCAAGAAGAGATAAGTATTATATATTATATATATGAATATTGGGGCTCCCAGTTTCATAAAACAAACACTAATGATCATAAATACAAACAGGTCCTGTTGAATAAGAGTGGGTGACTTCATTGTGCCTCTCTCATCTTTAAAGAGGTTATCCAAACTGAAAATCAGCAAAGAAAACTCAGAGTTGAAGTACATCATAGATCATGCCCACTCTCCCCAGTCTTATTTACTTTAGTACTTAAAGTCTTAGCTAAAGCAATAAGACAAGAGAAATAAATAAAAGAGATAGGTAAGGAAGAAGTGAAAGTAACACTATTTACAGATGATTTGATCCTATACGTAAAAGACCCTAAAGAGTACATCAGAAAACATAGAATTGGTGGGCACTTTCAGCAAAGTAGCAGTATTCAAAATCAACATACCAAAAAACCCATTGATTTTCTTTTAAAATATTTTTATTATTTATTTATTTATTATTTTATATTATTTTATGTGTATGTGTATTGGCTGCTTGTATATAAATGCACCCATGTGTGCAATACCTGTAGAGACCAGAAGAGGATATTGGATCCCATGGAACTGGAGTTATGGATGGTTGTTAGCCACCATGTGGGTGCTGGGAACTGAATCTGGCTCCTGTGCAAGAGCAGCCAGTACTCTTAACCATGGAACCATCTAGCCTCCATTGATTTTCTAGCTACCAAAAATTAACTTGCCAAGAAGGAAATTGGGGTGGGGGATCCGATTCATTTTGGCTTCCAAAAATGTAAATACCAAGGAATAACAGTAGCTTAGAAGGTCAAGGGCCTCTACAATTGAATCTTTAGGACATTGGATAAAGAAATTGAAGAAGACACTAGACGATGGAAAGACTTCCTATGCTCATAGATTAACAAAATTAATATTGTGGAAATGGCTAAATTACCAAAAGTAAACTACAGACTCACATATTCATCAATTATATTTTTCACAGAATTCAAAAAAATTAAGCCTAAAATTCATATCGAAGCTGAAAAGATCTCAAATAGTCGAAGCAATGTTATGCTGAGAGAGCAGCACCAGTATTCATTTACTTAATCTCAAATTATGTCATAGGGCCATTGTAACAAAAACAGCCTAGTAATCACACATAAAATAGACATACAGATCAATTCAATAAAATAAAGGACCCAGAAATAAACCTATACATCATTTATAGTCACTTGATTTTTTTTTTTTTTTAACAAAGGTATGAAAAACCTGGGGCTGGAAAGATGGTTCAGCAGTTAAGAACCCTGACTGTTCTTGCAGAAGACCCAGGTTTGAAAAAAAAAAATACCAAAGGTATAAAAAAAACCTACGATGGAAAAAAGACAGCCTCTTTAATAAGGATCACTAAGAAAACTGAATTTCTACAGGTAGAAAAATTATATTAGAACTATATCTCTCACCTTACATAACAATCAATTCAGACTGCTTCCTGATCCTTTGCATCCAGACCAACTCAGTTCCTTCTCAAGTCACCAGGAGTACTCTGGGCCTGGCCACGCCCTCACCTCCCTCTACTTCCCTGGGCCTGCATTACGCAGCAGCCTCTTTCCTGGATGCTGGGGCTGACCTTTCCTCTTCCTGATCCTTTGCATCCAGACTAACCGAGTTCCTCAGTGCAGTCCCCAGGACCTGATCCTTTGCATCCAGACCAACTCAGTTCCTTCTCAAGTCACCAGGAGTACTCTGGGCCTGGCCACGCCCTCACCTCCCTCTACTTCCCTGGGCCTGCATTACGCAGCAGCCTCTTTCCTGGATGCTGGGGCTGACCTTTCCTCTTCCTGATCCTTTGCATCCAGACTAACCGAGTTCCTCAGTGCAGTCCCCAGGACACCTTGGGGCCACTTCCTGCCCCCATCTTCCTTTGCATCTCTGGGTGGCACGGCCACCAGCTACACTAGACCAGCATCTTTCCTGGGCCCAGCTCCCAGGCCAGTCCAACCCCCAAATTCCTGAGGCCAAAATCTTTCCTGGAGGGATCCAGACCTTAGTAGAAAGCCTGAGAGCATCTGACCCTCATCTGACTGGGGCCTCTGTGGGAACTCCTGAAGACAAAAGCAATCCAGCCACTCCAATATAAAATCAAAAGAGAAAACTGGAAGCTTAGAGGAACCAACTTTTCATGCCCCAAAAGTAAACCCCAAAGACACATAACATTCACAAAAAGAAGCAGACCTAAACTTGAATGCTTGAGTCTCACACAAGAATCAGAAACTACAAAAGAAATTCACATGTCAAAATCACAGAGAAAAAATAAAAACATGAAAAATCAAAATAACATATCCCCACAAAATATCAATAGTCCTCTAGAGGAGTACAATGAGAACACCCTAGAGATAATGCAGGACATGGAACACAAAAGAACAATTATAAACATGATCAAAGAAATCAGTGATTTAAAGAACACACAAAGAAATCAAAGAACTGAAGAAAGATAGGGATAAACTTCTGAATGAATTCAAAAAAGTTAGAAATATTCAGTACTCAGGCTGAAATGAAGAAGGAAGTGAAACACTCAGTAAGCCAATTAGAAATGACAGGAGAAAGCTTCACCAACAGGATGAATGAAATGGAAAAAAGAATATCAATATGGGAAGATAAAGTGGACAAATTATACTACTCAAGCAAAGATTATGAAAAATTTAAGAAAACACAAGAATGGAATATGCAAGAATTGTGTGACACCATAAAAAACCAAACTTATGAATCATATACATACAGGAAGGAGAAGAATCTCCGGATAATGGTATGGACCAGATCTTCAACAGGATTGTAGAAGAAAATTTCCCAAAATTAAAGAAAGACATGTCTATACAAATACAAGAAGCATATAGAACACTAAACAGACAGGACCAGAAAAGAAACTCTCCACAGTGCATCATAGTAAAAGCACTAAA
>NW_008360317.1:4681952-4684790 GCF_000622305.1 Nannospalax galili | reverse complement strand
TGCAATAAAGCTTACAATCAACACCCGAAGAAGCCAAAATCACCACACGAACACATGGAGATTAAACACACTCCTGAATGATGAATGGGTCAAAAGAGAAATTAAGAAAGAAATAAAAGTATTCCTGGAATTAAATGAAAAGGACAATACAACACAACAAAACCTTTGGGACATGATGAAAGAGGTCCTTAGAGGGAAGGTTATATATAGCTCTAAGTGCCTACATCAAAAAATCAGAAAGAACACTAATAAATGACTTAATATTGCAACTCAAGACATACACACTTGAAAAGCAACAGCAAACAAAACCCAAACCCTACAGACAAGAAGAAATAACAAAAATCGGGGCAGAATTCAATGAAATTGAATCAAACAAAACAATGCAAAGAATCAAAAATTCCAAGAGCTCGTTCTTTGAAAAGATAAACAAGATTGACAGACCGCTAGCCCAAATAACCAAAAGAAAGAAAGAGCACCTCCAAATCAACAAAATCAGAGATGAAAGGGTAAACATCACCACAGACACCAGAAAGATATAGAACATTAAAAGGGAATACTTTAAAACCCTATATGCTACTAAATTTGAAAACCTAAAAGAAATGGATGGATATCTAAAGGCATGGGAACCACCAAAACTAAACCAAGAAGAGATTAACAGCTTAAACAGACCCATAACACAAACAGAAATTGAAACAGTAATACAAAACCTCCCATCTTAAAAAAAAAAAAACAGGACCAGATGGATTTACAGCAGAATTCTACCAGGCATTTAAAGAGGATCTATATCCAATACTACTTAAGTTATTCAAAAAGATAGAAGTTTGATAGAGTTTTCCAAATTCCTTCTATGAATTCAGCATCACTCTAATACCAAAACCAGGTAAAGATACAAGCAAAACAGAAAACAATAGACCCATATCCTTAATTAACATAGATGCAAAAATTCTCAACAAAATACTTGTAAACCTGTGACTTGAATGTTCCTCTGCTAAGCCCTAGCCCCACCTCCTTCCCAGGCTTTGTGGAAGGAGCCAAGCACATTAAGAGGCAGGGCTAAGGACAGCTGTGAATGCACTGGAAAGGAGAGTTAGCCTGGCCACTGGGAGATGGAGAGTTAGCACAGCAGCCATAATTGGAACTTCTGGAGTGAAGCGTCCTTGTGGTTGGGAGCTGGGACCAGGAAATGTGGGGCTACAGGGGACAAATGGCAGAGGTGTGCTTTGGGGTATGGAAGGAAGACTGTGAAAAAAATTTAGTGTAAAAAATTGGCATAGCAGGCAGGAGAGAGGAACCATGGGAGTCCCAGAAGAACTTGGGGGATGTGGGCCTTGGAGAGCATCACAGTTCCAAAAGTGTCTGGTAAGCCGATCGAAAGGGATTCCCAAATCCAAAAGGGCAGAGATGGGTGCTGCAAAGAGTCCTGTGAGATAACACAACCCATCAGGGAGAAGCTGGCCGGAATGCAGAAAAGGCTTTTGACAAAATTCAGCATGCATTTATGTTCAAAGTCTTAGAGGGAATTGGATTGGACGGAACATACCTCAACATAATTAAAGCTATATACAATAAGCCCACAGCCAACATCATTCTAAATGGAGAAAAACTGGAATCATTCCCATTAAAATCAGGAACCAGACGAGGTTGTTCAGTCTCTCGACTCCTTTTTAACATGGTGCTTGAAACTCTTGCAAGAGCAATGAGACAAGAGAAGTAAATTAAAGGAGTAATAATTGGAAAAGAAGAGATTAAATTATCCCTTTTTGCAGATGATATGATATTATATTTAAGAGACGCCAAAAATTCCACCAGAAAACTCCTAGCAATTATTAACACATTCAGTAAAGTGGCAGGTTACACAATTAATCTACAAAAGTCTGTAGCCTTTCTATATACCAATAACAAACAATCAGATAAAGAGCACATGGAAACACTCCTGTTCACAACAGCTGCAAATAAACCTGACCAAAGAAAATAAAGACCTATACAACAAAAATTTTAAATCTTTAAAGAAAGAGATTGAGGAAGACATCAGAAGATGGAAGGACCTCCCATGCTCATGGATTGGAGGAATTAATATTGTGAAAATGACCATTCTACCAAAAGTCATTTATAGATTCAATGCAATGCCAGTCAAAATTCCCATGACATTTTTCACAGAATTGGAAAAATCCATTCTAAGATTCATATCGAAGAACAAAAGACTTCAGATAGCCAGAACGACCCTGAGCACTAAGAACAATGCCGGGGGGATTACTATACCAGATTTTAAGCTGTATTACAGAGCTATAGTCTTAAAAACAGCATGGTACTGGCCCAAAAACAGACCCACAGATCAATGGAACAAAATTGAAGACCCACATATGAGTAAATGCAATTTCAGTCACCTGATATTTGACAAAGGGGCCAAGAACATTAACTGGAGGAAAGACAGCATGTTCAGCAAATGGTGCTGGCACAACTGGATCTCCACCTGTAGAAGAATGAAACTAAACCCCTATCTTTTACCCTGCACAAAAGTTAACTCCAGATAGATCAAAGACCTCAATGTAAGGCCTGAAATTCTGAAACCTTTAGAAGAAAACATTGGCCAAAACCTAAAAGATGTAGGTAAGGGAAAGGATTTTCTAAACTGGACATCAATTGCTCAGGAAACAAGGCAAGAATTAACAAATGGGACCTCATTAAACTAAAAAGCTTCTGTACATCAAAGGAGGCAACCAGGGAAGCAAACAGAAAACCCACAGAATGGGAGAAAATCTTCACCAGTGACACACACGACAGAGGTTTAATATTCAGAATATATAATGAACTCAAAAAACAGAGAATCAAGACAAGAAG
>NW_008360317.1:4679984-4680834 GCF_000622305.1 Nannospalax galili | reverse complement strand
GTGTCCAGTCTACAAAGAGGAGGGTCAACACAGAGGAATCATTTCCTCCATGCTTCCAAGTGAAGCCAGCCATGGTCTAGAAGGACCTTTGACTTATCTTCACAGTTCATAGGTGGAACTGTAAAAGAAAGGAGCCAGGGGCGCCTCCAAAGCCCATGTGACCCCTGAGGAACAGATCCTCAAACAACCTTAAGAGTAAAAATAAATTGGTTTATCTGGGCCAACTCTATGGCCTTAAACACCCAAAAGGAAAGTATACCCAAAGATTAAAGGGGCCAAATAATTTCTTAAGAGTTCATATGCATAGCTAAAGGCTACATAACAAACAACAATGCCAGATAGGAGATACCTTCTTTTGAGTTGTTGGCCAGGGTAGCCCAAGGGACTTCCAGATAGCAACCCAGCATAGAACTGGGAAAATGAACAGCAGACCCCAATCTTATCTAAAGGACTATTGACAACTGATTGCTGCTAGATGAGGAACAGCTGACCTTCCTAAAACAAAGTCCTCTGGATAGGCTGACTAGATTCACCGGAAGGGCAAGTAGTAGGGAATGGCTGGGGGTGCCGACAACACAGCAGACAGTAACAGGGATATCAGAGTATAAGGGCTCTAGTGATGGGAGGGAGGCTATGGGAGGGTGCTACCTGGAAAGGGGATGTATAGTCGAATGAGATGGTTTGGGATGTTCTATATGATACACATACATACACACACACACACACACACACACACACACACACACGCATGCACGCACACAAAAAATGTTAAAAAATGTATTATATTTGAGGAGGAAGCATGGAAATTTATATCATGCTAATTAGTAGAGGTGATAAACATTACCATTGA
>NW_008360317.1:4619397-4679372 GCF_000622305.1 Nannospalax galili | reverse complement strand
AATTTACAGCCAATTTTGAAAGAGATGCATCTTAGCTCTGGAAATTGTTATTGAATATTTCAATGCTGTTGTAATGAAATGCTTCTTCTAAGTATGTGGTTATTAAATAAATAATTAAAAATAAACAAATAAATAAAATAAAATAAAAGTAGATTAAAGACTTAAAGTAAGACCTGAAACTTTGAAACTGCTAGAGGAAAATGGAAGAAAGCACTTTAAGAAGGAAGCACAGGCATGGAACCTTTGAAAAGGACTCAAGCAGCACAAAACGTAATCTCAAGAATTGACAAATGGAATCACATGAAATTAAAAACTGCCACAGCAGAGAAAACAATCACCAGAGTGAAGAGACAGCTAACACAGTGTGGGGAAAAATCTTTGCTGAACTATTCATAATAGCTAAGAAATGGAAGCAGTTTAGGCATTCATCAACAGATGGATAAAGAAAATGTAGTACTTATACACAATGGACTTTTAGTCAGCCATAAAGAAAATGAAATCATGGCATTTGCAGGAAGATGGGAGGAACTAGAGATCACTATGTTAAGTGAAATAAACTAGACTCAGGAAGACAATTACTTCTTGCTTTATCTCATGGGTAGAACCTAGATTTAAAATTATATGCGCAAGTGCACACGTGTGTGTGTGTGTGTGTGTGTGTGTGTGTGTGTATTGGCTATGAAAATAGAAAAAGATCATGATAAGGTAGGAAGAGATCTATTTTTATGTATATTTTTATTGAAATGTTTTGCATTTCATATAATACATTTAAATCATATTTAGACCTTTCCTATCTGCATCCTCCCATAGCCCACCCAACAGATTTCTTGCATTCTGTTTTATATGTTAAAGCCTTATTGAGTCAAGTTTGTGTACTCAGCTGTCTCTTGGTGTGAGTTTATCCACTGGAGCCTGTTCAGCCTACCTAGCATCACTCCCTTAAAGAATATCAGCTCTTCCTCACCCAGCAGTAATCAACTGCCAATAGTTCCTGGGCTAAGGTTGGAGCCATCTGTCCATTTCCCCAATTCTATGCTGGTTTTTATCTGATGAGTTTTCATGGGTCTTGTGTATGCTGTCACCATTGTTGTAAATTCATATGAGCAAGTTCCCAGGAGCGTGTAAGACTGTTTCCTTATGCTCATGAACCACCCCTGGCTCTTAAAATCTTTCTGCCCCCTCTTCCAAAATGGTCCCTGAATGTTGGGTGGATGAGGTTTAATATAGGAGTCCTATCCAGGGACAGGTACTCTATAGTTTCTTATTCTCTACACTTTGACCAGTTGTGGCCTTCTGTGTCCATTGTCCTCTGTTGCACGAGGAAGCTTCACTGGTGAAAGTTGAGGAATGCATTAGTATTCTCTCTACCACTTGTTCCACTATATTCTGTGAGCCTTAGGTGTAGAGGGTCCATTGTTGATGTGTCACTTAGGGTTGGACCTCTCACAGACACTTATTCTCTATGTGGGACCAGTTGTAGAACTCTGTCTGTTGTAAAAGAAGCTTCTTTGATGAGTGGTGACTGGTATACTTGTCTGAAAATATAAGAATCCATATTTAGCATATAGTAAGAAATTATGTTTGTCTAGGGATGTGACAGATTAGGGTTCTCTCTAGGATCTATGAGCTCTTCAGTCATGTGTATTGGCTATGTCTACAGTGCCACACATGAGTTTCCTCTTGTTGAGTGGGCTTTCAGTCCAATTAAATCGCTTTAATTACTCCCAAGATAAAAATGCCACTACTGAACCACTATAATTTGTTGTGCCAATAACTCTTGTGGTTATTAAGGCTTTAAAGCTGGGGTTGGACCACTGATTGATTTTCTCCCTTAGCCTTAGCAACTTGCACAGTGTCCTCCACAACTATGAGAGCTAATCTTCAGGGAGGAGTCTTCCAGGTCAGTTCCAGTTCCTTGCATTAGGAAGAGATCTTAAAGGAGGGATAGGGTAATAGAACACATGTAACATGTAAGCAGAAGGGGTAAGCGGGGAGAAAGTGAACCAAACAAAGAGGGCAGCAGACATGAAGGAGGGCTGAGGGGAAGGGGAACATATTAAAATAAAGTGACACATATGTAAAAAAACCCAATAAATTAATAAAAAGAAAAACATCATGAGATTTAAGAACTTCCATACCCAATGGCAAGTGGTAAAAAATATAGTCTGATATACCACGGTGTTAACAAAGTGAAAGAGTAAATGATAAATTTAAAATAGGTAAATGCCTTTAAAATATAAAGAGCTATTATAAGCCAATATAGAAGAAAATGAATGCAGGAAATTTACAGCGGGGGAAAAAAAAGAAAATGACCAATGAACACAAACACAATTTTGAACCTTCCTGGTAACAAAATAAAGAAAACTTAATACAATTCTCCAGTCTTTTGGGGAAAAAATAAATAGAATGAATATCCCCAGTGTTGATAAGGTTTGGATAAAACAAACACTTTCATATTATGGTTTTGAGAATTTAAAGTAGTGCAATGTTTTGGAGTGCAATTTGGCACCTATATACAAAATTCTTTTAACGGAGAATAATGTCTGACCCACTCTGGGGTTGAAGTTAACTGGTTAAGTTGCTGGAGATCCAAGTGCAAAAACAAACGACAGTACTTTTGTTTATAATAATAAAAGACAAGAAACAACTCAAAGTATTGATAACGTATCATAATTAACCAGTAAAATGAAAGGCTACCAAATCCTGTGCATAGTTTGAAGAAATTTTACTAAAGAAAATACATACATTAATGAATACATGCAGATACATATAGTGCTATGTGGAGAGAGAGAAAAGAAAACTGAAAATAAATCTCAGAGCTTCATGGAGGGGTGTGTCTTAGTTTACTTTCTGTTGCTGTGATAAAACACTGACCAAAACCAACTTGGGGAGGAATGGGTTTATTTCAGCTTACAAATTATAGTCCAATCACTAAGGGAAGCCATGACAGGAACCCAAGCAGGAAACTGGAGGCAGGAACTGAAGCAGAGACTAGGAACAAATGCTGCTTTCCAACTTCCTTCCCCTGACTTGATCGACTACTTTTGTTTTAAAGAAATTTTTAAATTGAATTTTTGTGCATTTCATATAATACATCTTGATCATATTTAGACCCCCTCTCCATCTGCACACCTACATAACCAACCCTTACCATGCATTCTGTCATGTATACTAAGGTCTATCGAGTCAAGTCTGTGTCCCCAAATGTCCCTTGATGTGAGTCCAACCACTGGAGCCTGACCAACCTATCTAGCATCACTCCCTTAAAGACCAACTCTCCTTTACCCCGTAGTTCCTCAGTGCAGTGTCAATAGTTCCTCAACTAAAGTTGGGAACTTCTTACTCATTTCCCCATTTCCATGACGGATTTTGTCTGGTTTGAGTTTGCATGGGTCTTGTACATGCTGTCAGCATTCCTGTAAAATTCATATGAGCAAGTTCCCAGCCACCTGGAAATCATTCCCTGTAATCATTCACAACCCCTGGCTCTTACAGTCTTGATTGATTGCCTGCAAGATAAAAGGCACTATTTTTATCACTACCGCGCTGATAGGTAGTTTGCTGCGCTGGTTATTGTTGTGATTATTAGGCTTTACAGCTGGGGTGGGTCATTGATTGGTTTTCTCCCTTAGCAGCCTGTGTAGTATTCTCTATACTATGAGAGTTAGTCTTCAGGGAGGAGGCTTCCTGGTGAGTTCCAGCTTAATTGCTCCATTTCCTGTGTCCAAAGTATGTCCTGTCTTTAGCAATAGGGTCTTATCATCAAGCTCTGGGAGGCAATCAAGGGCTGTGGCAATAGCCTGTGCTACTTTGGGAGTCTTTTAGACTACCCTGACCAACAACTTGAAGGGAGGTTTCTCCTGTCTGGCCCTGTGTTTCTTGATTTATAGCCTTCAGCTGTACACGTGTGCATTTTTCAGTAGGCTTTGAACCAATACATTTCCCTCTGGTTTTTCACACCTAAGCATTATTCATCTCTCCTCTCTCTCCCCCTGTATAACCCTCCCTTCTCCCTCCCTAGTTAAAGTACCCCCATTTCCCCCTTAATAACACTTGTCTCCTACTGTCCCTCAGCAGAACTGGGGAAGCAGGTGCTTGCAGCTGTACTGCTAGCAAGTGGGAGAGCCCAGACTCAAAGTCTCTGGCCCTGTGCTCCTCTGCTTCCCTGGGTGAAACAATGCTTTACAGGGACAGTAAGGCCTGGGGACACATGCTGACCAGCTGGAAGAACTTCCCTTGAGGTGGGAAGATGGACATAATTTTTAGTGGTTAATTTAATGAAATCACTATCTGATGATTTTCCTGAACCAACAAAAATTACTTAGAGGTAAAGCAAGACAAGTTTGTTTGCATTACAAAGTTAAATGATTTCTCTTCCTTCCTTGCTTATATCACTGCTTTGGTAATTTATAGGCCAGAATGGGATTAAAGGAGGGCAGGCTCTGTTTTCCTAACCTCTCAGCTTTCTACTAAGCCCTAGCTTATAGACCCCATGAAGACACAAAATGAGTTTAAGGGTTTTTGTTTTTTCCATTTCTTTATTTCACCTCATTTCTCTCTGAACATTCAGTGACTGTCAGTTTTTCCTTCTAAATGAGCCACTGTGCTAGGCCCAGCATTCCAAAGACTTGCTGTACAGACCTGGCTCAGGCCTCATGTGAGGCCTTCTTCACTCTATTCTTACTGGCATTGCCAAAATCTTTGTGAGTTATGCTGGGTATAGCTTCAAAATCTCACAGGACATTGCTGTGAGGAAAATTCTCAACGTTTTTCTGACTCAACTCATCTTGGATCTAGAGACAATAACAAGTATCAGTCTGGTGTTTCTAGAACTGAAAAATAATAATTTTAAGAAAAGGACGCTTCTTCTGGAATATAAAATGGGAGTTAGCTTTAGCAACTCCAGGGCAGACCTGACTAGTGATGACTATGGTGGTAACGGTGGCTGTGCAGTTCTCTGGGGACTCTGCCGAATCTTGTGCAGATTGTTTTGCACACAGTAGTTAACTGGCTGCTCCCAGTAGACATGGGAGGGAAATAAGGGAAAGCCCAGGTTTTGTACAGTGGCTTGGTGGCTGATGCATAGTGACAGAGCTCACTAGTGGAATTCCTGGGGTCTGAGGGTCTGTGTACGTTCAAATTCTTGGTGGAAGAACACAGGTGACCATGTGGAGATGTAATGCTCATTTTCTACTTTCTCATTGCTCTAGGAAGCACCAGGGCTAACAGGCTTCACCCATATTCTTTGTGAAATGGATAGATGGATGGATAGATGGATAAATAGAGTCACCATCAACATACTAAAGTGTGAGGACAAAAAAAACTGTCATTAAGCAGTTATTTTTTTAATGCAATAGAGAGTTTTTTCTTGACTAGAGGCAGATATAGGAGGACTAGATTTAAAGATGGCTTTTAATCTTTCTTGGTCTAAGTCTTTAAGTGGAGGGTACTTTAAATTCTAGAAAGAGGGGGACTGAGTATTGTTTAGCTTATAGGATCACATGGAATGGCATTAGTTACCTTCATACCACTGGGATCAAAACACCTCAGAGAACAACTTGAGGGAGGAAAGATTAATTTTGGCTCATGGCTTCATAGGATTCATTCCATTATGGCAGGAGAATATGGAGGAACAGTTCCCATCATGGTGCAAGAAAAGGCCAGAGATAACACACTCCCAAGGACCCACCTCCTGTAATCTACTTCCTCCAGCTAGGGCCTATCTTCCTAAGCCTCCAGAACATCTCAAAATAGTGGCATCAGAGGAGGAACAAGCATTTAGAATGTGAGCCTGTAAGAGACATTGGAGGCCCTTTGAACAGTGCTGGGAGCAGAGAGATCTTGCTAAATATTAGCCTTTATTATTGTCATTGTCATGGCTGATGGTGAGAAGGAAGTGACTTCCCAGCACCAGTTAGCACATTTGTTTCTTCTAAGAGCAACAAGGATGTTGAGGTCACCATAGGGTCTCCTGAGCCCATGTGTTGGCCTTTGAATTTGCTAATGTTAGAGTAATAAGCTCTTGAAGACTTCTAGTATACACTTCCAGTCAAGGAGGGAGTTTGAAGTGCAGCTGCCCTTACAGAAAACTGATGTTCTGTTTGTGTGTGTGTTTTTTAATGAGCCAATTGGCTAGGTATGGCTAGAGGGAAGAGCTCAGGAAAGACGAAGAGTTGTAATAATCCCAGACCCAAGAGACACAGCAGGCTACACAGGACAGTCTGGGGTGATATACTGCCAGCACAACTCCAGGTATGCCTGGAAGGGTGCTGATGGCTGCAAGGGCAAGTGAGAGTCTCTAGAATTGATGAAGCTGGCCTAGTACAAAGGTTGTGCCATCACAGCTAGACCTGGGTGGAGTGGGGGGAGTTAGAAAAAGTAGGGCCAGGGTTCTCAGAGGTCTGAGGGGAACTCCTAGGTCTAGTTGGTGCAGGAAGCCACAAGACCTGTGTAGTCTGGGCACTGGAAGAGTACAGGGAAGACTGGGATTTGAAGACCAAACATGACAAGATAGCAGTGTTCAGCAGGCAGAAGACGGGAGTCAAGGGGATGGAATAAGCCAATGCTTTTATTGGGGTTTCTTGAGGGAAGCAAAGCAGCACAAGGTGAATGGTGTAGGACTGGCTGCTGTGGGCTGCTGTGATTTGAATGTGAAATGTCCCTCCATGGGCTTATATGTTTGGTCCCCAGCTGGTGGTGCTGTTTGGGAAGATTGTGGAGTCTTTAGGAGGTAGAGCCTCACCAAGGAGATAGGTCATTGGGGGCTGTCTGGAAGGCTATGGGACCCTGCCCTGCTTTCTGTTCACTCTCTGTTTCCTGAGTGCCAATGCAATTTGACCAGTTGACCTCATCTCCTGCCACCTGATGCTATGGCTTCCCCACCTTGATGGAATGACCCCATGAATTGTAAAGCAGAATAAATCCTTCTTCCCCTAATGGTCCAGACCAGGCCTCCAATATGCAAATGATCTAACGCAGAGGCCGTGTTCTTCCAGCTGGCCCTGCCAGCGTGGTGTCGCTGTTTCCCTGCTTTACTCAATCCAGGGCCAGGTGCTGCTCAAGGAGACCATCCTTGGCAGCCCAAGGCAGCAAGTACCTAGTCCATGCAAGTGTTCCGCTAGGAGTTGTAGATTTGATTAGTGCCCTGCTGCCAACTCACAATTCCCAACAGCCATTTGCACTCCCTCTGGACTCTCTCCATGTACCAGAATCTCAGCATCATGACCTACATTGGCTCTAGTGCCCCACAGCACTGAGTGTCCCGCCAGTAATTAAAAAGATGTAACCAAAGTGCCAAAGAACAGAGGTCACCAGGATCAGCCTACTGGCCGGGATAGGCATGCCTGTGGACCCTGGAGAAGCTATTTTGGCAGGCAGGAAGTAGTGAGCTCAGAGAACAACACAGCCAGAGCCTGGTGAGGTAAGCACAGAGGGAAAGAAGGAGAATTTTCCATTCTAGTTCAGTCATGACTAAAGGTGTCAGGAATCAGTGTAATAACGATGAATGTGAATGTATTTGCATAAACTATTTTTGCAAATCTGGGCTTTTATTTCTCCATATGTTCCTACTTTGGCTTTCACAAGACTTTGATGGTTATAACTACAGAAAAAATGATCTGGAACAGGTTCAGTATATTTTGTACATTTGTTTAACAAACATCCAATTGTACTTATTTATGCCAGGCACTGTTTTCAGAATTTTATATATCACCATGATACAGTGTTGCTTGTCATTTATTTATTTATTCATTCACTATTCAATAAAAATAAATTGGATATTTTTATGAAACCACACTGTCACTGGAAGAAAAAGTCCCAAGATCTAGTTATTCTCCCAGATACAAAGTGGGAGATACAAAACAAGCAAATATTTGTAGAAGAGTGTGCTAAGGGTATGCACAGCAGAGGTTATTTGGAGAAGGAGGGGAGACATCTAACTTAACCCTGAGCACTGATGTCTATTATATTAAAAGGTGAGTGAGCCCTATCCCCAGCCCTCTCTGTGTTGCCATCTCAGTTCTCAGGCCTGCTTTGGTTGTGTAGATGTGTGAATGGCCCAGACCTGTGAGCTAGTGAGTTCCCTAATACAAGCCCTCTGTACCCACCATCTCAACTCTCAGACCTGCTCAGGTTGCCCAGTTCTATGCATGTCCCCGAGCTGCTAGATCCCCCAGACCTGTGAGTTTCTCAACCCCTCATTCTTCTGCTTGTTTGGGCTACTTCACCTTTGAGTCCCTCTACTCCTGTAAGCTCATTCACTTAAATCCCAGTCTTCCCTGTCTCCACTTCCAGTGCCCAGGCTACACAGGTCTTGCAGTTTCCTGCACCAAATAGACCTATGAGTACCCCCTCAGACATCTGAGAACCCTGGCCCTACTTTTTCCACCCCTCCCCCCCCACTCTACCCAGGCCTACCTGTGATGTTACAACCTTTGTGTGGGCCCAGCTTGGTCAATTCTAGAGACCCTCACTTGCCTTTGCAGCTATCAGCACACTCCCAGGCATACCTGGAGTTGTGCAGGCAGTAAATCACCCCAGACAGACCCAGTCAAGACTTACATTAGTACATTTTCTTGGTTACCACTGAACTGGAATTGCCTCTGTCCCTCCTATCTATAAATCAACACAGATTTGTCTGTCTCCCTGTTCACTGAGCAGCCAACCTACTGCCATGTAGAGTCTATCCTGGAACCTCAGACTCCAAAGTTGCACCTACTCCTGGATGAACTGAGATCGTATCTCACACACATTCACATCAACACAAAGTAGCTCAAAGACTGAACACCAAGTACCACTCAGCTGGGCCATAACCTAACAAGTTGGAAAAACATCTAGCAAAGATACAAACACTCAACAAAGATAAGATCACCTACCCATACCAAGAAACACCATGAAAGCCACAAGTCCAGATGCCTGGGACTTAGAGCAAAAACAAAAATAATATGAATAACCAAGACAATGTGTGTCCTCCAGAAATTTGCACCCCATTGTAATGTTTCCTGAGAATGGCAAGCTAGCCAATTTGATTTCAAAATATCAATTATAGATATATTCAAGGAACTCAAGGAGGATATGAAAGACAGAATGGAGACCACGAAAACAGGCAAATAACTAAATAAAACAATTCAAGATATGAAGTTAAAATCCAACAAAGAGATAGAATCTCTGAAGAAAAGCCAATCTGAAATAGAACTCATGAACTAAAACAAAAAGTTCAGAGAAAAAGATCAAAAAGAAATTAGATGAAATGGAACAGAAAATATCAGATCTTGAAGACAAAGTTGAAGAAACAGATGGGTCAACCAAAGAAAATGTTGAATCTAAACTAACCCAGGAACAGAATACGCAGGACTTCTGGGACACAATAAAAAGAATCTATGAATCCTAGGTATAGAAGGAGAAGAAATCCAGGTCAGAGAAAACAATTTTAACAAAATCATAGAAGAAAACTTTCCAAATCTGAGGAAAGAGATACCTATCAAGGTACAAAAGGCATACAGAATACTGAGTAGACGGGACCAGGAAAGGAACTCCCCACATCACATAACAGTCAAAACACTAAATATATAGAGCAAAGGAAAGATACTGAAAGTTGTGAGAAAGAAAGATTAAGTCATAGAAAAAGGCAGCTCTATCAGAATAACAGCTGACTTTCTAATGGAGACTATGAAGACCAGAAGGGCTTGAACCAATATCCTACAAATCATGGAAGAATATAGATTCCGGCCCAGACACTTACACTCAGTGAAACTACCAGTTGTAATCAAAAAAGAAAGAAATTTTCCATAATGAAAAAGATTTAATAAATTTATGCCCATGAAGCCAGCTCTACAGAGAATACTTGGTGGAACAGTTCAGACTGAAGAGAAGTTAAAGTCTCTCAGAAGAGCACAAAGAACAAATAAAAAAAATTCCAGAGCAGTTAACCAAAAGAAGTCCAAGAAATCAACACCATAACATCAACATAACAGGACTTAATTGGTCAATAATAGTTCTTAATATTAATGGCTTCAATTCCCCCAATAAAAAGATCTAGACTAATTGATTGGGTTTGAAAGCGGTATCCATTGATTTGCTGTATCCAAGAAACATATCTCACCAATCAATGATCGATACTACCTTAGGGTAAAAGGGTGGAAAAAAGATATTCCAGAAAATGGAACTGAAAAACAAGCAGGTGTAGCTATGCTAATATCTGACAAAACAGATGTCAAACTAAAACTAGTCAGAAGAGGTAAGCAAGGTCACTTCATATTCATTAAAAGAAAAAAAACATCAAGAGGGTATTATAATCCTAAATATATGTGTACCTCACACAAGGACACCCAATTTTATAAAAGAAACTCTATTAGCTCTAAAATCATACACTGACTCCAGCACAGTGATAATGGGTGACTTCAATACCCCACTGTCACCAATAGGCAGATCATTCAGAAAAAAAATTAAATAGAGAAACCCTGGAGTTAAATGACATCATAAATCAAATCGACCTAACACATTTACATAACATTCTACCCAAACATCGAAAAATGTACCTTCTCAGTAGCCCATGGAACTTTCTCCAAAACTGACCACATATTAGGACATAAAGCAAGTATCCACAAATATAGGAAAATTGAAATAACATTCTGTATTCTATCTGACCACAAAGGAATAAAACTAGATATTAACAACAGTAGAAATGGGAAAAAGTACACAGACTCATGGGAATTAAACAGAACACTATTGAATGAAAATTAGAAGGGCTAAATGGGATGGGGAATGGGAGGGAAGGGCAGATGTGGGAGTATGGAGAGGGATAATTAACACTTAAGTCCTTTTGAAAGAGTCATATGGAAACCTACTATAGAAGCTTCTTTCAATATATACAGATACAATATAAATACTATAAATGTAGTTACCCTATAACAGGGGTTCAGTAGAACTAATAAACACCACAGACTAGCAAATGCAAAGTCCAATGCTGGGAATGGACTCCTTCTTTTGGAGTTGTTCACCAGAAAGACCCCATAGACCCTCAGTCATTAATGGCTATGACTATTGCCATTGCACTTGGTTACCCACCAGAATTTGACAGTAAGATCCTATTTCTGAAGACACAACATATCTGAGTCTCAGGAAAAATGAGAAGAAATCAAGCTGGTACTGACAGAGATATTTGAAATTTGTAGCAGCCAGATTCAGCAATTGGAGGCAGTCAGTGGCTAGTAGGATGGGGAGGACTAGGGTGGGGTGACAGTGGAGTAGGGCAAGGGTGGAGGTAAGAAGTGGAAAGGTGCAGTCTTGGATGCCTTCAAAGTTCTGGATGGAGGGATGGACATGCCTTACAGGATGAGGAACACAGAGGAATGAATGCATTCCATAGGAGGGAGATTCTTTGGGGCCTCCATTGGAAAAGTACGAGGAGAGGCTGCACAGAGTTAGGTATACTGGCTGAGAATCTGATTAAAAGTCTGGACTGTACTAGAGATCTGGGAATCTTCAGCTTTATGGACCCACTGGAGCCAAAGATTTGGACAAAGCCATCCATGGGAAGAGAAAGTGTCAAGGATAGCATCCAGGCATCCAGAAAAATGAACGACCTGAGAAGAGAGAAGACCAGAAGATGCAAGCCAGCACTTTAGTGATGACTTACTGGGTGCCTGGCACTATGTCAGATGTGGGCATGGATTGTCACCTCACTAAATGCCCACAGACATCCTCTAATGTGAGCATCTAGCTCACACTTGCATGATACTTACTATGTGCCAGACACTGCTCAGAATACTTTGCAGTAGCTCACTAAATGCCCACAAACCCCACTATTTATGCGTGAAGAAACTGGAGCACACAGAGGTGATGTGCTCATGACCCTGACCCCAGGCAGTGAGGCAGCAAAACCTCAGCTCTTGACTTCATTCCTGCCCTGCCATCTCTGTTCTATAACCACTAATTTTTAGAAATGGAAACATTTAAAGATCAAAGGGTTTAAGAAACATCCGAGCCAGATACTGAACTCTTACGACTTTGTACTTTTACTACCCCTGCCACTTTCCAAGGTCATGGAGGAGAGAATTGCAAGGACAAGCATGAGCTAGTGAAATAAAAACAGAAAAGTGTCTGCTAGGTTTGGCAGTACAGAGCTCATTGATGCTTTACGAGGTCAGTTTCAATGGTGCCATGGGCTGTGGTGGTGGAGAAGGAATTTGATGACTCTTTGAGGGAGTCTGACTCTAGGAAAAGTAGCTCATAAGGGAGATGGGATGGAATAATGTTTAAAGATGTTTTTGAAGAAGAAAAAATTCAGATATTTGTATTCTTTCTCTTTCCTTTGTGTCTGTGGTATATGTACAAGTTCTTATGAGTGTATGCTCATATACATGAGGCGTGTGTGTACATGTGTATGCATGTGTGCGTGTGTGGAGGCTAAAGGTTAATGTGGGGTGTTTTCCTTGATCACTCTCCACCTTACTTTTTGAGGGAGTGTCTTCCAATAAACATGGAGTTCAGCAATTAGACTAGGCTAGCTAGCCAATGAGCTCCAAGGATCTACTGTCTCCATCCCGCAGTGCTAGGGTTACAGATGTGTGTCCCCATGCCAGGCCTGACTTTTACTTGGGTGCTGGGGATCTGAACTCAGATCCTCATGTTTGTGTGACAGGCAATTTACTAAACCATTTGACTAGCCCCACCTATCTGTGTTCTGATAGAAAATCTAGGAATGGGAATAATGGTGGTGTGAGAGTTTGGTATATTTCAGTTAGGGTCTCTATCTTGGTCAGAGTTCTCTAGAGGAACAGAACTAACAGAATGAATATATATATATATATATATATATATATGATTTATTAGATTGGCTTCCTCAATATGGCTGTAGTAGTTCAACAATGGCTGTCTCTTACCTAAGAGGCCAATAGTGCAGCAGTTGCTCAGTCCATGAGGCTGGGTGCCTCAGCAGTCCCAATCTGGTGTTGAAGGCCTGCAGGATTTCTGGAGAGCTACTGATCGTCAGTTCATGTTGGAAGCTTGCAGGATCTGGTTCTAATATGGTCAAAAGAATCATCATCATCAGAAGCAGCATCAGGGTAGAGGAATTTACCAGTGAGAGTAAAGACCAAGTGAACAAAAAGTGAAGCTTTCCTTCTGTGTCCTTTCATCTGGGTGGATATCAAAACATGCTGCCTGCATTTAGAGTGAATCCACATCAATTAAGGCATTCAAGGCAATCTCCCACAGACAAATCCAGGCCAACCTGATGTAGATAATCCACCATTGAGACTCTCTTACCAGATGATTCTGCATCATGTCAAGTTGACAATTGAAGATGACCATCACAGTCTCTGAACAAGGCCACTTGGAACCTCCGAAGCTGAACGGCTGACCCTGTAAACTAGATCATGTCACCAGAGTTCCATCACTCCAGTAGGGGCATGTGAAGACAGCAAGATCTTCAGGTTGTCTCATCCTAACTACAAGCATAACTACAGGACCGTTGGTGTGTGCTCTGCTGTAAACAGAGTTTCCAACATAACTTATCTATTGGGGGCCTTATTGTAATCTAAGCTATTCAAATATAAACAGTCATGAGGTATCCTACCCTACCCAAGTATCAAAGATTAAGATCATAAGAATTCACTGCCAGTAAGGAAAAAGTATAATTCCTTTGGAAAACAATGACACAGGTTTCCAGAGCCTTGTGTTTTCTCACATAACTTAATAATTTCATTTCTGAGAGGTAGATGCTGAAAAAATTAAAGTGTACAAATATTCATTGTGGTATTGTTTGTAGTAAGGGAAAACAAAATGATTGAAGTGTTCAAGAGTCAAGAAGTGTCTAGACAAACAGAAGTCCATTACCCTGATAGAAAATAACATAGTAGTTTAAACTGCAATTTACAAAGATAATGCAATTTGAAACATGATGTGCATTTAGTGTTACAGAAGGAAAACAGAATAAAAGTGTCTATGTAAACAAAACAGCAATGTAAGAAAAGACCGAAGCAGCTTTGCTAGCAGTGACTGGTTGATACTTTGATAATGAAAAGAAACTGAACGTAACATGTAGCTTACCCCTGATCAGCAATGACTGATATTATGGTCAACATTACTTTTATTTTTTCCATGTCTTTATCTGGCAGTTTGCTAGTCTATAAATTATAAGGAAATGCAAACACATCAAATGAAGCCTCTTGGTAACATATCAACAAAGCCTGTATAAAATGTTTATATTGGGCCAGGGATTTAGTGTAGGCAGTCCCTAGTACTGAAAACAATGTTTTTATTATGCTCAATGTCATTTTTTCTGTAAAAATGACATTCATTTTGAAAATGAAGAAAAAGTATACAATCAATAAAGTATGGAAAGCATGGGAAATTATCATTTAATTTTTCTCAGAAAATAAAAAATTGATATTTTACTTCAAAAGAAACAGATTTGGGAGCTGGAGCAATGAGTCAATGGTGAAGAGTACTGGCTGCTCTTGCAAAGGACCCAGGTTCAGTTTCCAGTACCCACATGTGGTGGTTTGGATGAGAATGTCCCCCATAGGCTCCAAGTATTTGGACATTTTTGTCCCCAGTTGGTGATGCTGTTTTGGGAGGTCTTAGAAGGTGTGGCCATGCTGGAGGAAACGTGTCACTGGGGGTGGACTAAGAGAGTTCTTAAGCCTTGCTGGATCTCCAGTTACTCTCTTGCTTCCTGTGCCTGCTTGAAGATGTGAGAGCTTAGCTTTTGCTGCTCCTGCTCCAACCACCTCCTGCCACCATGCCTCCCCTCAGTGACTGACTGTAATTCCCCTAGAACTGTAAGCTCAAATAAACTCTTCCTTTTATAAATTGCTTTGGTCAATGTTTCTATCACAGCAACAGAAAAGTAACTAATACACTACATGACAGCTAACAACTGTCTGTATATAACTCCAGTTCCAGAGGAACCCAACACCCTCTTTTGACCTCTGTGGGCATTGCATGACACACACACTTACACACATGAAAGCAATACAGTCATACACATAAAATAAAAATAATAAATATTTTTTAAGAAGAAAAAAGAAATAGAAATATTTTAATGGTAGAAACTGCCATGTTAATTTTTAAATTTTTTATTGAATTTTTATAATTTTTATACAATATAAATTGATGGTATTGAAAGTCCCTCCCCTATTCACATATCCCCTTACTGACCCACCCAATTTAATGTACTCTATTATATATACAATAAGGCCTGTAGAGTCTAATTTGTGTCCCCAAATGTCCTTCAGCATGGGTCCATGCACTGGAGCCTTGTTAACCTACCAAGAGTCTCATCATTGAAAGATACTGTCTCTTCCCCTCCCAGCAGCCATGAGTTTTCACAATTTCCTTAGGTTGGGTTGGGTTTCTGACCCATTTCCCCAAATCTATGCTGGGATTTTTTCTGGTTTGAGTTTTCATGGGGCTTGTGCATGCTGTCATCATTGCTGTGAGTTTATATGAGTAACTGATCAGGTTATGGTCATCCTTGTAGTCATCTACCATCTCTGGCTCTTACAATTTTTCCACCCCCTCTCCCTCTATGATCCCCAAGCCTTTGGAGGCAGAAGTTTGATATAGGTGTCCTCTTCAGGGATAATTATTCTGCAGCCTCTTGTTCTCTGCACATTGGCCAGTTATTAGTTTCTGTGTTTATCACCATCTGCTGCATAAGGAAACTTCTCTGATAAGAGCTGAGAAATGCATTAACCTATGAGTATAACAATAAGTGATTAGGAGTCAGTTTAATACTATAACTATTTAGTAGAAAACTGGTATTAGGCTGTCCACTATATCCTGTGATAGGTTCCTAAGCCTGATATCAATGTCAGGTGTGGGCTCCATCCTATGAAGCAAACTTTAAATAAAATTATAAAGTAGTTGGTTACTCCCATATTTGTGACACTACTATACCAGTAGGCATATCTTGCAGGCCATTTTTTCACACGTGGGTAAAATTAATGATTATTATTTTCTTCTGGTAGCATACACATTCCAACACTATAAAAGCTAGCCAGTATAGATGAAGCTCTGAAGTCAGCACAAGCTTGATTTCTCCTTGTTTGTTCTACAGCTCATGTATGTAGTGTCTTCAGCAATAGGGTCTTACTGTCAAGTTCTGG
Organism: Nannospalax galili; assembly: GCF_000622305.1. NCBI lineage: Eukaryota > Metazoa > Chordata > Mammalia > Rodentia > Spalacidae > Nannospalax > Nannospalax galili. The sequence continues at coordinate 4,663,260 of NW_008360317.1, read as the reverse complement.
TGGGTAACCAAATGATGATATGTTTGAAGGTCTATGGGACCCCTGGTCAACAGCTTCAAGAGAAGAAATACATTCCTGGCATTGGAGTTTCATTTTGTTAACTTATAGTGTCTAGTAGGGGCAATGTCCCCCAGTTTAAGATAACTCCTTTTAATCATTTTTTATATGGTGTATGTATGTACTTTAAGTAGCTTCTATAGCAGTTGGTTTCCATATGGCTTTTTCTAAAAGCCTTTAGTGCTGCTTATCCCTCCCCATACTCCCTCCTCTGTACTACCCTCCCATTCTCACCCTATTTAACCCTTTCTCCTTTATTATCCTCCTTCCTCCTTTGTATTATTTCATTCTATCATCCCTCCCAGAAAGCCTCCCCACACTCTCCACCCTCCTCTGTGCCCATTTATTAGTTTTCTGACTTCTCTGGATTTTCATATTGAAACATGTATATCTAGGATATAAAAGCTAGCATTTAGCTATGAGAGGGAACATATGAGACATTTACCTGTTTTTCTGGTTCTGGGTTACCACTTTCAGTATAATTGTTCCCAGTTACATCCATTTATCTGTGAATTTCATAGTTTTTTAAAAAGATTTGATTAATATTTCATTGTGTATATGTACCACACCATTATCCATTCATCAGTTGATGGACATCTAAGTTGTTTCTGATTTATGGCTATTATGAAAAGGGCAGGAATGAACATGGATAACCAGGTATTTCTGTTGTATGGTATAGAGTATTTTGTGTACATGCCCAAGAATGGTATGGCTGGGTCATATGGTAGATCAATTTTGAACTTTCTGAGGAACCTCTACACTGATTTCCATAGTGGCTGCCCCAGTTGCCACCAGCAGTGGGTAAGTCTCCTTTCTCCACATCCTCACTAGCATTTGCAGCCTGTTTTCTTGGATTTTAGTCATTCTGAGGGGGTAAAATAAAATCTCAAAGTGATTTTAGTATGCATTTCTCTGCTGACTAAAGATGTTAAAGGTTTTTAAAAAGCATTTCTCAGCCATTTGAGTTTCATCATCAGAGAACTCTCTGTTCAGTTGCTTGCCCCACTTTTTAATTGGGTTTCTCTTTTTGATGTTTGGCTTTTGACATCATTGTATATTCTAGATACTAACCCTCTGTCAGAGGTATAGCTGGTAAAGACTTTTCCCCAGTCTGTAGGTTTCCTCTTCACTTGAATGATGATGTCTTTTGATGTACAGAAGCTTTTTAATTTCTTGTGGTCCCATCCAGTACTTGCTGTACTTAATGACTGTGCTATAGGAGTCCTGTTCAGAAACTCCTTATCTATACCTATAAGTTCCAACATAGTCCCTACTTTCTCCTCTATCTGATTCAGGATATGGGATCTCATGTTGAAGTCCTTGATCCACTTGGAATTGAGTTTTGTGCATGTTGAGAGATGGGATCTAGTTTCCTTTTTCCACATTCTGCTATCCAGTTTGACCAGTACCATTTGTTGAATTGCTCTCTTTTCTTCTCTGTGTACTTTTGGTTCCTTTGTCAAAAATTAGGTGTCTGTAGGTGTGTGGATTTAAATCTGGGCCCTCAGTTCTATTTCACCTGGTCAGTGTGCTTTTATGCCAGTACCATGTTACTTTTATTACTATAGCTCTGTAATAGATCTGGGATGATAATGCCTCCGGCAGTTCTTTTATTGATTAGAATTATTTTTTTATTTGCTGTGTGTGTGTGTGTGTGTGTGTGTGTGTGTGTGTGTTATCATAGGAAATTTGAGACCAACTTTCAATTTCTGTAAAGTATTGTCTTAGAATTTTAATGGGTATTGCATTGAATTTTTAGCTTGCTTTTGGTAGAATACCAGTTTTCACAATATTAATCTTACTGACGCATGAGCATAGGTCGTTCCATCTCTGGTATCTTCCTCAATTTCTTTCTTCAGTGCCGTAAAGTTTTAAATGTACAAGTCTGTCACTTCCTTGGTTATATTTTTTAAAATTTATTTTTATTTTATGTGTATGAGTATTGTACCTGCATGCATGCAAGTGCACCCATGTGGTTCAGTGCCCTCAGAGGTCAGAAGAGTGCATTGAATCCCCTGGAACTAGAGTTACAGATGGTTGTTAGCTTTCATGTGGATGCTGGGAACTGAACTCCAGTCTTCTGCAAGAGCTGCCAGTGTTCCTATGTGCTGAGCCATCTCTCCAGCCCACTGTGCCCTTGGTTAGATTTATTCTAGGGTATTTTATGTTTTTTGAGGCCATAGTGAATGGAATCATTTCTCTGATTTCTTTCTCAGTACCTTTACTTATGGTATATAAGAAAGCTACTGATTTTGCGGTGTTAATTTTATATCCTGCCACTTTGCTAAATGTATTTATCAGCTCTAGGAGTTTTCTGGTGGAGTTCAGAATCTTTTTATTAATTTGTTTTCATTGAATTTTTGTATATTTCATACAGAATATCTTAAACAATCTTATGTTTATACCCCCATCCTCACTGGCACCCTTCCATAACTATCCCCCACCCCCCAACTAGAACCCATATATTCTGTCATCCATGTTAAGGCCCACTGTGTCAAGTCAGTGTCCCTCAGTGCAAGTCCATCCACTGAGGTCTAGTCAGCCTATCTAGAATCCCTTGTTTTAGGAAGATCAGTTATTCCTCTTTTATGTATAGAATCCTATCTGCAAATAAAGAGGCTTTAACTACTTCCTTTCCAATTTGAATCCCCTTTATATTCTCTGTTTGTCTTACAGGTCTAGCTAAGACTTCAAGCACTGTGTTGAACAAGAATGGGGAAAGTGGACATCCATTTGTCTTATTTTTAATTTTAATGGGAATGCTTTTTGTTTTTCTCTATTTAGTATGCTGCGGGTTTGTGGTATATTGCCTTTATTATGTTGGGATATGTCCCCTGCATCCCTAGGTTCTCCATGACTTTTATCATGAATGGGTATTGGATTTTGTCAAAGGACTTTTCTGGATCTAATGAGATGAGCATATGGTTTATGTCCTTGAGTCTGTTTATGTGGTGAATCACATTTATTGATTTAATATGTTGAACCATTCCTGCATCTCTGGGATGAAGCCAACTTGATCATGATGGATAATCTTTTTGATGTCTTCTTACATTCAGTTTTTATTTTACTGAGAATTTTTGCATCTATGTTGATCAAAGAAATTGGCCTATAATTTTTTGTTTGGTCTTTGTCTAGTTTTAGTATTAGACTAATACTTGCTTCATAGAAAGAATTTGGGAGTGTTCATTCCTTTTCTGTTTTACAGAGTAATTTGGGGAATGTTGGTATTAGTTCTTGTGAACGTTTGATAGAATTCTGTACTGTGTCCATCTGGTCCTGGACTCTTTTTTAGTTGACAGATTTTTAATTACTCTATCTAATTGGCTATTATGGGTCTGTTTAGATTATTTATGTAATTTTGATTTAAGTTTGTTAGGCCATAAATATTGAGAAATTTATTCATTTTCTTTTAGATTTTCCAGTTTGGTGGAATATAGATTTTTTTAAGTATGTTCTTATGGTTTTCTGAATTTCCTCCAGGACTATTGTAATGTTCCCCCGTTTCATCTTCAAGTTTGTTAATTTGGGTCTGTTCCTTCTTTTTGTTAATTTGGTTAAAGGTTTGTCAATTTTGTTAATATTTTCAAAGAACCAACTCTTCATTTCATTGATTTGTATTGTTTTATTTATTTCCATTTCATTAATTTCAGTCTTGATTTCCTATCTACTCTTTTTAGGTTTTGTTTGTTCTTGATGCTCCAAGTCTTTTGGGTATATTATTAATTTATTTATATAGGATGACTCTAATTTTCCGGTGTAGGTACTTAATACTATACATTTTCTTCTTAGGACTGCTTTTATTGTGTCCTGGAGGTTTTGGTATATTGTACTTTTATTATCACTCAGTTATAAGAAATTGTTAATTTCTTTCTTCATCTCTACCATGAGCCAATTTTCATTCATAATGTGTTGTTGAGCTTCCATGAATCTGTTTACTTTTTCCCATTTTTATTGCTGTTAATATCTATCTTTTATTCCTCTGTGGTCAGTTAGGATACAAGATGATATTTCAATTTTCATAAATTTGTGGAGATTTGTTTTGTGTCCTAATAGGTGGTCAATTTTGGAGAAAATACCATGGGCTGCTGAGAAACAAGTATATTCTTTGGTGTTTGAATGGAATGTTCTGTAAATGTCTGTTAGATCAATTTGATTTGTGATGTATCATTTAACTTTAGAGTTTCTGTATTTAGTTTTTGTCTGGATGACCTGTCTATTGGTGAGAGGGGTATTAAAGTCATCTGCTATTACTCTGTTGGAGTTAACATATGATTTTATATCAAATGGAGTTTCTTTTATGAAATTAAGTGTCCCTGTGTTTGGTGCTTATCTCTTTGGGATTATAATATCCTCTTGGTGTATTTTTTCTTTTAATGAGTATGAAGTGGCCTTCCCTATCTTTTCTGACTAGTTATAGTTTGAAGTCTATTTTGTCACATATTGGAAGGGTGACACCTGCTTCTTTTTAAGTTCCATTTGCTTGGAATATCTTTTTTCATACTTTTGCTCTGAACTGGTGTCGATCAATGTCGGTGAGGTATGTTTCTTGGAGGCAGTAAATTAATGGATTTTGTTTTTGAACCCAATTAATTAGTTTGTGTCTACTTACTGGGGAGTTGAGACCACTAATATTATTATTGACCAATGTTTTAAAATTTCTATTGAGTCTGTTTTGCAGTGCTGTTTTCTTGGACCTCTCTTGGTAGGCTATTATGGGATAATTTATTTATTCTTTGTGCTTTGAGAGTGTCTAATCTCTTCTAACCAAAGTATCCCATCAAGTATTCTCTTAAGAACTGGTTTTGTGGACATAAATTCCTTAAGTCTGTTTTTATCATGGAAAAATTTCTCTGTAGTCTGGGCTGGAATTTGTGTTTTTTCATGACTTTATGACATGGGTCCGTGCTCTTCTGGACTTCATAGTCTCCACTGAAGAGTCAGCTGCCTTTATATGTGATTTGACCTTTCTCACAGCTTCCAATATTATTTCTTTGTTCTATAGATTTAGTGTTCTGACTATTATATGATGTGAGGAGTTTCTTTTCTGAGGAGTTTCTTTTCTCCTTGATGTTCTGTATGCCTCCTGTACTTTGATAGGTATCTCCTTCCCTAGATTTGGGAAGTTTTCTTCTATGATTTTGTTAAAAATGGTCTCTGTGCCTTTAACCTATGCCTATGATTCATAGGTTGGTTTTTACAGTGCTCCAGAGGTTTTGTATATTCCATCCCTGGGCTATTTTAGATTTGACATTTTCTTCAATTGAGCAATATATTTCCTAAGGTTGTCTTCAAGATCTGATATTCTCTGTTTTATTTTCTCCACTTGCTTTTGCTTCTTTAAGATTTTTGAATTTCTGAGTTTTTTATTTCAAGTTTTATTTCAGATTGGCTCTTTTTTAGAGATTCTATCTCCTTATTGAATTCCGATTTCATGTTTTGAATTGTTTTATTCCATCTATTTGTATTTCACTGTCTCCATTCTGTTTTTTTATAACCTCTTTGAGTTCCTTGAATATAACTGTTATTTTGAAATCATTATCTTGTACATCCACTAGGTTGTCATTTTCAGGAGACATTACAGTGGGGTTGTTAAGTTCTGTAGTAGACATATTATTTTAGTTATTCACGTTGTGTGTTTTTCAATGAGATCTAGGCATCTGAACTTGTGTACTGGTGTTTCTTGGTATGTATAAGTAAGTGGTCTTGTCCTTGTTAAATATTTATTTGTATCTTTGTTTGTTGTTTTACAACTTCTTAGGTTATGGTCCACCTGAGTAGTGCTTGCTGTTCAGTTTTGGGGCCACTTCAAGTTGATGTCTAAATAGGGTGAAAGAAGTGGTCTCATTTCAGCTAGAGATAGGTACATCTTTTGAGTTGAGATTCCAGGATTAACTCCGCAGGGTCCTGGATCAGCAAGGGTGGGTAGAGGATGATAAGGGAACAGGTTGGCTGATAGGTTAGGATGGGATCTCACATGTCTGGAGCATACAGAGTTCAGATGGTTGGGAAAACAACGGTTTCAGGAACGGGTGCTTGGGACCACAAGTCTGGGATAGGGAATGATCCCAGAGCCCCAGACTGGCCTGAAAGCTGAGATGGTGGAATGTGACTCACCCTGCCAAGACTTGGGGTGAGGGGTGAGGGGGGCTTGCAGACCCAGGATGGGATAGGATTCTCATGACCCGAGGAAGTCTGAGAGCTAAGATGGCAGGGTGCTAGGGAGTCTCAAGGATGGAGCTCAGGACTTCAAGTGTCTATGATCATTTTTAAAAAATACACATATGCCTGATATAAAACTCTGATGTAATGCTTTATCCCTTAACAAAGCCACGTTGTCCACAGACAATGCAAGTTTAAGAGCAATCAGCAGTTGTTGAGTTCGGTTTGTGCTGGGGTTGGGTAAGGCTCTATAGTGGATCTGCCTTCAAAGACCTTACTTGTTGGGAACCAACTTTAGTGGCTATTATTGTTATTGAGAGTTACCTCAATAGGTTAGATACACATAAGCAAAATATAACTAGAGTTCAGCAATGTGCTTTGACACAGAGCTGTAAGACTAGGTTATGCTGATCTCTGCATTTCTTCTGTTACTGGGGATGAGCCTGTCTTCTATTTATTGACCCCTGTGTCCCTCAGCAAAGCATGTGCCCTGGAACATAGCAGATGCTCAATAAACACATGCTAAGGTAAGTCAAAGACTTGGGTTCAAATTTCTATGCTATCTAGATCATTCCTGGAATAGTTTGGATCTTAAATGCTCTCTGAAGGTCGTGTTAATGGTAGTGGAATCTTTAGGAGGAGGGCCAGTGGGGGGATTTCAGGTCATTAGAGGCATTGGAATCTTATCCTGGCTCCTTCCTCTCTCTTTTGCTTTCCTGTTGTCATGAAGTGAGCAGGCTACTTTTCTCTACATGTTAATACAGTGCTGCATGGTGCTGCCACAAACCCCAGCATTAAGTCAACTGACTAAAACCTTTGAAATTATGAGCCAAAGCCAACCTTTCCTCCTTTCATTTCTCTTGAGTATTTGGTGCATGGACAGTTAGCTGACTAAGACACTCACATACTTCTCTGGTTTTCACCCCCATCTTTGAGCTATCAACATTCAACCTTCAACCACAAACCCTGTCCTCTGTCCAAAAGTTCCAGATTCAGCTAACTACCTAGCTCCCCCATGGACTTTTCCACCTGGATACTCCATAAGTATATAATAAATAATTTCCCACAACCTCAAGCTTCATTAATGTAGACACTGTCTATGTACCAAAGAGGAAGGGATTAAATAAATTTCTTCCTTCTATTGTTTTGGTTATGCAACTTTGTTGACTCTGGCTCAGTGTCCAAGATTTGTCATTTTGATTCCCAAAGACTCTGTTAGTTCAGATCCTCACCACATCTTACCTGAATATTTATATTGATCTCTACCTAGTCTTGCTTCCTTTATTATTTCCTTTTTCAAACATCTAAATGGTCATAACTAAAGGTATTTGTCTAAGTTTGGAAATAATTATATTATTTTTCTTCTGTAAAAATATTGGAACTCTCCTCATTGCCTTAAGAACCTCAACAACTCCAGGGCTGGGAGAGGGAGGTATCTCGGTTGGCAATGTTTTCTGGACGGGAATGAAGGCCTGAGTTCAATCCGCACAAAACAGCTTTGTAAAAATAAAGCTAAGCGTGCTGGTATGCGGCTGGAATCCCAGCACTGGCAAGGCAGAAAGAAGTGGATGCCTGGAACTCACTGCTCAGCCAGCTTTCTAACAGGTGAACCTCAGGCCAGTGAGAAAACCTGTCTCAGAAAAAAAAAAAAAAAAACAAAAACAACAAAAAAACCCAAGGTAGCAGCATTCGATGAATGATACTCATGGTTAACCTCTAACCTCCACACATTTACACATGCAATCACCCACACATCAACCACATGAACACACATACAAAACACACACACACATACACACACACACACACACACACACACACACTCACACCCCTAGAGAGCTCCAAGGCCTGTCATAATCTGGTCCTGACTTCTCTTTCTGGTCTCAACTTATTAAATCCATCCGTGGTCCCTGTATTCCTTCATTCCTGATCCTAGCATCCCTTCTCCTGTTGAGGATGGAGCCATTATGTACATCAGCTACTTAGAATTTCCTGTGCTTCTTCAAATGGTCCATATCTTTTCCTTTTGCATAGACAGGTCCAGAATCTCCTCTCCTGACTTTCTTATGGTCTTGCTTCCTCACCTGGGAGCTCTTTCTCTATTCAGACCAATCTCTGATATCATTTGCTCTGAGTGACCTTTCTGGAGCCTCCACGGCAGAGGGCCATTCCCTTGACCCTGGTCTCACAGGACTTACTTCTACATTCATTGTAGACCTTAACTCTATGAAGCCCTTGTAGGGTCTGAATATACGTCATATGTTGAATGTTTGGTCCCCAGTTGGCAGTGCTGTTTTGGGCAGCTGTGGAAATTTTGGGAGCTGAGTCTAGTTGGAGGAAGTAAATCCTAGGAGGTTAGTTAGATCCTTGGAAAGTTATCCCTGATCTTCAACGCCTCCCTGCCTCTCTGCTTCCTGTATGCTGTAAGGTGAGCAACCTCCTCCACTTTGAGATTTGGCCTTACTGTGGGCCCAGAATCAAAGGAGCTTTGGGACTGAAATCTCTGAAACTGTGAGTTGAAGTAAACCCTGTCTTTCTTAAGTTGTTGATGTAGCAGTGCCAAAGCAGCCAAAATTAAAGTAGTCCTTTTGATTTTTATTATCTGCGTGTCTGTGCCTGTGTGCCTGCCTGGCCTCAGAGTTGATGACAGTGCCTGACATGCAGTGACTGACATGTTTGAGGTGAGAATGATCTTTTACTTTGGATGGATCTAACACCTGGCTCCATACCCCTCCCATGGGAAAACAGCTAAGCTTCTAGGTCCAGTCTGTATCTCAGCTCACTCCAAGCTCATGTTCTGAGCAGAGATGCTTTACTGTGAAAAGTGGTATTCATTTTACAGGCAGATTCTCTTTCCTTTATGAAAGATTGATTCAGTAGTAGTCAATAGACCATGTTTGGCAGTGATCACATGCTTCGAGAGTGACATGCTTAGAGAACCCCGAGACTGAGATTAACCATAGAGAAAGTTATGTGTACTGCTTTGTATTTGGCGATTTAAATGAAATACAACAGTTTTTTTTTTCCATTTGATTTTATTAAACCTACACACTATGGAGGCCACTTAGACAAATTAAAAATCTCTGAATTCTATTTCACTTTTAGATTCTAGCTTGGAGTTCTAAGTCACAGTACTTCAGGAGGCCTTGGCACTGGGCTGGTCTTCCCTTCCATGTAGGTTCACCTGAAGCAGAGACTTTCACTCAGTGAATGTAATTGTTGGAAAACGTGCTTGCTCCTCTGTTAGACTGCAAGTTGGGTGATGGGCAAGGGATTGTATTTATTCGCCCTAGTCTTCTCAGAATTTGGCTTATTCTCTATCTCCTATTAGATGTTCTGGAAATAGTCATTTAATTAGATTGAACGGGATAGTTCTTTCATTCCCCAGGAGACTCATGAGCACATAGCTAGAGCAAGCAAATTTTTATGGACTGAACAAATGAACAGATTCTGGGACTCAGGCGCTCAGCCCACTGGGGAGGCGGGGAAGTGGGGAGGCCTGGTAGGACCTTTCCAGCCCTAATTCAAGGGTCCACCAAGCAGTAGAAACAAAGGAAGCAAGGAACAAAGTATGCAGAGCATGCCGGAAGGTCCTACTGGAAAGTAGCGTGCTGCTCATGGAAAGGGAGGCAGGGGTAGGAACCAGCGCCAGGAAAGGCTGATAAGAGAAAACCTAGGTTCATCTAGGCTGGGGTGGAGGAAGCTGAAGATCTAGGCTGGGCATGGGATGCAGATGCAGATGCGGATGCAGATGGAACTCCGGCTCCAGCTCTGACAGTCTCTGGGTCCCAAGTGGAGAGACAGGAGCCAAGTGGTATCTGAAGCATGGGTGGGGCCTGAACGAGTTCTAGACCACCACCTGCCAGGCCTGGGCCTCGTGAGGAGGACGCTACCCGGGGCAATGTGGGTCAGGCAGGGCGGGCCCCAGCGCCGGCCTGAGTGGCTGACCCGAGCGGGATGACTAAATCAGCCTTTGCCGAGGCGCGGCGAAGTGGGAGTGCGCCAAGTTATGAAACACTGATTGCTCGGCCAGAGCATCTGGGGTCGCGCCGGTGCCAGGAGGGGCGCGGATAAAAGGGGATGTGCAGCACCAGGACCGCTTTCTCCGCGCTCTGCCTGCAGTGCCCCTGGGGGTGGCTAGCCGTCGGGGCGACAGGAGGGCTCCCGGGCATCCGGTGCGCAGACTCTGGGCAGGCAGGCAGATACATCCCGGCGCTGGGCGGACGCAGCTGCTCTCCGGGACTCTGAAGTTTGGGGGGAGACTGGCTCCGCCAGGACTCCAGCGAGCTGAGAAAGACCCACGACCTGGTATGGCGACCGCGGCGTGCGAGCCTGTGGCGAGGCCCAGCCTGACCTCCATCTCGTCGGGGGAGCTGCGCAGCCTGTGGACCTGCGACTGCGAGCTGGCCTTGCTGCCGCTGGCGCAGCTGCTTCGCCTGCAGCCCAGCGCCTTCCAGCTGCGCGGGGAGCTGCTCGTGGTTCCCGGGCCGGGGGGACCCGCGGCCGCGCGTGGCGGCTTTAACATCTTTTGTGATGGCCTCGTGCGCCTCGACGGCCAGCTCTATCGCCTCAGCAGTTACATCAAGAGGTGGGTGGCCTCGCCGCCCCCGACCCCCGCCCTGCCGCGCTGTCCCTGCAGATCCTCCATCCCGCTGCTGTTCTCTCCCTGGCCATCATCCCTGCCCAACCCGCCAGGACCCTCCTGTTTTCATCCTGCTTCTAGGTGTTATTTCTACCAGCACCTGGAGCCTGCAAGCGCTTCCTGGACTGGCTTTTTTCTGCCCTTTGCAGTGACATTTCGCAGCTGCAGCTCGAAGCAGTTCAGAAGGGCATCTTGCAGAGCTCATGGAGAGGGCAGGGGTGGGCGCTCACTTGCCCCCACCCAACACGCCTAACCGGAGGCTGCTCTTTCCATCTTCTCTCTTAATCCTGCTGGATGAGCTCAGTGTGGGACACGCCCTTCAGGGGATGTTTACAGTGCAGACATGCCAGCCCTGGCTTTAAGTTCTGAGCTTTATTCCCTAAGAGACCCAATAGAGATGCATTCAGAAAGTTCAGGTTCTAGAAGTAGTTGTGCTCTCCATGTTTCATCAATCATATGGTTTCAATCAACCATAGCAAAGAAGAAAACAAAGGCCTTGGAAGCCCAGACCAGGGCATGTTGGCTGTTCATTGGATAGACAATAGGTAGGGGAAAAAAACTCAATTGCACAGGTACTTAGAGACCTGAAGTCCAGAATGACTTTCAGGACATTTAACTTTTGTGTGGCCAAAATGACCACAGGACTACACTTCTTCCAGTATGCTGGAAACCAAGAGATGGTCCATTCATTGGAAGCAGGCTTTGATTTTGGTGGCTATAGCAAGGTGGTTCATGCTGGATTGGCTTGACCCTGAGCTACCAGTCAGGGGTCACCCTGAGGGGAAAAAGGTGCACAACCCTCTTGCAGGTATGCTGGGATGATGAGTACCCCAGAACCAAGTGAGTTTCGGGTCACAGCCATGCGGCAGCCTGCCAGCTGTGAAGTTATAATGCTTTTTGCCACTGGGGAAGACAGTGCTATGTACTAGGTGGGCAGGATGGAGCCAAGAGAAGCCAACAAAGAAAATCAGACATTTACAATGTTCTTGTAGCTGCTGGGAAGAAACCTTAGTTTTCCAACTCAAGACAGTGAGCATTTTGAGTGCCTGAAAAACCATTCCCTAGCAATAATTTCTCTTTTGTAGGAGAATGAAAATGCCAATGTGTAAGCAGGGGATAGAGGGGAGAACTGAATTAGATATCAGACTTGGCCTGGAGAGATGGTACAGTGGGTAAGGTGAGAGAACTTGAGTTCAGATTCCCAGTCCAGGTGGGCTTGGTGGTGTGCACCTTTAATCCCAACACTCAGGAGGCAGAGGCAGGTAGATCTCTGTGAGACCGAGACCAACCTAGTCCAATAGCAAGTTCTAGGCCAACTGGGGCTATAGGGATAACCTGCCTAAAAACAAACAAAAAAGGTAGATTTCTACCATCTAGCACCTACACAGAAAGCTGGCCATGGCTACATGTGCCTGTAACCCCAGTGCTGGGGGTGTGGAGACAGGATGAATGCTGGGGCTTGCTGAACTCCAGCCTGCTCCAAACCCAGCAAGCTCCAGGTTCAATGAGACACCTTATCTTAAGGGAGTAAGGTAGAAAAATGATAGAGAAGGACATCAAATGCCCTCTGGCTTCCACATGTATACATTGGTGTGAGCACACACACATGCACCTCACGCAGATACCCTCCCACACACAAAGGAATCAACTCTACAGAGATTTAAAGACAGCTATTGTACTTGAGAAGAGAGAATAAAAAATTAAAATATCCCCAATGAATTGAAGCCAGAGGTAAGATATTTGACAGAATCAACTCTCCAAATCTTAGCATATGGCGCTGCAAAATTCAGAATGGTTTTGAGGTTTGCCATTAAATCCTCACTTTGAATAACTATATGACAGTAAACGAGACAACAGTGATTCCTGGGCAAGTTGGAGTATAGTCACAATGACCAGGGACACAGAACCAAGGTCAAGTGTGCCTCTATGCACACCAGGTTCTCATTGTATAAGCAATCATTGAGGGCTTTCATACCCTGGGGATAGGATGGAACCACTGTGAAAGAGTTGGCTGTTGGAAAGAGCAAAGTGTCTTCTGATAGGGGAACATGCCATGGCAGGAGGCAGCTTTTATAACTGTGTGGGCATCTTGAAGGGTGGCTGGAAGGGAACCTAGTCTGAATGGAGAGAGTTTTCTAGACAGAGGGAAGACTGTGTTATGTGCAGCAGAGATTTCACCCTAGTGGACCAGAGGTGGGGGGGCATTCTGCATGTAGTCATATAAAGATTCAATTGCTCTGACCTGTGAGATGGATCCAGTTGGCTCTGACATTGAAGATAATCTACTACTCTGAGATGGGTGTTTCCAGGTTCTTGGACTTTTATTAAAAGAAATTAAATAAAGATATACAGACTGCAAAGTAGTCAGGAAACTTTATTCAAAGCAAAGCAATAGTAGAAAAGAGTCAAGAGTGACAGTGGGCCACATGAGTGAAGGTAGTCCAGGGTCCCAGATTACGGCCTGGGACTTCTTTATATGGTCTGAAGGAAGGAAGGGCTGGCTTCTAAGTGATGTAATTTGGGTGGTTCTCTGTTTTTCTTGAAAGCTTGAATTATGTAAGCTTCTGCTCACTACGCATGTTCCTTTCTATGACGCATCTGATTTTAATCATATGCAAGCCCAATTACACATAGACTTAAAATGGTGAATAACTGAGTCTCTCTGAAAGCCCATTTAGAGGACACAGTTTGCCTTACTGTGCATGTACCCCAAACCAGTTCAAGCCTTCTCCCCTCCCCTCCTACTTGGCCATATCTGGCATACAATTGACTAGAATCTAAGTTTAGTGGTAATTAAAATAAAGAGAAAGTTATTCCATTGTTCAGAGTGAGGTATGTGTACAGATCAGTGCAGGTGGGTATCCTACATTGCCAACAGGTTTCTAGGTGCATTGGATGTATGTGCACAGTACATGCAGGTAAGGGTCTCAGGCTGCTGAGTGCATTATTAGAAGGGGGGAGTGTGCATAGCCCAAACAAGTGGAATCCAAGGTTACTAAGCTATTTGTTACGCCTGCCTGACTCTATAGCATACATTTCTTCCCTCACAATATACACCAAAGCAGTTTCTGTTCTCTCTCTTTTACATATATGTATAAAATATGCATATATGTATATAGGTATGTGTATATGTCCCTTCTTCCTCCTCCTCCTCCTCCTCCTCCTCCTTTTTCTTCATTAACTTTGTCCAGTTCCAGATTTTATTAGATTTGGATGATCACCTTTGTGCCCATCTGTTAAGGCATTCTTCCAAAGAATTGCCTGCAACAGTGACACTCCACAGGCATGCTCGACAGTATCCTCCACGTGCTGAGCCCAATTTGATACTATTGTGGCATGTGCGGGGAACCAGTTTTGAGTGTCTCTGGCATAGCACTCCACTTTGGATTTCCTCAAGGCTGGGCAATTGATGCAGATGAGCAGCCTAGTTTTAACCTGTCTGGGATCTTCAGAGTCTGCTTGCCCTCTGTCCATACTTCTCACTTGTCCTCACAAGGTGAAGACTAGAGTTGATGGAATCTAGTGAGTTATCATCCTTTTCCAGTCATCACATCCCTGCCTTAGGTGTGGGATGGCATCTAACCAAGAGCAGTTGTCAAGGTGGTTGGGGATTGAGAAAGGCAAAAGGCGGGTTCCTAAGCACTTTGGACCATTAGGCCAACTCTCAAAATAAGAGTTGCATCCCAGAAAGGTAGATGCATTCCCAGTGTTGCTGGTCACATGAATGTATCCAGAGATACTTGGATTTGGGATAGGAATCGTTGCGCTATTGATTAAGGTTTTATCCTATTCCATATACATTTTGGTGTGGGATAAGTCCATAGTGTAATTAATACTGCAGGGCCTCAAAAGTGTGTGCTACACCTTTCCTGAGGCCCTTTCCCAAGCAACCCCAAAAGGCTAAGAGCTGTTGCCCTTGACATTCACACGAGTCTCTCACTCACAGAGTGAGAGGGTGCTGTCTGGCTTCTTTTCTCAGGTTCATTTTCTGATACTTAGACATTTTTCTAAATACATAATCACTAAATAAACTATGGAGTCTGAGTGTGTTCTGATTGTTTAATTTTAAAGCTCTTTTGAAAACCTGCTTGTAAAGTATTTGTCTTCATTTGTAGAATTGATGGCCAAATCTTTATTGTGCTTTTTTTCCCTTTTAAGCTTAAGATTTCTATCCATGTCACAGCTAAAACCTGCTCCGAACTTTACATGCATATAATGGTTACTCGGTGACCTCTAATTCCTTCCAATTCACTGCTCCCTGGTATGAAGGAGGCTGCTCAGCAATCTAAATAAGTACAATAATAAATGTGGCTACTAATGTTGACTTGAGTCCCTGGAAGGGTGCAAAGTATTTCACAGGCATCATCTTCAGAAGCTTACAGAGTCAGCAGGATTGTTGCTGATCCTTTTTTACAAAGGGAAAATGAAAATTGGTGATGAGCCTGAGGAGGATGCTAGAAACAGCTGAACAGTAGCATTGTCTGACTACAAAGCCTATAGTTCAAGAAACTGCCTCAAACTAGAAGTGAGTCTGCCTTTCTATGGCCAGTGGCAGCTTCTCACCTACTTCCACAGCCCCCTAAATAAAGAACTAGTTTTCCATAAGCTGTACCTTGGGTATAATCAGTCTAAAAGGAAACCAAGTTTGGAGGTTTGAAGGAAGAAGATACAATATCTGCCCTATCCACAGCTAACCAACTGGTAGATAAGCATCAGCCACAGACCCCTCTAGGCATCAAGTGGGACACTGTGGCAGAACAGGAACTTGGGACTCAGAGGAGACAGAGTCAGGGAAAACATTTAGGTTTGTGCTGTTGGAAGCCTCACCTTCATTACACAATGGGAAGTATCTGCTGTTTGCCAGCCCCAGTCAGCGTCACAGCTCTCGGTGCAGCTTATGGGACTCTGTTCTACAAGCTTAGGCCCTGTGCGGTGACCCCTCCCCGTCCCCAGCCTCCAGCCTCAGATGTGGGAACTTACCCAGGCAGCAACCCCTCTGCAGGACACACTCTGACATTGTTGAAATGACAGTCATCTGTACACTAAGCTGTGATTTGGGTCAGACCCAGCCTAGAGGAAGTGTGAGTGAGGCGAGCAACACACTGAACAGAAGCAGGACCCTGGGATGTTTTCGTAATTTCTGTGTGACTCAGTTTTCTCAGCTCTTAGCTGAATATAGTAATCACCCTATAAAATAAAAAATAAAACCTAGAAAATGGGACCGAAGAGATGACTCAGTGATTAAGAACACCCCCAGCTTAGTGTACAGAGGAGCAGAGTTGGTTCCTAACACAGATTTCAGATGGTTCAAACCACTTGTTAATTCCGGTTTCGGGGAATGTGATGCCCTCTTCTGGCCTCTGTGGGCACTGCACTCCTGTGTACAAATCCACCCCCAATACACATAATTAAAAATAAAATAAAAATACAATCTTTAAAAAAGAGAATCACCTCAATCTTCAAGGGTTGTTGTATAGAATTAAACTTTATAAAGTCCTGAAAAACAGATGCTGGCACATATTGAACCTTTGTCAGGTGTCAGTTTTGATATTGTTACTAAGCAGCCTCATAAACCCCCTTTGCACCCATATTTGATTGGTTAACCAGCTCATGGGAAGCTAGCCCTTCTACTGGTAAGGAAAATGAGTCTCAGCAAAGTTAAATAGCCATAGAGATCACAGAGTCAGAGCTGATGTCAGCTGAGCCCCATCACTCTAAAGCTCTGGCCACACTGCCTCCTTTCCTGGCTTCCTTCCCGACTTCTAGCCACGCTGTGTGTACTTCCTAGTTTCACTGCACCTGGTCATTGTCAAATGGCTGCCTGTTTCTGAGATGCAACTCCCCCCCCGACCCCCCAACCCTCTTGTGCTTTGCCAACTTCTCTTTTGTGTGTTAAGAGACATAACAATCTTTTATCTGTACCCATCTCATCTCAATAGGTGGCTCTATTCCAGGCCCTTGCTTCCTTTTATTTATGTAATCAAGGGACAAATTAACAGAGCTTAGATATTTGAACACAGAGAACTTGGCATTCCTCTGGTATCTGTATGTATGAATGATGAACCAGCTTTTAAGCCTCTGCATGGCAGAGTCCTGTCTTTCATGAGTGCTTCTTTAAGATAGCATGCAAGTTTCCCGGGGTTCTTAATAAAACACAAATTCTGATTGGATAAAACTGGGCAGGGTCTTGAGTCTTGCACTTGGACAATGTGATGGCTGATCTTGGCTGTCAGTTGACATACCTGGAAAGAGGGAACCTTAATTGAGAAGTTTCCTCCATCAGATTGGCTTGTGGGCATTCTTTGGAGGTATTTTCTTGATTGCTAATTGATATAGGAGGGCCTAGCCCACTGTGAGCAGTACCATCCCTGGGTGGGTGAGCCTGGGCTATATAAGAAAGGTGAGCAAGCCAGAGGAAGCAAGCCAGTAAGCAGCGTTCCTCCATGGTCTCTACTTCAGTTTGTATCTCCAGGTTCCTGTCCTGACTTCCCTCAGTGATGGATTGTGGCCTAGGTGCCATAAGATGAAATAAACCCCTTTCCTCCCCAAGTTGCTTTTGGTCAGAGTGTTTAATTATAGCAACAGAGAAACAGGCTACAACAGACAAATTGCTGGTGCTGTGCTCCAGCAACGTGGTGCATGTTGAAATGGTATACTATATTCATCCCTCAAATAGATCATGTTCTTGATGGCAAGGTTATTTCACTCCTAAATCTTTGTGTTACCAGAACCTGCCTCAGCACAAGTGTTTAATAAGTGCTTATTGCACATACACAGAGCTCTTCTCCACTGCTCAGCCAGTGGATGAACAAATGTATCCCATTGATTCAAGCCACCCACATTGGAATCAGAAGGGAAAATGTTGCTCAGTTTCACTACAGCTGGAGCAAAAGGAGGAGGGAAGGAAGTTTTGACTAGTGTAGGGCACTTTGCATCAGGCACTCAAGCAAACCCTGGAAACAACAGACCCTACACGCCCTAGAGAAGGCTGTCCCTCATCTTTTTATTTAGTGTCACATCAAAGGATTCTGAAAGCCAGGAACAGCCTCTGGGACTCCAACACAGACTGTTGCAGGATGTGCTCTTTACTACACTCCCCCAAGGAGCTTTCCCTTTTTATTTTAATTGTGATAAAATGTACACCACACATAGTATGCTATTTTAGCCCGTTTTAAGTACACAGTTCAGTGGTAATAAGTACTTTCTTACTGTACAACCATAACCACCACTCAGTTCTCGAAATTTTTTATCATCCCAAATTGAAATTCTATATTCTACAACCATTAGACCACTACTCAGTCCTCATCCTCCAGCCCTGGGTAATCCCCATGCTACTTTCTGCCTCTGTGAATTTGAAATTGGATTATTTCAGGTAACTAATATAAATAGAATATACTATAATTGGCCTTGTTGTGACTGGTTTATTTCACTTAGATATTGTCACCAAGGTTTACTATGTTGTAGCATGTAGTTAATTGTAGTTGATATTTTTCCTACCTTTTGAGAAATAGTCTCGTGTAGCTCGGACTTGCTTCAAACTTGTTATATAACAGATGATGGCCTTGAGCTTCTGCCTCAGACTGTGATTACAAGTGTGTGACACCACACCCCGTGGTTTCCTTCTTCTCGAAGCCTTAATAATACTCCACTGTGTGGGCATGATACATTTTGCTAAGCCATCCATCTGTTGCTGGACATTCAAGTTGTTTCCACCTGTTGGCTCTTGTGAACAATGCTGCTGTGCACGCAGGTGTTCTGATGTCTGTTTGAACCCCTGCTCACACTGCTTTTGTTTGTTTAGAATATGAAATTTTACATTTTTAAATCGACAAACATATTTAAGGGGTACATGTGATATTTTCATACATGTATATCTATGTATTTATTTTACTAGATACACACACATATATACAAACATATAACCCCCCACCCCCCCTGGGTGGAAGCCTTGGCTTTGAGTTCCTACTTGTCTTTGAACAGTGAGTCACTAGAGAAAGAAGAAATTCAGGATCATTTTCCAGATTGTGCTGGTGAGGCTGGGGAACCCAAGAAAAGCTGAGGCTGGGCACTGAGGGTGGCAGATCTTCCTACCACTCCTGATTTGTAGACCCATCTTCCACATCTTGCCTCTTCCAGCCTTCCATAGTGGCAGACTGAGGACAGAAGCTGTTGTTCATCTCTCTTTCTGGTACTCATAACACTCCCATTCCTGGAATACAGCTCTGGTAGGAGTCAGAAGTTTTCAGAACTCTACTACATGGGTGAGCTGGGTTGGCCAGGATTAAATCTATGCATCCTATTTACAGAGCATCTACTATGTGGAAGCACACATGTAATCACCCCATGAAAGAAGATACTGCTTAATGGCCCTTGGCAAATAAAGCGGCAAGTTCAGCATGAGCTGTGGCTCAGGTTCACAGTGAGCCTTGGCTCTGAAGTGGCGTGTTCACATCACTGCACTAGGACGGGAATTAGGTCTTATTTGAAACACTGCTTTCTCTGACATTGTTCTGCCGTCCCGTCTTTACCCTGAATTCAAGCTTAGAAAGTTGTAATCTGAAGGTATTCTGGGACCATGGTAAAATGAAGAAGTGAGAGTTAAAGGAGCTGGTTACCTTAAAATTGTTTGCATTTTATCTCTAATGACAACGTTAGCAAATATAATAAATATTCAGTGCACAAAGGTGATATTTGCATTACTAATTCAAAAATATTCATGATTAAACATTTAATAACCTGTCCCTTATGTAGTCTAGTAAGACATCCTAAAGTAAAACCTGCGATTAAATGTCAAACACTGAAAAACCCTTGGAACTGAACAGCTAGACCTGCTGATCTTTTTGTATTTTAATAACGTTTGTACTCCAATTTTATAATAAAAAATTTCAAAAAATAAGAAAAAAGGTAGAAAGCAATTGTAGACACCATATATTGACCTATGCCTTCCACACACAGACACACACATGCACCTGCGTGTATACATGTGCATACACAGGCCCCATACACACATATACAAAACACATACACACACACATGCACACACACACAAACTTGGTGATATAGAAAGCAGGAAAGAGTTCAGATCTTCTCTTAGGGGTCTCTAAGTCTGATCTGACAATCCAGTAAAAAGGTAATGACATAGATTTCTAGGAATTCATGCTGAGAGACAACTAAGTTGAAGCTATACTTCTCTGTCTTGGGGGTAGGCATCCTCTGGAATGCTCTTGACTCACTCTTGAGTCCCTGTCTGTATAGTGACCCCTCAGAGGGAGTTGTAGGAAGTGAACATGGGAGAGACTGAGAGACAACTGTGCAGTGACAGCCTCCTGTGGCAGCCCATTGCTTTCCAAGGATGTGGTTTTCATGTTGGGCACTGGAAGGACTACCTGTCAGACAGAAAAATGCCTGGAGTTGTCTGCTCATTACTGGATGTAAGAAACAGTTGGTGCAGTATAGCAAAGGCACGCCCCGCTGTCAATGTTGACATTCCATTCCCTCCAGGAAGATGCATCCAGTTGTACCAACTGGGGACAAGTCTTATTTAAGAGGGACTGTGATGGAAGCATCCTTCCCATGCCATGCCATTCAGCCTACACCCACATAGCCACTGAGCTTGATGCAGCTAGGAAATGAACCATCCCCTTGAAGGAAGTCAATTTGCATTTGGATCTTTTTATTAGCCATGGAGGTAGAGGCATAGAAAGACTGTTTTGAAAAATTGTATGGCAGCGAGTGAAAGCTAACATTGTAAATGAGAATCAGGATCCAGAAAAATCTTTCTAAGATCAAATAAACTCAAACTAGGAAGCTAAATTTAATGTGGATATTCACAAAAATATATTAGCAGTTTTATTTTTTAATTTCACTAGCTGAGACTTGAGGAAATGTGAATTAGTAATAGTTCGTAGGAATAATGATTAATGCTATAATCCCTGCAGGGGGCTGTGCTTATTTTAGTATTAGAAAAGGGGAAAAGAAGGAAAAGTCCAGACGTATTAGGTGAATGCACTGGAGAAGACTCAGTGAATTCCATCTTCTCAGTTGTATTTGTATACATGTGAGTATTTTGCCTACATGTATGTAAATGTACCACATGCATGCAATGCCATGGAGACCAGAAGAATGTGTCAGATTCCCTGAAACAGGAGTTATAAACAGTTGTTAGCAGCCATGTGGGTGCTGGGAATTGAACCCAGGTCCTCTGCAAGAGCAGCCAGTGCTCCTAACTGCCAAGCCATCTCTCTAGTCCCTATAATTAATTTTTGATTCAGGGGACTTAGAGCTCTGATAGCTTCAGATGAACTCTTGTGTTCACATGATGGATGATGCTAGTTTCATCTGGTAAAGGTTTCCCTGAAAGCCACACCTTGACACCAAGCCACCCCAAAGACCATAGAACCCTCAGGCAATCAGCAATAGGTAGAAGATTAACATTCATGGTACAACATGTGGTGATCCTTACTAGGACACATTTTAGGACACATTCCTCCGAAGCTGTGGCAGAGGTCGGCACCTGGCCAGCAAGTGCATGCCCTTCCGGAGATGATCAAGGACATTACACCTGCAATTATCTCTGTTTTTTCATAGATATGTGGAACTGACCAATTACTGTGATTATAAAGACTACAGGGAAACTATATTGAGCAAACCAATGGTATTCTTTATTAACGTACACACCAAAAAGGACTCCTCAAAAGGTGGGTATATAAGCAGTTTTCATGTGGTTCTGCCTTGTTGGGTAGTGGGCATGCTAATGAGGTAGGAAAGGGGCATGGAGAAGGAAGGGTGGACATGAGCTTATGGCAAGGCCAACAGCAAGGAACCTGCTATGTGAGGCCACTTGGAGCGCAGCGCAAGCTGGCACAGCATACCTCTAAAGATTCTACGGCAGAAGCCACCAGTCTCCAAGCTTCTTACTTCCTGTTCAGGCAGGAAGTGAACTGGCATTTTGAGCCTTCAGAGCTTCTACTTCCTATTAGGCAGGAAATGATCTAATATCCTGGGCCTTCTGGGGTTGCAGGGACAGCTAGAGTGACGAGACTACCAGAAATCACACACCTACAGTATCTCAGGAATGTTCCACTGTAACCAGCTGCCACAAAAGCCCC
Organism: Nannospalax galili; assembly: GCF_000622305.1. Classification (NCBI taxonomy): domain Eukaryota; kingdom Metazoa; phylum Chordata; class Mammalia; order Rodentia; family Spalacidae; genus Nannospalax; species Nannospalax galili. Next base: position 4,641,294 of record NW_008360317.1, on the reverse strand, counting down.
ATGGGGCTTATCATTCAAATGGGAACGTTTTTGAGCATGGTAGTCAGTACAGTTCAAGTGTTCTTCTGGGATGGAGGTATAAAGTGCTGCTGTGGTAGGATACAAGGTTATCTTACCTATGGGGCACATATATGATCCTCATTTTAATGGGAAGGAAACTAAGTTTTTTTTTTTTAAGGCAGTTGATGCTTTAGGTTTTGTGTTTCTATGTACTAGAATTGCATATATAAACACATTTCTTTATGGTTTCCCAAGAAATCAGTAACGCAAATTCCGATATGAAAATGTCTCCATATCTCTACTCTCGTCCTGCTCAGAGTAGTATGTAGGAAAGACCTGAGCAAATCTGTGATTAAGGGTGGAATTCCTGGAACTTGATTCCAAGTGGCATTCCTAAAATGAGTCCAGAGTAACACTAGTGACCTGCGTATTTAAGATGGCCTTCCTCAGCCTTCCCTCTGAAACTAGTACAGCTCTCTCTGCTCATTCTTAACAACATCAGGATACTCTGTCTGCAGAGGATGGCAAAGCACAGCCCACAGTGACTAGCCACACCGTGAGGGTATCCCAGCCCCACATGTGCTGTGACTTGCTGATGACCAGGAAGCCAGTTGGTTCTCCGGGACTGCAGTTTGCACTGTATAAGTTTTTCTCCTGCCACATTTTGTCAGGAGGAATCTAAGGAGAATGAGAACTCTCCCAGCTCAGCGAAAGTTCAGTAAGTGTTACAAGAAAGTATCTGTGAGTGCTTACAGAAAGCCCACAGTTCAGTGATAACTGAGGTGGAAGGAGGTACAAGACTCCAAGGGCTGCTCAGTCATGAGAAAAGCTATAACATGTAGAAGTCTATAATATAAAAACAAAAGATGGTTAAGCTTAGACTGTGAACACTGTGACTAAGGCAACATGTCAGCCTTGCCACTATTCTAAACTGCACTGTTATGCAAATTACAAGTTTCCATTTCTGCAAGACAAGCACTGATGTTTTCTAGAAGTTTGTCATAATAAACATAAAACATAAAAATGAACAAGTCTATAAATGTGAAAGTCATCATCTAGGTTGTAGAGTGTACAACCTGCCCAACTGCGGAATATATTAGACCTTAGTGTTTAATGAGCCTTTTAAAGGTCTTGGTTTATTTGCATGAAATTCAGTTCAAGGTACAAAATAGCTTGCTTGCTTGCTTTACTTTATATCATGTCTAAAGTTTATATGTAAAGTTCCTTTAAAAATTCAGAAGGGAAAACAGGGATAGGAAAATAAGATGAGTAAATTTAGTTCAAAATGCATTCTTTGAAAATGTAAACACTTGCTATTGGTGGGCCACAGGTTTGCCTCTGAGATATCTCAAAGGCAACGCATGTTCTCAAAATTATGTAATGGCTGGTCCACACCTTTAAAGAGAGGGTGACATGGGTATCTTGTCTCCCTTGGGGAAGCACTTGGGTAATTTAAGACTTGAAACTTGAGTCTGGGTGCTTGAAAAGAAACGAATAGTTAATAAGATTCCAATGATTTTCAATGAGGAAACAATGTTCTCTTTGTTTATATTGTGAAGAAGTGGACAGAATGAGACTTAAGGGAATGTAACACAAAAAAACAACACAACAGAAAACAAATGGTCTTCCAGGGCAGTGATGTGGTAGTCTAAACAATGGCCTGAACAGAGGTCCCATTTGGGATTGTCTTGGGGGAGGTTTGAGAAAGGATTCCATCCTCATTACCTTGGTCCTTAGAACCCTAATCTGGGGCAACTGAGATGGCTTAGCCATTAAGGGCACCTGCTAAGCCTGGAGACCTGCGTTCAATCCCAGGAACCCACAAGGTAGAAGAGAATGGACTCAGAAAAGTTGTCTGCTGACCTCTGCATGCACTCCATGGGGCCCACTATACCACATACACACACACACACACACACACACACACACACACACACACATACACACACACACACACACAGATAAACACATTTATAAAAAATTGGGGAATAAAGAACCCAGCCTGGTCCTGGCATAGAGTGGCAGTTCTTTGCAGAGAACTGTGGGTGGAAAGCACAGGGGCACTTTGTAGCTGAGGTGCTAGTGAGAACCAGGTCACGACTTACATACCTAGCAAGTTGGGTTGGGAACAAGCCACAAGAAGCTTACTTTGTTCTCCAGCTGTGTGTGTCCCTGTGGAAACAAAGTTTTCATCTTTCAATTTCCAAGGGAATCAATTTCCTAACCTGTTTTTATAGTGGCTAAGACTTCCCTTCCAACTTGTAAAGTTCTGAGGAACATTCCTAGAAATCTCACTAGGCAACTGGTAAGAGTCTGAGGGAGTGCGCAGGAAAGGGTAAAGATGTGTCAAATCTTTACAAGAGGTTCGAGCCACAGTTTTTACTAATCTGAAGAAGCACATTCGTGTCACACAAACACTTTTTCTGACTTCTGTTTGCTGATTTCTAGAAAGGACATATGCATTTCTTGTAAACACAAGGCATCCCAAGATACGAAGACAGATAGAGCAAGGGATGGACATGGTCATATCCTCAGTGATTGGAGAAAGCTACCGACTTGAGGTGAGCAGGGCTGTCTCCCCACCACCACCTGTGTAGTTCATGCAAAGACTGTGTCCCTGCCTGCCCAAGACCCCAGGCCTGCCCCTCAGAGCACAAGGATATGGACATTTGGGTTGTGGTTGATTCTATAATATCTCCCAAGTCAATTAACTTTTTCTCTCTTTCAGTTTGATTTCCAAGATGTAGTGAAGAAATTTTTCCCTCCAGGAACTCAAGTGATGAATGGAGAAAATTTGAGCTTTGCCTATGAATTCAAAGCTGACGCCCTATTTGATTTCTTCTATTGGTTTGGGCTCAGCAATTCCACTGTAAAAGTAGATGGAAAGGTTCTGAACTTGTCAAGCACAAATCCAGAAAAGAAAGAGACAATTAAGTTATTTCTGGAAAAAATGAGTGAACCTTTAATCCGAAGGAGCAGTTTCTCTGACCGGAAATTCAGTGTCACATCTAGAGGTATGTTATGAATGCTCTAGGGCATGGGAAAGGTAGTTAGATCAAACAGTGCAGACTGGGCATGGGAGGGAAGTGGCTACTAACTGAAAAGGCCAGAGATGTGACTCCAGACCCAACAGAAACCTAGTACCCACAACTAAGAAAGGATTAAGAACTGTTTGTGACCCCCAAGGAGAAGCTGGGCACAATGGTATGTGCACCTGCTAAGGCAGGAGGATCACTTGAGTCCAAGAGTTTGAGGCCAGCCTGGGCAACATAGATCCTGTCTCAGAAAAAAGAAAAGAAGAGGGAAAAAATGAAAAAAGAAGTATATAGTAAGACAGTGAGTTTTCCTTTAAAACTCCCTGTTTTCCGACATATTATATTATGCAGCAAACCCAGAAGAAATCTTAAAAATTATTAATTTAAATGAATATTTGTGTTTACTTCAGCACATGAGATTTTAACTATTTTTAAATGAGTATTCCCAACCCCCAGCCCCCAGCCCCCCTGTGCATTCTGGACTACGGAATGATCTCTGACACTCCCAGCCAGAACGGATGTCTAAGCGGCTGTGGTCTCTATCTTTAACAGTGTGTTTGGAAGGGCTCTCAGATTCTGTAAGAATAACTTCTGGGAAGGTTTCATTTAACAAACTAACATGACATATGGCAGGCTCTTGGTTTTGATATGCTCAGGATTCAGGCAGATGGCTTGGATGACGTGTCCGCTATGAGCTGCTCTCTGTTGAGGGCTAGTCTGGGCCCTAGAGCACTTCCCAAATCAGGGCTCTGATGGCTAATTGCAGAAACCACCAGCTTAGGACCTTCATGGCACTACTAGTGCAGATGTAAACAGTCTTCATTAATGTATTTAATGGCAATTCTTTCCTCGAGTGTGTATGGTAAGAGGCCTTACTCAGGAGTTTCTAATCTTAGAAATGGCCTCTCTCTTTCCCTCCCTCCCTCCTCCCTCCCTCCTCCTTCTCCCTCCTCCCCTCTGTCAATCTCTCTCTCTCTTTCTCTCTCTCTCTCTCCCTCCCTCCCTTCCTCCCTCCCCTCCTCTCTCTCTCTGTAGTCTTAGCTTTCTCTCTCTGTCCATGTTCTATCTATCATAGCCCTATCCTTTGTGGAGGCCCACTCTCCTTGATGTGACAGAGTCACACTTGCCTGATCCTTAGTATTACCCACTGGCCCCAGCAGCCTGTACAGCCTTCCTGTTTCAAGGTGGTTCACCCTCTGCCCTGTAGTTTTCTTAAGGAATCCACTGTCATCAAGGGGCACTAGAATACCTGTGAAGGTCCCATGCTTCTTAGAAAGTGCATCCTGAGCTGGATATGAGGCTTTATAAGCTCAAGAGCAGTCAGGGAGGATCATTCTTGGGAGCTGGCAGGCCCTGCAGATGGTGCAGCCTGTTGCCCTGGCAGATGGCAAAGCCAAAGCACACCTGTAACATGGGAACCCAGCCCTTGAGCCAAGTAGGGGCCCACCAAAGCTGCCAGCCCAGTCTCGTTCCCTTCAAAGCTGACCTCGAATGGGAATGTAGCTTAGTGGTAGAGCACTTGCCTAGCCTGTGGGAAGCCCTGGGTTCCATCCTCAGCCCTGTGAAACAAACCAACCAACCAACAGCCAGAATCAGATCTATGGCCTCTGTCCTGAGCATCTGTTCCCCAGCACATGCAGTTCACTGTAAATCAGCCCACAGGAAAACAACTGACAATCATATCCCACTGAAAAGCAAAAACGAAACATGGTTTTGTTTAGCCTTTCGGGTTTTCCTGTGGAAGCCAGGATTCTCAATTATGGAAATGGTTATGTTACATGAGTTTTAAAGGTACTTTTTCTTTCTGCAGTGATGATAATAATGAGTGGCTTATTTACTGTTTTTTAGGTTCAATAGATGACGTTTTTAACTGCAATCTGTCACCCAGATCGTCACTGACAGAGCCGCCTTTGGCAGAATTACAATTTCCAAGTGTTCTGGAATCTGAAGAGACACCCAGCCAATTTGTCTGATTGGACTGAACATTCTAGCTATTTCTCTTTGACTCCAGGCCTGTGGCAGACAGCTGGTTGAGGGGGTGAGAGGAGGTAGGAGTCAGGTAGTTCCACCCCCTTGCCATCCCTTGTTCTTGGCTCTACAGAGAGCTCCTGTCTTCCATTTCCCTGGATGTGGTGCCGTGGCAGGTCCAGGGAGGCTAGCTTACATTAAGGCTATGGTTTCTAGAATGGAAGGACTTTGACCCTATGGCATAGGAGTGGGGTGTCTTTGACTTTGAATATTTTCCCAAGGAGTCTGAGGTATCCTTGGGAGCTTCCTTGGAAACCTCTGTGGGAGACATCTGACTTGGATGTCAACCCATGATTCTTCATGTATCACAGTGTGGCCTTCAGCTTAGGACTTACATGTCTGTTCTCAGTCCCAGCAAGCCTGGGGTTAATCTCTTCTCTTGCTAGGTAAAGCCTATACCATCTTTCACTGGTGCACAAGTAAGGTTTCATCCTGCCTGTGTGAAAACTGAAGGGAAGCATTCAAGGTACAGTTTGCTGAAGGATCTGATCCCTATCATCCACTGCCTGACATGCAGAGCCAGGTGGTACTGTACCAACCAGTGGCAGGGCAGTGTGCTCCTCACTGCAGGCACACTATGCCAGCTGGGCATCTGAAATAAGCTTTTAGCAGTCTTCACATAAAAAGTCCAAGACAGCTGTATCATTACCACAGTGCATTGATTCATCGATGCACTTTTCATCTCAAAGCTGCAATAGAATTCTTCAGAAGGAAAGAAAATGATCCTATCTACACGTAAAAGTTTGCATGAGTGGCCAGACATGGAATACACCTGTTATCCTAGCACTCTGGAGGAAGAGGTAATGGAATCAGGAGTTGGAAACCAGCCTGGGATGTCAACATAGAAAACTGTCTCCTAAAAACAAAATCTTTTGCATTAATGAATTGCTGCATGTGCTCATAAGGAGAAAGATTTATGGGTTCTGCAAATCATTTTTCTGTCCTTTAAAAAAGTGTAACTTTATTACATGTTTTGATAACACTCCTGGTGACCTGCCACTTATATTTGAAATGTTACATAGTACATTTGCTCAATTAAAGCTTTTCTTAACATCCAACATATAATTGAATGCATTTGTGACCAAAGGTGTGTGGGATGGCCCCTAGAATTTTTTAGGTGGTGTGTTTGCCTGGTAGTTCACTAAGTTACAGTAAGAAGTGCTGTTTCCACAGCTACTTCCTCAAGAACAGTCATTTAAAGGGAAAGGCCACAACAAAATTGGATACTGATCTCTCAGAAAAGAGGAGCGAAATGCTGTTTGATCACAAGACGATGAATATGTTATTAAATTCAGTAAAAAATAAAGAATACCAACAAGTGATCTGCCAGTGGAAGCAAACGTTAGGTAGCAAACGTTAGGTAGGTAAATCAAGAATTAAATTCGTCCCAGAGGAAACAGAAACTCTATTTATAAAATTGACAATTTTCTTTTGTAGTTGAATTGAGAAAAACATCAGTAATCACTCCAGGGATGAACGAAAAATCTGGGAGTTTTCTTTCATCATTAAGATGTCTCTTCTTAGTTGATTCTGAATCAAAAGCATTCATTCACTCAGTATTCACACAACAATTACCTATAAGGAAACATACACAGTGCTTTTGTATTTTATTAGCAAATATTTCAAAGCAGTGAGACTGGCAAATCTGTAAATGGGTGTTAGATCTTCCCAGATAAAAGAGGCTTCAGCCTAGCCATTCAAGTGGTCCGATGTGGACACCTTAGTGTATAAGCTGCACAGAAATCTTTAGGATGACACTATGGTTTGTTCCCACCAAAGTTCATGTTGAAATTTGATCTTCAAATATTTGGAGATGGATCTAGAGGTGGTTAGAAGGATTATGGGGCTGGAGAGATGGTTCAGCAGTTAAGAGCACATACTGCTCTATCAGAGGACCCTTTTGATCTCTGAGGGGACTGCACGCGTACAATGCCTCCCAACACACATATACACAAAACATTAAATTGGTGAGTTTCGAGTAAGGCAGGATGTCTCTAACGTGAGTGGGCCTCATCCACTGAGCTAAGGGTTTAAGTGCAATATTCCTCTCCCCATTCTACCAGTAACGGCCTTTGGAGGCCAGCAGCAACTCAGGCTCTTTGCTAAATCTCCACCTACTGTCTCATCCTAGATGGCACACTCACCAACATCTACTGCTGTGTGAAATTCCTTGACATAAAACTGTAGAATCTGGTGTGGTGGCACAGCTGTAACCCCAGCATGTAGATCTAGAAGGATTGGCAGCTCATTGCCACACACCAAGTTCAGGGCCAGCTTGGACACACAAGGCATTGTCTCAAAACAGATAAACAAACAAAACCTCAAAACTCTAGGAAAGAGCAACAGGGAAAGGAGAAAAGAAGAAAAGAGAAGAAAAAGGAGAGAGAATTTCTTGTTCATTGTTTTATGGAATCCTAATAGTTCCTATGTGCCGCAGTCCAGCTTCAGGGGATCCTAAAACCTGAGTGGGGAGGGTAGGGGATGAAGGAAAAAAGACACAGACACAGAAACAGCTGGGATCCAGGACCTGCAGGCTGATGAACATGCAGGTGCTTTATTGTAGGAAAACAATGTTTCACACCGTGCCTCAAAGCAGGAAAGAATCTACTATAGAAATATAGCACAAAACTACACGTTCCTTTGACCTTTGCAGTTTCAATAATCAGTTTCATTAATCACATGTACTTGCATCCACAGTAGCCAAGGAGAACTTCTAAGACAAGGCATGTACCTAGAAACAGTTTCGTTTATAATATGTACTTGTATAAGCTGCACCCAAGCAGAACTACTAAGAGACAGACATGCACCTGGAGACTGATTATCAGACTGACCTGTACAGGCTCAGCCCCGGGTCAGCTAGGACAGGCCTTGCCAATATCCCCTTAGTTGCTCTCCAGGGGCCAAACTGCCTGCCTTCAGCCAGGTATAGGCTTTGACAATACCTGGTTGGTTGTTGGGGGAGGGGGCAGGCAGTCTGCTAAACAGAAAACAACATCTTTTTTACATGTTATTTGAAGGAAACACAGCAATAGTCTTTTGCCCAAATATAAGAAATGAGGCAGAGAACTTCACTGAGTTTCTAATAATGATTGTCAATTTGATGGGATCCAGAGTCACCTAGGAGACAAATTTCAGAGCATGCCTATGAGGGAGTATCTAGATTTGGTTAAGATAGGAAGACCCACCCCATGGGCTGGAGTCCTCAACTGCATGAAAGGAGAAGGCTGGCCAAGCTCAAGCATTCATCGCTCTCTGCCTCTGCCTTCATTGCAACATGATCAGTTGCCTCACAACTTCCCCACCACGTTGGTCTGCATCCCTGAACCGTGAGCTAAAATAACCCTTCCTTAAATTGCTTTTGTCAGGCATTTTATCACAGCAGCAAGAAAAGTAAGACAATATCTTTAGACTCAGTGGACATCACCGTAGTTTGGCTTTTGCCTCTTCAGGGCTGTTGGAAGTAGCCACCTGTGGATTTGTAAGGGACTAAATCCTTAATGTGCAAAACAGGGTCACTGAGGAGTAATATAGATGCTACACTTCCTGCTGCTTCTTGGTCTCTGGCAGAAAAGCTTTATTTTCTAACCCTGTTAGCATCCCTTCAACTGACCTGCTTAGAGTCACATAGCCCTGGATAGCTCAGCTTGGAGATGTGACCTATCAGTCTTCTCTTTTTGCTTAAATTGACCAATCCAAAATTAGGGGAGGGAAAATCACTAAAACCCTTAAAACCCAGATTTTCCCCTGGAGACACTGGGTTTCAGTTTCCTGGTCTCCTCTCCACCGTGGAAAGCATCATCTTTCATTATGAATGTGTGTTATGTATGTGCGATTCTTTATGTGTGTTCATGTGATCATCTTTCAATAAAAGTTTGTTTGACTTGCTTTCTGCAGGTCTGTGATTTTTCCTGCCTTTTCATTCTTTGGCTGGGGGAATGAACCCAACAATACCCCTTTACTGATAACGATGCCAACCTGCAAGGGTCATTGTCATCACAGTATTAGATGTCCTTCTTTGTATGGGGCCCAGGTGTGGGGCCCAGGTGAGAGTGTTTCATCCTTCCTTGGTCTGATGTGTTTAATAAGTTCTCGTGGTTTTTCTGATATGCTTTGAATAGGCCTGTGTGCTCATATGCTCCCAGTCTACTTTGGTAAGTTTATAGATGGTACGTTTTCATTTTTAGGAATAAATCACTTATTGTTCTGGGCCTCCTGGGTGGTGCTCTTGTTTACCTGCACAATGAGGCACAGACTCATTCTGCCTCTGCATTTGTACCTTCAGGGGAGTCAAATGTGGCTTGTAAAATGGAGTCACTGGGGCAAAGCACAACCTGAATGCCATTGTTTTATACACATTAAGTAACTCAGAGCTGGGCACAGCCTGTTTCTGCACAAATTTTCTCCATCTCCCTCTGCCTGGTAGAGACAGCCATGCTGTCTGCTCACTGCCCATCCATCTTTATCGCTTCACCTTGTGCTTTCTCTGTGTGCGTGCAGAAAGGGACCTATTACAGTAACAATCATTGGCAGCAACCAATTCACTGTTATCCCATTCAGTACAACTCTCAATTCTTTAGATTCAATGCAAAACTCTCTAAGAGGCACCTTAATGGCCTGGATGTTTTGATTTCAGAGTGGCAGTTCTGGCAGGATAAAACTTTGCTGCTTCTTCTGGAAAAGAGGTTACGGTTTAAAGTTCCAACCTAGCACCTTCCATCCACAATGTAACCCACTCGGTGGGCTCTGCCATGCTCAGGTGACCTGTGGCTTCTTTGCCAGGCCTGCAGGCCACCCCTCATCTCCCAGCCATTACTTTCTGCATATAGCACAGCACTGCCAGACTCTTCAGCATCTCTGGGCTCCATGGGCTTCATACTCTCTGGGACCTTGTTCCACCAGGTATTACTGCTTCCCGTTCACCTGGTTTACTCTACACATCCTTAAGGCTCAAGTATCTCTCTCAGAAACTGTCTCCAAACCACTATCATACTCAGGGTATTGTGTTTAATGTTATTACACAGCTTCTATTCAATGCACAAGCAGTATTTGTTGAGAGGAGAAAGAAGAAAGGAAAATGAACAGTAGCAACAGCAAAAGCCCAACAAACCTTGACTTAATCTTTTATAGGGGTTGCCTCAGACAAACAAAATTCAGAGTCAGGAATACGGCTAGATCACTTACAATAATGTAGACCCACACCAAAAATATGTGTTGGGGTAGAGATGAGAAACTAAAAAGAAAGAAGATATAGAATGGCAATCAGGTGACGGAGTAACACCTTATTTTGTACAGGTTACCACTGGGAAGTGGCCGTGATTATCATCTGTGCAGCTTCGTGTTTGTAGACAAGGAAGCCGGAGCTCACAGAAGGATCTGCTTTACCCTAAGGCCTTCATGGGGAAAATGACAAAGACATCTTCTGGATCTCCATTCAGTGCACACCCCATATTTTAGCTTCCCTAAGATGAAACAAATGTGAGATATTAATAAGAATTCACTTTCAAAACTCTATATACTTGCTGCTCTATTTTAAATATATATTTATCTTAAATTATGCTATGCTAATTAGCTCAGCCATTTCCAGACTGTTATTGGTGTTACTTTCTTAATTTAGATGCCACTACTACACCCTAATTTAGACTCATTCCTTTGAATAACATTGACAGAAGTCTGTGGCTCTTAATGTGTCCCAACATTCATTGCTTTAAAGTTTAAGAGTCTGAAATATGTTACACTCCGTTATGTGGACAAGACTCTGCCATCAGAGAATTCTAGCTTAACTCTTCATTTTAAAGATGTTGTTTTATTGCTCTTCCAGAGGACCAGAGTTCAGATCCTAACACTCATGGTGGGTAGCTCACTACTGCTTATAGCTCTAGCTCCAAGGGATCCAGTGTCCTCTTCTGACCTCCAAGGGCACCTGCACACACGTGACGTTCAATCACATGTACACGCATAGACACACATTTAAAAATAATGGAAATAGGGGTTGGAGAGATGGCTCAGCGGTTAGGAGCACTGGCTGCTCTTGCAGAGAAACCAAGTTGAAGTTCCAGCACCCACATGGCAGCTAACACTGTTCGTAACTCCAATTCCAGGGAAATCCAACACCCTCTTCTGACCTCCACAGGGCATTGCATGACACGGATGCACTTACAAACATGCAAACAATATGCTCATACACATAAAATAAAAATAATAAATAAAATCATTTTTAAAAATTATAGAAATAATTTTAAAAGATGTTGCTTCCAGATGTGCCTATGATCTTTGATGCCTATTCAATGTCCTCTGTAAAGATTCTCCTTCTGACAAGTGATTGTCCATATAAGATCCTATATCAGAATAACTCCTTTCAGGGTAAGAAATACTTGTAAATTACTTTCTAAAAATGTTGTCAGTAGTCTCCAAAGTATGTTTTCTATTTCCTCTTCACAAGAGTATGAAAGTATGTTCTAATGGGGCCATTCAGTAGTTACTAAGCACCTAGTGTGTGTCTGATTACCAGGTATTTGCCAAGAATATGAAAATAAAAGACCCTCTTCATCCAGTGACTAACACACAGTTTCTTGTGCTGTATGAGGTCGCATAACTGAATGTGTGAATTGCAAAAAAAAAAAAAAAGACTATACTTAAAAGTATCTGAATGTGCAATGACCAAATATTAGTTCAAAAATCAAACACGTAATGAATCCAAGGTGTTTCTAACGGCACTCATCCATACAGCATCTCACAACTTTATCGCAGCCTTGGGTCTAAACACACATGTGCGCTTTGCACTGGGCGTGTCATTGGGTCATGCTACAGCAAGGAATGCTGACGGCTCATCTCAGTGTTCTCGAATGCAGTGTCGTTATGGAGCATGCACATCTTCCGCTCTTCTAGAAGCATAAAGGTCTAATTACAGAAAACAGTTTCTGTTTAGTGTTTTCCTACCACCATTTCTCAGCACATAAATATCAAGTATATCCTTGGGTTTTATTGTGTAGGAATACTTGATTCTAAAAACTATTTGATTTACTGGCTTGTTTCATAAAAAAATTTAAAAATGAATTCTGGTTTGGGATTAGGGAAAAATTTCCAACAGTTTCTAAAATGGCCCCAAACACACTTCAGCCATTTTGTATTGTGCATGGGAAGCATCGTTCTCAGCTTTGATGAATACAAAATGAAAGCCAAAGTATCGATCAACCCTGAAAGAATTTGGAGATGCCCTAAGTCCTTCAGTATCAAATCTTCCCCCAAGATTTAAATCTGTATGGAAAAATAAGCACGCACGTCCATCTCATTAGTATATAATTTTGCTTTCATCTTTAATAGGTGATAAAATTATATGTATACCAATAAATTGCTTTAAAATAAGCTTCCTTATGATTTATCAGGAAATATTTGATCTGTGTATTTGTTTTATATACTTATACACCTGGGCCATATAAAATTTTCTCAAGCACAAAGTGGTTGTAAGAGGAAAGAGTTTAAGAAGTTGCACTCTAATGTATCAACGTACGGGGAGCAAGTGGGTATGGAATGTCAACTTGGTAATTACCAAGTCCTATAGTTGGTGTCAGGATGTGTCTAGGTGAGGAGATCCATAGAACCAGCAGCCCTTCCTGCTCCTGTCTCTAAGTACTTTTCACCTTCTGCCTTCTCTCCTAATTCTTGAGTTGAGATACTATTGTTTGAATATGGAATACAAATGCCCATGTGTTTTAAGCTTGGTCTCTGGGGTAATGCCATTAAGGGGTACTGTGGACCTCTGGTAGAGGTAGGGGGAGGTTCTTAGGCCCCTGGGCATATGCTCTTGAGGGACTATATGGCCTTTGCTTCTTCTCTCTCTGCTCCTGAGGGCTCAGGATGAGAGTACTGACTGATAAGATTGCCTTCCAAGCAATGATGTGATGTAATCAAGCCTATCCTATACTTTTCTTGTGTGTTTTAGAAAGATAAGGTCTGGTGTAGCTCAGGCTGTGACCTTGGACACACTATATGGGTGAGGATGATTTTGAACTTTGGATTTTCTTGCCTCTACCTCCCTAGTGCTGGAACTTCAGGCTTCTGACAACATGCCTGGCTGGACTTCAGTCTTCAAAACTAGGAGCCCAAATAAGCCTCTTTTTATTTCATAATTAGCCTGTGTTAGGCGGTTCCTTATAGTAACTGAAAGCTAACAGGTTAGATAGCATGGGACTGTCACAGAAACTGAGCTTCAGTCTCTGTACATTGTGTCCTTATACTTGTGACTTTTGTCCCCAATGTAGTTCCTGTCCTGTAAAAAATCCATGCCAGTTTTACCCTCTTTTGCTTAAACTGAAAGCTATAAATATATGCAAATTTGTAGTTGAAAGTCTGAAGCTCTACTTTTGTTTCCTTCATGTATTGAGACAGGATTTCTCATCGTTTTCCGGGCTGGCCTTGAGCTCGCTGTATTCCTCCGAGTTCTGAGATCACGGGTGTGCAGTGCGACCACTCCGGCCTGATACTAGATTCTTTCAGTTCGTTCCTGTTTGCCAATATACAACAATAGTGGGGAAGGCATTGTACAGCCTGCAGGAACGCATGAAAAGCAAGGTGTCCACGTGACAAAGAGACACAGGCTTTTCACCCACTCTCTGGGGCCAGCTTAAGCTTCTGGCCCTGGGACAGCTGCAGAACTTCCCAGAGGGCGACCTGTGTCTCCATGGCAACTCATCACAAAGCCTCAGCGTCTAGGCTGGGGCGCTGACTGGAGCACTTGGACAGGAGACTGCCTTTTGGGACAGGATGGCCCAATATGGAGACAATGCTCAGTGCCCTTCTCAATGTGACCCCAAGTGCTGGTCAAGTAAGGTTGCTTACGCTGTGGGTCTGCAGGGCACGACGTGTGTGATGTGTGTTGGGGTGGGAGAGGGGTTGTCTTTCTTGTCTGAGCAGGGCACTGTCCAGCCAAGGGTTTCAGTCTTTAGGAGTGTTGTCCTGTTCCTAGGGCAGGGCCCCACTGAGGGAAGGACAGGAGAGTCATGGAGAATGACCAGGGGCCGGTGTCTTTATTCTTGTCCAGCGCTTCATAACTCACTGCCAAGACCCCTCTCTAAAACTCTGGGATCCCTCTTTAAATAGTTCAGGAGCCACCCAAAGGGACTTGGATCCTACCAAGAACAACAGGGCCAAAGACAAATGAACAGAAATGGGGACTTTCATGAGAGAATGAGCAGGGCTATATAGCAAACGGATTGGGAGGTGGTGATTGGGGTTGCGGACCGCCATGGCTGCAGACTGGGCCTGGAGGTGTGCCTGGCCTGCAGCAATAACCCAGCTGGGTTTTGTTTCTAAGAGACTCTGCCGGTGACAGATGGAGAGCTCTGCCCCTCCTGCTTGCAGAGGCAACGGGTTTACCAGCTCAGCGGTTTGCGTTTGTGCAGGGACAGCCTCCCTAGCTGTCAGGGTTGCTCACCCACCGCGTGGGTACTGCGTAGTCAGCTCCATCATTGACTTTCTGAGCAACAATGACCGGCTGCCACCTCTGGCTGGCTAACTGAGGATTCTTTAGAATTGTGAGCCCACAAGAATAATCAAATGTATCTTTTCATTCCAAGCTAGTCCTGTGTAAATAGAGGATGGAAAGTGAAAGTAACTAGTAGAAGATGTACATAAACTCACTTTCTATGCATGGCATTGAGGTAAGGATAGCTGGAGGAGGAGGAGCTGCTCCAGGATTGCTTCCTGGACTCCCTAATTTCCCTTTCTATGCACTGTCTAGGTTTCTCCACTGCTAGTGGTTCCCTCCTTGTCTGGGGAATGTTGAGCTGTGAATCTTTCTGGGTCTGCATCCTCTTCCTGAATGACCATACCCCACAGGTTTCCAGTGCGACATTAAGGTGCCAAGGACTCTACTCTCTGTCACCAACTTAGATTTTCCTCCAAATATTCATGCTAAAATATCTAGGTGTTGACCAGTTTTATTTTCATGTCCCAGAAGGGCCTCCACCTCAGCATGTGCAAAATTTACTTCTGTCCTCCTGGAACCTTCTAGACACCGTGAGTCCAGTGAAAAGGGCCCAGCTATTAGGGAAAGCAGCTTCTCTGGTACCTCAGTTTGATCGTATGTCTCTTTGATTCGGCCCCCACCTTGTCCTTCCCTTGGGTCAGCTTGGCTATTCCTCTCCAGTCTTTGCTCTGTGATAGTCACTCATCCACCCCATCTTCCATTGCTAAGAGTTACCTTTCAAAGAAAAGTATGCTATGTCCCTGCCCATTGTGACCCCCCCCACACCTAGAATGAGGCAGTAGATGGCTGCTGAGTCATTTGTAGAGCAGCTGTACTAGTTTCTCATGGTTGCTACACAAAACCAATCTACTTACTCACAGGTCAAATCTAAATTCTAAGTGCAGGGGCTGGAGAGATGGCTCAGAGGTTAAGAGCACTGGCTACTCTTGCAGAGGACCCAGGTTTGATTCCCAGAACCCACATGGCGGCTAACAACCACCTGTAACTCCAGTTCCAGGGGATCTGAAGTACTCATCTGACCTCTGCGGGTGTTACACAACACAGGTACACAAGGTACATACATGCAGGCAATACCGTCATACACATAAAATTAAAAATAACAAATTAAAAAAATTTTAAGTATAGGCAGGGCCTCATGCCCTCTGAGGGATCCTTCCTTGCCTCCTCTAGCTTCTTTTGCTGATTGTCAGTGATTGTTTTATTTTGTTGTTTATTTTGTTTTTTGAACAACTTACTGTACATAGTCCAGTCTGACTTTGAACTCATGAGCTTCACTGTTCTGCCCCTTAAGTGCTGGGATTGCTGGCTCTTGGCACCACACCAGGCTCTGTCATCATTCAGTCTCTGCCTCCGAGGTCACATGTCTGTCCTTCACAAGGATACTTGTCATTGCATTTAAGGTCTGTGAGGACAATTGGGATGATTTCCTCACTTTGGGATCCTTAATTGAACATTCAAAGATCCCTTGTCCAAATAAGATCAAGTTCTAGTATTTAAAACATGAACACATCTTTTGGGGGCCATCATTCAGCACTTTATGCTTATCAGTGCCTTTAGTTCTCAAAGCAATGAGGGTTATAATGGTTAGGTACTGTTAGTGCCTGCCTTATTTACCCAGTTACTGTGAATATAAAATAGTATACACAGCAAAGTTTGTAAAGTTTAATACAATGCATGCATTAGTCGTTATTTTATAATAATGTCAACTCTTTATATTTTCATAACCATGAACATCTCCAATAAGTCACCAAGGTTACCAGAGTAAGGTTTTGTGAGGCAGACAGACAAATGATGCCTCACTAACTTGCTGTTTCCCCATGGCTTCACTCACTGTATGCCGCTTACTGTATCTGAGACTTTTGTTCCTTCTTTACTTTCTCTGGAAAAATACTTTATTCCACAAGGATGTGGGCCTACTGCTACACTTGTGCTCATAGGATGCACAGTTTCCCCACTGGCCTGTGTGTTTCCCAAGCCTTGCCAGGGCTCTGTGTCCCAATACTGAGCACAGGGCTCATCTCTGGCAGGGGTCAGAGGAATGGAGAACAAGAGAGGGAAGAAACAACCAGGAAGACAGAATTACAGGGGAGATGGTTACAGGGGCTACAGAGTGAGGCTTTGGGATATGACCCGCCAGTGAGCAATCAGTGACATATAAATAACATGGAACAGTCTGAGAATATTGTCATGAATTTTCAAATAAACATTTCTGCTAATGAAGATTCAACCCAGTGACACTCTATTTTCAGAAACTTTATCAATGGAGGTCAAGACATAGAAATATAGAAAAGACAAAAAGGATTACAGTAAAAAAGAGCATTCAACATGAAATTAAACAGAGATGTCCTAGAAATCAGATGGTCGTCCAAGAGAGTTAGAATTAGGAATAGACTGGAGTCGTTGTTCTGGCCTTAGGAGGCTTAAGAAGAGAGAGGCCAAGCATTGGGTCCTGGAGACAGCCAGGCGTATTGTTCCTGTGCCAGCAAGACTCGGGGAACAGATACTCAGCAATCCAAGGCTGCCAACTGTCAGTCCCAACACTCTCAAACAGGAATATCAAGGTGGATTATACTTGCCTGTGTGTGACTGCCTAGGGGAGGTACAGCCTGAAGCACTGGTTCCCTGGGGTTCTTGAGGCATATCTGGGCCTAATGAAAGTCATCTGGACTAGGTTAGTGTTGTTTGCCTTAGGAAAAGACAGCACAGGGAGCTGGGCACAGTGGTACATCCCTTTAATCTCAGGCCTCAGCTGAGGCAGGAGGATCATGAGTTGGAGGCCGTCTCTTGGCAGAAGAAAGGTCCTTCCAAAGTCCAACTCAGAGGTTCAACCAGGTTAAAGAAGGCTTCTCTAAGAACAGCACACCTCACAATTTTTTCCCACTTACTGTCCACATTTGGAGTTCTTTTCGCAAAGAACATTTTGCTATTGGAATAAACTGCTTTCAAGTATGATGCAATTCCCACCAAAGCAGGATGTCACAAATATTTTAATTTTTATTACTTTGTGTGCATGTGTGTGTGTGTATGTGTGTGTGTGTGTGTGTGTGTGTGTGTGTGTGTAGTGTAGTGTGTAGGGGGTGGGGTGGGGGATATGTCACATACTGCACGTGGAAGCCAGAGGACAATTTTGTGGAGTTGGTTATCTCCTTCCATCTTTACGTGGGTTCCACAGACCAAATTCAAGTTGTCAGGCTTGTGCAGCAAATACCATCTCACCAGCCCACTGAAGCAGGACTTCAAAGGTGGGTGCTGTCTCCAGCAAAGAGATTGGATGGAGGCATCAGCAGCAGCGGGGAGCAGAGACACAGAGTGGGTCAATCGGGGCCAAGGCTTCAGTTCTCTGCCAAAATACTCCTGGGTGGACATGGAACCTGAACCAGTGTGGGGGTTTTAGGGGATTGTCACAGACAAGCAGATCTGACTGCCTGCCTAGGCCTGAGGGCCTGTTAAATTAAAAACAGAACTAACATGGAGAGGTGGGGAGATGAACAAACAACATCTCCAGAAACCATAAATATTCGGTCTTCACAAACAACAGAAACCATAAACATTTGGTCAGGATTCCTTATGCTAGGCAGGAGCATATAGCTGCAAAGGATATTGAGAAAAGTATACTTTTTACCAATTTTTTAAAAATGTGTGCAAGTACTTTTGCCTGCATGTAAGTGCACCATGAGCATGCAAGTACAATGCTCACAAAGGTCAGAAGAGAGTTCCCCTGGAACAGGAGTTACAGATGGTTGTTAGCCACCATGTAGGTGTTGGAAACTGGACCCAGGTCCAGAGCAGCCAGTGCTCTCAACTGCTGAGTCATCTCTGCAGCCCCCTTTATATCAATTTTAATAGGATATATGAATGGGAACATGTTCAGGAAATGAGGTGGCTGAAGTGCTCTAGGGGTAAGGTAATAGGTCCTACTTAAAAAAAAAAGATTAGAGGTAGGGGGTGCTAGAGAGATGGTTCAGTGGGCGAGATCACTGACTGCTTTTGCAGGGGACCCAGGTTCAGTTCCCAGTGCTCACATGGTCACTAACGATCACCTGTAACTTCAGTTCCAGGGGATCTGATGCCCTTCTCTGGCCTCTGTGGGCATTGCACACATAGGTGCACTTAAATGCATGCAAACAAAACAGTTATACACGCAAAATAAAAATAAACCAAAAAATTAAATTAGAGGTGGGTGTGGCAGATCCAGTACCCAGGGTGGAAGCCGTTTCACTGCTAGGGCTTGAACATTTGTGTTTTGGTATCTCCTCCAGAAAGAAAAATAAATAATGCTTTGCATCCTGCAAGTTCATTTGGGTGTCTGAAATTAGGAACTTCTTTCAAATCTGGACATGGCTAATTGAGGAGCAACAAGACCCAATGGGCCAAATGTAGAAAATAAAATATGCCAGCTCAAACTGGTACTTCTAGGAGAATCTCCTATTGGCAAAATCAAGCCTGGTGCTTTGCTTTGTGAAGAGACAGTTTCATGAATTTCAGGAGAGTAGCACTGGGGCTTCTTTTCTAACCCAAACTGTGTGTCTTTAGGATACAACAGTAAAATCTGAAATACAGGGCACAGCCAACCAGCAGCGGTACCACGGCCTAGCACAAATGTATTTACAGGGGAACACAAACAGTCACGGGTATGTACGGCATCACAAATGAGGAGACTGCTAGAAGAACAAAACCCTAGTTAAAGAACTTGAGAGGAAAGCAAGTCCCAATATTGTAATAGCTTTATCAGGAAATAAGGCTGATCACGCAAATAAAAGAGCTGTTGACGTTCAGAGAGCACAGTTCTATTCAGATGACAACAGTTTTATTATTCAGGGAGACGTCAGCTAAGACATCAATGAATGTAAATGAAATATTCATGGAAGCAGTTAAAAAGCTGCCAAAGAATGAACCACAGAATCTAGGGGTAAATTTGGCTAGAGGAAGAGGAGTGGACCTTACTTAAACATGCCAGTAAGAGGAGTGGACCTTACTGAAACAACCAACCAGGAATCAGTGTTGTGGTAACAAAACCTCCAGTTTGAACTAGCTGGAATATTCTACTTCCTGAATGTCAATAACTGGAGTTGGTGCATTTGGCCCACCCAATATGACTTCCAAAAGGAAACACGTAGAATCAAGTTTCTAATACAAAATTATATGGAGTGTTTTGAACTTAATTTTTAATCATATGCAGGTGTGCCTCTAATGTTTCAGCAATAGAAGCGATGAGAACTGTGTGCACACTTGTTCACTAAAAAGTTCGAGGGAATTATTTCTCATCATCAGGGATAAAGACAGATGACAGTGTGGACCTACATTAACCATCCAGTTTCTCAAAACTGGGACAACAGTTACATATGAAAGATGTGGAAATTACGAATATGGGCTATTAGAAGACTCTAAAAATACTTATGCTTAGCAACAGTATTTAACCGAATGATAATTTCTTCTATTATCTAAAAAGCATACATTGTACTTTTTAATAAATTAATCCCAGGAAAACAGTCTTCCTTCTCCAGAAAGAAGAAATAGTGGCATCTAAATTAAACTCAGACCTATTAGTTTTTTAAATGGGATTTTAAAAAGTCAAATGTAACCCCATCTTATTTCAATAATATAAAAACTGATAAATACATTTTAACAGATAGTGTTTCCTTCATGTGAGCACTTCAACAAAACTAAACAAACCAGGTGTCTGTGATTTCTGTTTAATTGCTGTTGGTCATTACATGTAGGTCTCTTATCTGGGGCAGGGAGAGGGCTCTTGTTCTCTTTCGAAGTAAATATAGTCAGTGCACTAACAATTATGTACATTCAAATTTGATTATTTTAAATATAATCCTCAGATCTACTGTGAATAGGGTACTGCATTGTAATCTTCCTTTTTTTTTTTTTGGTACTATTTAAGTTGGTAACATTTTTTGGTAATGCTTCAAAGTATACAAAAAGCACAGTTACTAAAACAGCAAATCATTTCTTTCTCTCCCTGAGAAAGGAAGAGGCTTCAGATGTTCCTGCCTAGAGTGATAGATTTAGAATTTGCTTTCATATATTTTGATAGTTGTTGCAGTGGTTAGAATCAGTATCAGTTCCCTCTCAAAGGCTTAGAGATAACTGAGGGGTTGCTGAGGTGTATGTATGACCTGAGGGTATGCATACTGGAAAGCTTTTATTCAGCATGGGTCATGCCTTCTCTTCCTAGCCTTTCCCAGGTTGCATAATTTAGGCCTCCCCAAATCCAGGAGGCCATGTGTGATTAGGGCCAAATTACATACAGTTAGTTGGGAAGAGTGGATATGCCAGTAAGGGTCCAATGACCCTTCTTGGCTCTCCTCTAATGAATGAGCACAACCGTCAACAAGCCCAATTGCAACAATGTTTGCGATCAGGCACAGCTGAAGTGATGATGGTAGTTATTTCATGCAGAAGAGACTGCTGTACAGCATCATCTTATTAAAAGGACATGGAATTTAAAAGGATTTGGTGCTAGGATCCACATATGAGGGAGAACATACATCGTTTGTTTTTCTGAGTCTGGGTTACTTCACTTAGTATAACAGTTTCTAGATCCATCCATTTACCTGCAAGTTTCGTTATTTCATCTTTCTTTACTGCTGAATAGAACTCCATTGTGTAAATGTACCACATTTTTGTTAACCACTTGTCAGTTGAGGGGCACTTAGGTTGCTTCCATCCCTTAGCTGTTGTGAAAATAGCAGCAACAAACATGGCTGTACAAGTGTCTCTACAATAGGATGATTCCTTTGGGTATATGCCAAGGAGTGGTATAACTGGGTCATATGGTAGGTTCATTTTTAGTTTTTTAAGAGTTCTCCACACTGTTTTCCATAGAGGTTGCATGAGTTTGCAATCCCACCAGCAGTGAATGAGCATTCCCCTTTCTCCACATCCTCACTATCATTTGGTATTATTAGTTCTCTTGATCCTAGCCAGTTTGATTGGGGTAAGGTGATACATTAGGATGGTTTTAATTTGTATTTCCCTAATTACTAATGATATTGAACACTTTTTGAGATGTTTCTTAGCTGTTTTTATTTCTTCCTTTGAGAACTCTCTGTTTAGATCTTTAGAACATCTTTAATTGGATTATTTGGTTTCTCAATTCTTTGTTTTTTGAGTTCTTTATATATTCTGGATGTTAAACCTCTGTTAGATGTGTCACTGGTAAAGCTTTTTTTCCCATTCTGTGGGTTTTCGCTTCACTTTTTTGATAGTTTCTTTTGCTGTACAGAAACCTTTTGGTTTAATGAGGTCCCACTTGTTGATTGCTGATCTTAATTCCTGAGCAACTTCTGTCTGATTTAGAAAATCCTTTCCTACACCTACATCTTGTAAGTTACTGCT
>NW_008360317.1:4617028-4618929 GCF_000622305.1 Nannospalax galili | reverse complement strand
ATTTCATGAATCTGTATTCTGCTTTTGGTGGGATGGTCATTTTCACAATATTAATTCTTCCAATCCATGAGCATGGAAGGTCCTTCCATCTCCTGGTGTCTTCCTCAATCTTTTTCTTTAACAATTTAAAATTCTCATTGTAGAGACCTTTGGTGTCTTTGGTCAAATTTATTCCAAGTTGTTTTTGTTTTTGTTTTTTCAGCATTTGCGAATGGGAGCATTTCCCTGTATTCTTTCTCCAATTGCTTGTTACTGGTATATAGAAAGTCTACTGATTTTTGTAGATTGATTTTATAATCAGTACTGAAAGTGTTGATCAGTTCTAGGACTTTTCTGGTGGAACTTTTGTGGTCTCTTAGGTATAGTATCATATCATCTGCAAAAAGTGATAATTTGACCTCTTCCGATTAGTACTGCTTTAATTTCCTTGTCCTGTCTTATTGCTCTAGCAAGCGTTTCAATCACTATGTTGAAAAGGAGTGAAGATAGTGGACATCTTTGTCTGGTTGCTGATTTTAATGGGAATGCTTCCAGTTTTTCTCCATTTAGAATGATGTTGGCTATGGGTTTGTTGTATATAGCTTTAATTATGTTGAGATATGTTCCTACTAGTCCAATTCCTTCTAGGACTTTGAACATAAATGCGTGCTGAATTTTGTCAAAAGCCTTTTCTGCATCTATTTAGATGACAATGTGGTTTTTGTTTTTGAGTCCATTTATATGATTAATGATGTTTATTGATTTGCATATATTGATCCATCCCTGCATTTCTGGGATAAAGCCTACTTGATCATAATGAATGATCTTTTTGATGTGTGTCTCTATGTGGTTTGCAAGTATTTTGTTAAGATGTTTTTGTATCTATGTTCATTAAGGATATGGGTCTATAGTTTTCTTTTTTGGTTGTGTCTTTGCCCAGTTTTGGTATTAGAGTGATGCTGGCTTCATAGAAAGAATTTGGGAGTTCTCCCTCTGCTTCTATCATTTTGAATAATTTATGTAGTATTAGTTGGAGGTCTTCTTTAAATGTCTGGTAGAATTCTGCTTGTAAATCCATCTGGGCCTGAGCTTTTTTTTTCGTTGGGAGGTTTTGTATTACTGTTTCAAGTTCCTTATATGTTATGGGTCTGTGTAAACTGTTGATCTCTTCTTGGTTTAACTTTGGTGGTTCCCATGATTTTAGATATCCATCCATTTCTTTTAGATTTTCAACTTTAGTAGCACATAGGTTTTTAAAATGTTCCCTTATAATGGTCTGGATCTTTTGCGTGTTTGTTGTGATGTTTCCCCTTTCATCTCTGATTTTGTTGATTTGGATTTGCTCTAATTTTCTTTTGGTTAATTGGACTAAGGGTCTATCTTGGTTAGCTTCTCAAAGAACCAGCTCTTAGATTCATCGATTCTTTGTATTGTTTTCTTTGTTTCTATTTTATTAATTTCTTCTCTGATTTTCGTTATTTCTTCTCTTCTGCTGGGTTTGGGTTTCATTTGTTCTTGCCTTTCCAGTGTCTTGAGTTGCAGTGTTAGGTCATTTATTTGGGCTCTTTCTAATTTTTTAGTGTAGGCACTTAGAGCTATAAACTTCCCTCTTAGGAGTGTTTTTAAAGTGTCCCAGAGGTTGTGTTGTGTTGTATTGTCCTTTTCCTGGAATTCCAGGAATTCTTTTATTTCTTTCTTAATTTGTCCTTTGACTCACTCATTGTTTAGGAGTGTGTTGTTCAATCAACACGAATTTGTGTAATGACTAGAGCTTTGTCAGTGTTGATTTTGAGCTTTATTGCATTGTGGTCCGATAGAATGCATGGAATTATTTCAGGTTTTTTTTGTCTTTGTTGTTTGTTTTGTGGCCCAGTATGTGGTCAGTTGTTGGTAATGTTCCAGGAGGTGCTGAGTAAAATGTG
>NW_008360317.1:4613842-4616955 GCF_000622305.1 Nannospalax galili | reverse complement strand
TGTCTCTCTGTTAACTCTCTGCCCTGTTGACCTATCTAGTGGAGACAGTGGGGTATTGAAGTCTCCTACTATTACTGAGTTGGAGTTAATCTGTGTCTTAAAAGTCCTATAGTATTATTTTTATGAATTTGGGTGCACCAGAATTTGGTGCATATATGTTAAGGATTGTAATATCTTCTTGGTTAACTGTTCCTTTGATCAGAATGAAGTGACCCTCCTTATCTCTTCTGATTAGTTTTACTTTGAAGTCTATTTTGTTAGATATTAGAATTGCAACCCCTGCTTGTTTTCTAGTGCCATTTGCTTGGAATATTCTTTTCCATCCTTTTACCTTAAAGTAGTACCTGTCCTTGAAGGTGAGATGTGTTTCTTGCAGGCAGCAAAGAGATGGATTTTGTTTCTTAATCCATTCACTTAGCCTGTGTCTTTTGACTGGGGAGTCCAGTCCATTGATATTTAAGGTTATTATTGAAAGATGTGTATTGGTTGTCATTGTTTTGATTGGTGTTTGTGCTCTCTGTCCAATTTTGTGTTTTCTTGATTATATCTTTATTTATTTTGTTTTGTGGCCCCTGGGGTATAGTTGTTTCTCTCTCTGCTCTCTGTATTGCTTCCAGTATTCTTTCAAGGGCTGGTTTGGTGGACATGTCTTCTTTCAGGCTATTTGTGTCATGGAAGATTTTTCTTTCCCCCTCAACTATAATAGACATTTTTGCTGAGTGAAGTATTCTGGGCTGGCATCTCTTGTCCTGTAGAACTGGAAATACCTTGGTCCAGGGTTTTCTGGCTTTCATAGTTTGCATTGATAAGTCAGCTCTAATTCTGATGGACTTCCCTTTGTATGTGACTTGTTGCTTGTGACTTTTACTTTTACTGCTTTCAGTATTCTCTCTTTGTTATGTACATTTAGTATTTTTACTATGATATGTCATGAGGAGTGTCTTTTCTGATCCTATTTGGTGTTCTATGTTCTTTCTGTACTTGTATGGGGATGTCTTTCCTTAATTTTGGGAATTCTTTTCCACAATCCTGTTTAAGATCTGGTCAATATCATTATCCTGAAATTCTTCTCCTTCCTCTATTCCTATGATCCATAGATTTGGTCTTTTCATGGTGTCCCAGATCTCTTGCATATTCCATTCCTGTGTTTTTAAAAAAATTTTTCCATAATCTTTGCTTGAGTGGTCCAATTCTTCAACTTTATCCTCCAGTGTTTATATTCTGTTTTCCACTTCATTCATTGTAGCAGGGAGGCTTTCCCCTGTTTCAAATTGACTTATTGAGTTTTGCACTTCCTTCTTCATTTCTGCCTGAGTTTTCTTCAATGTTTCTATCTCTTTTGTGAATTCATTCAGAAGTTTATCCCTATCTACTTTTATTTCTTTGATTTGTTTGTTCGTGTGTTCTTTAAATTCATTGAATTCCTTGATCATGTTCATGACTGTTCTTTTAAATTCAGTGTCCTGGGTTATCTATAGGCGGTTCTCCTTGTAGAACTCTTCTACAAGATTGGTAGAAGAGTGGAATTTGGTGTGGATGTAATGTTTTGGCTTTCCATTTTATTATTCTTTGGTTGTGATTTTGGCATGTGAATTTCTTTTGTTGTTTATGATTCTGATATGAGAATTAAGTTGAAGTATGCTTCTGTTTGTATTATCTGGGTGCCTAGATCCTTTCTTTATTGGTTATGTAAAGCTGGTTTGTACAGGGTTCAGGTTCTCTCAGGTTTAATTTGGAGGGAACTGATGGCTTCAGATCAGCTATTCAGGACAACCCACAGAAGCCCAAGTCAGGTTCCAGTCAAGTACACTCGGGCTTCCTTCACCACTGTGGAGGCAGGATCTGGATGCTCTCAGGCAGTCACCTGCATTCTCAGCCCCTAGGTGTGAACTTGGCACTCTCTGGTGGTGTTGCTGAGATCAGAGCCACTACACCAATGGAGGTTGAAACTCACCCTCTCAGGCTGTCTGCTAGGATCTCAGCCTTAGCCTACCAAAGCCAGATCTGCCCTGGGGCCTTGGGAGGGGCCTCACAAAGTCCCAGATAGGGGGATGGGTATGGCACATTTAGGGGATGCTCACCACCATGTGGAGGCAGGATCTGGGGCCTCTCAGGCAGTCCCCTGTGTTCTCGGGCCTTCTGCCAGAGGGAGGCCAGAACTTGGCACTCTGGCAATCTGCTGAGATCAGAGCCACTATACCGTTAGTAACAATCTTGCAGCCAGGTTTTTCAAATTCCACTTTATGTTGATCAGTTCAGTATACTGCACTAATTATTTTAGTTATTTTCACTATCTGAAATCTACCAAGTGTCAGTGATGATTTAATCTATTTAAGTGTTGAACTGCTGGCAGAATTTGTACATTTTACAGTAACTCAAAATTAGTAGGAAAACAGTTCACCAGTGCTTTTTTAAATTAAGATGCTAAGGTTGGAACAAAATGGTATACAATGACAATTTATAGGAGCTGGAGAGATGGCGTCATCAGTAAAGTATTTGCTGCCCAAGCATGAGAGCCCAAATTCAGATTTCCACACCCACATAAATAACCAGATGTGATAGCACATACCTATAATCTCAGTGCTAGGGTAGTGGAGACTGGAGGATTCCTGGGGCTCGCTGGCCAGTCAGTCTAGCTGAATGGATGAGCTCCAGGTTTAGCAAGACACCTTGTCTGAAAGATTAATGTGGAGAGTGACTGAAGAAAAAACCCAACATCGACCTTTGGCCTCTATAGCCATGTATATGTACCATATGTATATATAATACATATATACATATGGAGAGATATCTCAGCAGTTAAGGACACTGATTGTTCTTGCAGAAGACCCAGGTTTGAATCCCAGCACCCACATGGCAGCTAACAACTCTCTGTAACTCCAGTAACAGGGGATCCAATGGCTTCTTCCGTCCACTGCATGCGTTGCATGACATGGGTGCACTTACATACAGGCAGGCAATATGATCATACACATAAAATAAAATAATAAATAAAATATTTTTAAAAGTAGAAAATTTTAACTGAGTTGCATTGAAGTATATGTAACATGAAATCTATACATTTTTTAAAAATTTTTAATTCATTTGTATATCATGAGTGTTTGCCATCATGC
>NW_008360317.1:4561545-4613470 GCF_000622305.1 Nannospalax galili | reverse complement strand
TAGATTTGAAAATAAAGAAACTCTATTTATTATATATAAATTCTAGGATTCTAGAAGCAACAGTGGGAACTGCATAACTTGCTTGAGCAAACCATTCATCTATCTTTGAATCAGGGTTCTTCCGCTAGTTCCATGATCTTTCCTACAAACTTAAGCATACACTGCAAAAAGATAATAGAAGGAAGCAAGGAAGCATCAGACAATGCACTACTTGATTAAATTCATGAAGTTTTCATAATGTTTTAGAGAAAACTACTATTTTATTTTATTTTATTTATGTGTATGAGTATATTGCCTGCATGTGTGTAAGTGTACCCATGTGGTACAATGCCCATGCAGGTTAGAAGAGGGCATTGGATTCTCCTGGAACCCATGTGGGTGCTGGGAACTGAACCTGGGTCCTCTGCAAGAGCAGCCAGTGCTCCTAACCACTGAGCCATCTCTCTAGCCCTGGAATTTCACAGTTCTTTAAAAGGATGAGTTACCCTGGCCCTAGGTAAGTCACGGTAAGACACTGTTAGTAACTGATATAAGAAAATGACACCTTGTGGAGTTTGAGTTCATTTTTGTAAAACAAAATGGTGAGAGCTGACCTCCATTATGTCTATATATTTATATATGTAGATATAAATCAACATATGATTACACCCACATGTATACAAGTCAGCAGAGGTAGAGGCAGAGACACAGCTACGCTGCTGTATGGATTTCCCTTCCTCTCTTTAAAAATCTTCCTTCAAGTAAAACCAGATCCTAGGCTTTGTCACAGAAAGTATTTCAATGAGCCAGTATGGGGCAGAGTTGGAAAATACATTTCTAACTTAGATCAAAAATTTCTTACATAAATGAAATTGTAAGGCGGTTCTATGAGGTGTGTTTTTTTAGATTTAGGGGTAAGAGAAGAGTTTTAGTAGGGTTACAAGCACTCTGTCCCCAAGAAAGCATGGTTCATTTGTTTTCTTTTTTGTTTTTGTTGTTTATTTTCTTGTTTGTTTGTTTGTTTTGAAAATGGTCTCCCTGTAGCCCCAGCTGACCTGGAACTCACTATGTAGACCAGGCTGGTCTCTATCTCACATAGATCTGCCTGCCTCTGCCTCCTAAGTGCTGGGATTAAAGGCCTGTGCTACCATGTCCAACTTTCATTTGTTGTCTTTAATATCCTTGTTTGAAATGTCTTTGGAGAAACATGTGATCTGTACAGGTAATTCTGGCTTTATCATCAGTGTTGAAGTTTCCAGACTGTCAGGAGAAAAGGCAAGCTTGGTCTCAGGGTGAGGGACTCCTTTTCCTTCCTTTGAACTCTAAATTACTTTGAACTCTAAATTTTCTTTCTTTCTACCCTGCCTCATACAGATATGGAAAGGAACAGGTGCAACTGTAAACATGGCTGGCAAGGAGGAAGGTGGGAGAGGAGGGTGACAGTAGACGAGAGATGAAGAAGTAGGGACAGGACATTTAGGTGTGTGTAGATATACACAATGGGATTAATGGGATGCAAGTTGATCAATAAAATGTAATAGTAGATACCTGAATATAGAACTTCATGCTTTTAAATGTAGGGCTCAAGGTCATTCAAATAGCGTGTATGAACGCTCAGAAAAAAGCGAAGAGCAAGTTTTAATGTTGGGGCAAACCCAGTAATTAAGTTGATCTTCTTGTCTTTTTTTTAAAAAGGATGTATTGTGTGTGTGTGTGTGTGTGTGTGTGTGTGTGTGTCTGTATGTGTGTGTCTGTGTCTCTGTCTGTGTCTGTGTGAATATATGTCATATATGTGCAGGTACAGAAGAGGGAATCAGATCCCTGGAACTGGAGTTACAGGCAGTTGTGAGCTGCCTGATATGGGTGCTGGGAACTGAACCCAGGTCTTCTGGAGATAGCAAGCACTCTTAACCGCTGAGCCATCTCTCTAGCCTCCATTCCTTTCTTTTCTTTTGAGACCATAAATTTGCCTTTATGGCTATTAGATTCCAAAATGAAATTTTTGTACAGAATGATTCTTCTTTCACAACGTTGTTTTAATTGTTGAAACAACATCTGATCAAAGTATTCTGCCACATTTAAAACCACCCTGTTGTTCTTTTAGCAGGTGATACCAATTGGGATTCCTATGCTACAACAACGAAGACAGCATTCACAAGTAAAACAGGAGCTGTGCCCGATTTAATACGGTAGGTCCTTGCTTGAGCCACATTAAGAGACACACTGTAATCTTCATGTCTTCTAATACTCAGAATCCAAAACAAATAGACATAGAAACTGGGGACATGCTGTAGCACAGAGTCTAGTATGCACACTGATGCCCTCCCAAGTATCTTGAGAATCCATCTCTCAAACACCAGTCAGACATCCTATAGGAAAAGCAGGAAAATCACCAGAATAGCTCTTCCTAAAGTTATTGCACCCCTTGGTTCACCACAGACCCAGTATGTAGGTTAACAGACTTTATGAACAGCTTCATCATTCTATAGACACAAGCAGGCATGCAATACAGTGACTGCTAAGTAGATGGATGAGTGCATGGATACTTATCACCACCATCATGGATGATTGCATAGATATTTATCACCACCATCACCCATTCTGTCCTGGAAGCTGGAAGAGGCCCCATCTCCTGTCCTTATCTCTGCTCTCCCTTCCATTCGTTGCATTGGTAGCTTGCAGTTTCTCTTCTAGGCCACCTGAGCAGAAGGCTGTGGGATTTCTAGCCACTGTTGAGATTAGCAGCGAGTGAGTGAGCATCACTGACAGGTGTGAGAGCAACATAGAGGGGCTTTATGGCCTATGTTTACTCTGTGAACTAATTCCAATAAAGAGGATCTTTGCTCTTTGCTCCTTAGAGTTCTTCCTGAGACACCAGGATTGTTGGCACATCTATGGTTAACTCTATTATATCTGTTTCCCCAGGAGAGTAACACACCACCTGTGGCTCAGTCTTCCTGTTAAGAAGGGTATGATGATGCCTGGCAAGTGACAGAGGGAGTGTATATGTTCTGAGGACCTAAGGCTCTAATAGAGTGATTAGAACAAAGAAGTTAGTCATTTTCATTCATAAGTGAATATATATATACACACATACACATATCAGAAACAAATTTCATTGATTTACAATATAAAAGGATTGACTATATAGTTCACATTTCAAACTTTGATTAGATTAAAAATAAGATTAAGTACTTCTGGAATAATGAATACAAAATCTGAAAAATCAAATATTGCAAGAGTCTTATCAACTGGTTTTATACAGTGATCTTGAAAAATATGGTGTCCCAGAAAAGTCTAGTTATATTTAAAGCAGTCGTCATCAGCAGCTTGTACAACTTTCCTGGCACAGACATACTTTCTTTCCAGCTAATGACATTTCCCAGGGACTTTTTAAAAAGCTGGGTGGGGGGGTGTATCTTTAAATATGTGAGGCAAAGAGCCATTTTAAGCACTCTGCAGTCTCTGCTGTCTTCTTAGAAGCATCTCTCTAAAGACAGATGAACATTGTGTAATTGTTGGAGACAGAAAGCCAGACGTCACTCAGCTAGGCTACTCTGTGACATGGAAAGTCACAGTGTCCCACACAGGCTGTGATACCCAGACCATAGCATCATCTTTCACCATACAGAGTTACCTGCCGCAGAAGACAAGCCCTGGGCAGGTGTGGAGCTTGAGTGGTGAGAGACAGTTCCCTGAAAACTGTCTGAGCAGGGTTCCCTCATGGAGCGCCTTCCCCATCTTGGTCAGAGGCCTGTATCTCAAGCAACGCACCAGAGAAGGGTCCTGTGATAACATGGGGGAGGGAGACCTGGGGAAGGAGAACAGGTCCCTTCTCAGGCAGATACGACTAAGGAAATCATATATTCAGAAATCAGGATCTGGAAATTACATCCTTTAAAGGTATTTGTGTTGTGGCCTCTTTGGAAGGAAAAGTTCCAGTTAAAACCTGAATAACAGTGAAATGGCCAGTCACCCAGACTTCCCAAATGTTTGTTTCTTTTGAACATAACCTAAATTTACACAGCCTTGAAAAGAGTTATTATGATCTGTTTTGTTTGGTTTTTTGTTTTGTTTGGTTTTTTGGTTTTGTTTTTTTTTTTTTTTTTTTTTGGGTTGTTTGTGAGAGAGGGTCGCCCTCCAGCCCCGGCTGCCGTGGAACTCACTATATAGATCGGGCGGGCCTAAACCCCACAGAGCCCCCCCTGCCTCTGCCTCCCGAGTGCTGGGATTAAAGGCATGCGCCACCACGCCTGGCATGATCATCTGTTTTAAACACATAAAAGCTATACATAGTAAATCCCAGCCATCCCTTGTCTATAACAACAAACATAGATATGTTTTGGCTTCATCTTTCCGCCATATTATGTCAAAACAGAGACCAAACACTCAATCTAAATCCTCTGTATTTGTCAAGATAAGGTTGCTTGAAAACATTCAGCAATACCATTATATGACTTCAGAAAACTTAAATTCTTTAACATCAAGTAGCTAATCAGAAATCAAGTTTCCCCCAATTGTCTTTGATTATAAAAAATTCACTTGGAATGGAATTCAGATAAAGTCTATATATTGCGTTTGGTTATTATGTCTCTTCTTTAATTTTCAGACTTGCTCTTTTTGTTTTATTTTTTATGTGTATGATGTTATGCCCGCATGTGTATAAGTGCATTGTAGCATGCAGTGCCTGTGGACAGAAGAAAACATTAGATTTCTTGGACTGGAATTATGGACAGCTGTGAGCTACCATGTGGGTACTGGGATTCAAACATGGGTTTTCTGCAAGAACAGACAATTCTCTTAACCATTGGACCATCTCTCTAGCCCCTGGTTTTGTTTTATTGACAGTTTCTTTGATGAAGGATTATTGCTCTTGATTTCCAGTTTCATACTCATAATTTTTTAAAAAATATTCCTTTACATGCATTTACTATAGTTCAAAATTCTAAATACTTTATTGAATTCATATTTTGGCAAAATATTTAATAGGTGGTGGTACATATATCCAGGAGCACATAATAGCTGGTAATAATACCTTGGGATCTTGTCATCTGGTGATGATACTTGGTCATGATATTTGGTGGTGGCAACATATGATGGTGATATCTGGCAGTAATGCCTGGTGATTGTTTTTGATGATGATACCTAATGATGGTGTCTGGTGATGATATACAATGATGTTATCTGGTGGAACTCCTTGGTGATAATATTTGGTGGTTGTGATGGTTTGAATGAAAATGTCCCCTATAGGCTCCAAGTATTTGGACATTTTGTCCCCACATGGTGGCACTGTTTGGGGGAGGCTTTAAAAGGTGTGGCTATCCTGGAGGAAGCACATCACTGGGAGTGGGCTTAGAGAGTTCTTAAGCCTTGCAGGATCTCCAGTTGCTCTCTTGCTTCCTGTTCCTGCATGGTGATATGAGAGCTTAAATGAGACCTTATTTTCGCCTGTCCCTCCCCCACCCCCCCCCAGCCACCATGCCTCCCTGCCATGATGGACTGTAATTCTCCTGGAACCATAAGCTCAAATAAACTCTTCCTTCTATAAATTGTATTAGTCAGTGTTTCTATCACAGCAACAGAAAAGGGACTAATACAGTGGTAATACTTGGTGGTTATATCTGGTGATGATCTCGATTGGTGATATCTGATGGAAATAATTGGTGATAATATCTGGTGATATGTGGTGGTGATACCAGGTGGTGATATCTGGTGGTCATATTTGGTAGTAATTCCTGGTGATGATATCTGATGGCGGTACCTCTTGGTGATATTTGGCAACTTCTTTTTGAGTTGTAAGTTATAGTGGTGGTGACGTGCATCTCACTGGGGACTTGCACACCGAAAAAGAATGCCCTAATTCATATGTTTCATTTACCAACTGGAGCACTTCTGTACAGAGATACTTTCTTTCACCAATTATTTGGATACAGTGACATAATCTTTGTATATAAGAAAATCTAATGCTTTAAAAATTAACAATATACATCTTTGACTATTATTCTTAATTTCATTTTAGGCCACTTGTATATTTGTTAAGTGTCATATAACTTACAGCATTGTTTTTAGTAAGGGAGTCTGAAAAATAAATTATATCTGGCATTAAGTCTTAAACCAGAAAATCATTTTTAAAAAATTGTATAACATGTAAAATCATTTGAGCTGAGTACCACTGTGGCATTGTGGTCCTCTGGGCATGCCTGTGAGGGATTATCATGACTGCACTGAGGTGGGAAGATCTGCCCACTGTGGGTGACACCATTCCCTGGCTGAGATCCTGGACTACATATGTGGAGAAGGGGACTGAGCAGCAGCATTTCTTCGTCCCTCTCTGTTATCCAATGGTGAGTGCAACATGGTGGGCTATTTCAGGCTCCTGTCACTTTGATTTCTCTGTCATAATGGACTGAACCCTTAAACTGTGAGGCAGAAAGAACAGACCCTTCCTCCCTGGGGTTGTTAGAGTATTTCACCACAGTATCACAAAAAGAAACTAAGATAGCCTCTTCCTCCAATCTCTACTGTTTTTTTGGTTTTTTTTTTTTTGTAGTCCCAAAAGCATCAAAAGATTGGGATATACATATTCACTGAGTGATCCCATTCTAAGTCAGACACATTACAATGATGAATATTCTTGGAAAGCATATTCTAAAGAAAAGTTGATCAGAACTGGGACTGCAAGAGGAATAAGGACCAACAAATTTCAACTTGATCAAGTAAGATAATAGCTGCTCCTTTGTTTGATGTACACCGTTTTAAGCCTATAAAACCCTTGTGAAGAACCCTCATCTACCTGCAGTGGGTGAGATCCATGCTTCTTGGACTGCTTCTTGCCCACCTCACATTTTTCCCATTTCTAGCCCCAATAATTTTACATTTTTAACAAGTGAAGTGAACTTTACATAATATAAAATTAGCTATTATAGTGTGAGTGATTCACCAGCCTTCAGTGTTGCACAGCCACTACCTCCATCTCTTTGTAAAAGAACTTCTTCATCCCAGAAGGAAACCCCATATCCATTAATCAGCTAGTCCTCACCAGTCTGTCCCCTTGCCCTGCCATCCACCAATCTGCTTTCTATGTTTATTGATTACTTATTCTGGATATTTTATATGTGGAATCGTGCAATGTCATTTTGTGTCTAATTTCTTTTACTTAGCATAATTTTCTGAGGTTCTCTATATTATAGCAAGTATCTGTACTTTTCACAATTGGATAATATTGTATATGTATACCACACTTTGGTTATCCATATCCATTAATGTACCTTTGGGTTGGTTTTAGCTTTTGGCTATTGTGAATAATGCTGCTATGATAGGCATGCACAAGCACTTGTGCTTAGTGTTATGTTTTGGGCACCTCAAACCTCCCTGTCCTTTATCACTGTTGCCTCTTTCTAGAATTCCCTCTTCGACTTCCAAAGGAATGTCTCGTATTTCTTTAAGGCTCAGCAAAAAGAGCTATCTCTAATTCCTTCCCTACTGGATGGAAGTAACTGATACTCCCTCTCACAGTGTTTTCTTGGCCTTCCTATCCTCTCATCACAAGAGGCTGTGCCCAGCTGTAATAAAGGGTTTCATTCACCTGTCTGCCACCTGGGTTGGAGCCACCCGAAGGCATTCAGTAAAGTAGAGTAGACACGATCTGATGACTAGGGAAGAAGGAAGAACAATGTTCACATTTGTGTTCATTTGTGTTGTGCTGATACTGTGGACTAAGGTGGAATATGTTGAAGGAGCATGTGTGCTGGTGAAAAGCACACAGAGAGATGGGCAGACATGGCTGAAGGTAGTGGAGATGTAGACTTGGCAGTCATTTGAATTTACACCCATACCCTATTTAATTTGACTTTTCTGGTATCCAGTCATTATAATTATTTGCCTTTTAAACGTCTTCTTTAGAGACTTTAAAGTAATGGAAAAGAATTGGTCATAATATTTACTGCACATGTATACATACACAGGCATACTTTTTCCTTCATCTAAAGTGCTATTAAAGACTCTTTTTTTGCCTTGAAACTTTTTGAAATTATTTTTATTCATATTTTCAATACTGACATATGTTCCCTCTGAAATATTTCCCATAAAAGCCGGTTCAGAAACTAAACTAAAAGCCAGGTTTAGAAACTAAATCAAGGCCAGGGATGGACTCAGTGTAGAGCCCTCACACAAGGTCCTCAACACCACAAAAAACAAAACTCCTCAATCAGCTGTTTCCCTTAAAGTGCAAGGCAAGACCAGAGTATGTGATACAGAATCCAAACCTTTTCTGACAAACTTATTTCAAAAAGGAAGTTTAAATTGTGCTATAGAATCATATCCCCTATCTTAAAAAAAAAACAAAAAAACAAAAACAAACCAAAACACATAACTCATTCAATGCTGTCATAGAAAACCTCTATCGGAATGGGCCTGAATACCCTTAACTGAAGTGAACTATGGCTTATTTGGCCAAAGCTATTAGAACTTTTTCTTCATAGCACATGGGGCTGGTCCTGCTGCTCTAAGTTTGTTATTAGGGAACTAAACAGTGACTGGCCTGGCCTCTTTGGGATCAGAGTACAGCTCCTACAGCCGGTGGCTGTTCAAGGGGATGCTTTTCTAACGGGACTGCAGGGACTACGACTCTCGTGATGTCCTGGACTTCCGGGGTTACCTGCTGCCTTTTTGCTCTTCAGTGTCTGGATACTTTGAAAGATCTAGTAAAGACTCTTAATGAGCACTGTCATGCAGGACTCCTGAGTGCGCTCAGCCAATGAGAGCTGGTGTGGCAGACTGTCCTTTGTGCTCCCAACCAATGAGGTGTTAGCTGCAAACTGCAGACACTGTCAACCATTGAGTCTCATCAGACAGAGAAGCAACATATATTATCAGCCTCATACTGTCTTGCCAAAAACCACTGATAGTCTAGTCTAAGGGCTCTACCTTGAGCCTATGTCCAGGAGACAGACACTTGTTAAAGACCACAGTGAGTATGCAACCCACAAAATACAGACTGAGCCCCTGTATGCTCAGTGGCATCTTCATTACATCCATTATGTTCATAATGGCTTCCTTCCATAGATAAATCATAAGGGAAAGAAGGGAATTGAGAAGGAGCTGAAGATTAAAAGAAAAATTTGGAACCACAGGTATATATAACTATTTTGAGGAACTTTTTGTAAGAGGAAACTGAAAAGCATCTTAGTAGCTAGAGGGAAGATGGAGATGGGGTTTTGTGAGATAGGAAAAGCAATCAGGGATTTTTGTTGATGGCAGTCAACCAACAGAGATGGAGAAACTGAAGTCTTAATAGATAAATGAGAATTGTTGGTGGGGTGTTCTGGAGCAGACTAACGAGACAGGATCTAGTGGCCCACATGGTAGTGAGCCCTGTTGGGAGTCTCTGAAACTTCTCTGACAGAGCTGTCCCTAACCACAGCAGATATGAGGGTGTAGGTGTGGTGCTGGGTGGGGATGGTATGGTGGGCAGTGGAGTTTCTTTGCTGATAGCACTGTTTTCTTAAGGAGGTGGGAATCACAGTTACTTTTGTGTCACTGGGATGAACTGTCTGGCAGAAACAATTTAAAAAAAGAAGGGTAGTTTATTTGGCTCACCGTTTCAGAGAGTTCAAGCTATGGTGGCTTGGCTGCATTTGGGCAGAACATCATGGCAGCAGTGGTGGAGAAAACTGATTATACCATGATGAACAGAAAGCAGAGAGGAAATTTGGGTGCTGGGATGGCTTTCTCTTTTTCCCTTTTTATTCTGTCAGGGCCTCCAGCCCATGCGATAATCCTCCCCACATTCAAGTTGGGTCTTCCCTCCTCTCTGGAAATGCCTTGGAAGTCTCACCAATCTCTTTTGTGATACTAAGTCCAGTCAAGTTGACAATAAAGATAAACTGTCACACATGGTCATGAGAAAGGAAGATGGAACGATAGGGTGGCAATTTCATGTTTTAAAATCATAGCCTTTCTTCAGAAGTAAAGAGAAGACAGTACCTACCTCCCCCATCCTTCACAATGGTGCTGAGACTGTTTATGAGGAAAGAAGACTTTTCTCTAAGACTCTCAAAGGGACAAACAGACATCATCTTTACTCCTTACAAATATGCAGCCAGAATCAGCTTTAGAATGGGTTTTGTCTATACAAGAAATCTGATCTCAGACTTTGGACTTTATTGTCTTTTGTTAATATCAATGTGAAAAGTCAAAGAAAGGCACAAAGTTATCAGTGATGGTCAGTCTTCATGGTCAACTTGACTGGATTGAGAATCACATCTGTGTGTGACTTCAAGGGAGTTTCCAGACAGGTATAACTGAGGAGGGACAAAGACTGAATATGAGTAGTACCATCCCATGGCAATGGTCCTGCACAGAACAAAAAGGGGAGAAAGAAAGCCCTGCTGAGCATTAGCATTCATCTGCCTCTGCTTCCCAACTGAGGATGCAATGTGACCAGCCGCTTCACTCTCCCGCCCCTTGCCTCCCCTACCTTGATGAATTATATCCCTCAAACCATGAACATCCTTCCTTAAATTACTTTTGTCTAATATTGAGTCACAGCAAGAAAAGTAGCTAATACAAGTAGGTAACTAATAATACAGCTAGGTAACTGATGCCTGTGGTCGACAAGCTTCTCACATGTAGGCAGCTACGTTACAGATGGATATAAAAGGATTTCAAAGAATATGAACATGAAAATACCTGGACACCGTCTTTTAATTTGGAAAATTTTTTTAAATTTTTATTTTGTGTGTCTGAGCGTTCCTCAAGAAAGTGCACCTGTGTCATGCCATGCCCACGGAGGCCAAAAGAGGGCATCACATCCCCTGGTCCTCTGCAAGAGCAGCCAGAGCTCTTAACTGCTGAGCCATCTCTCCAGCCTCTAGAATGCCTTCTTGATTACATAAAGAGAACCTGTATGGATTCTTTTTTTTAATTAAAAATCTTTTTATTCCTTTTTTTAATTGATTCATTTTTGTGTACTTCATACAGAATATCCCAGACAATCTTATTCATCTTTATAACCGCATCCCAAATGGCACCCTCCCATAGCCTCCCCCCACCCGCAGAGCCCATATACTGTCATCCCTGTTACTGTCCACTGTGTTGTCAGTGCCCCCAGCTGTTCTTCAGTGCAATTCCATCCACTGAGTGTAGTCAACCTATCTAGAGTTCCTTGTTTTAGGAAGATCAGCTCTTCTTCATCTAGCAGCAATCAGTTGCCAACATTCCTTTAGATAAGATTGGAGTCTGCTGTTCATTTTCCCAGTTCTGTGCTGGGTTACTAGTAGTCTGGGAGTCTCTTGGGCCACCCTCAAAGGAAGGAATCTCCTGTCTGGCATTATTTCTTGTTATGTAGCCTTTAGCTATATACATGGACCCTTAAAGAAATATACTGATCACTTCAATCTTTGGTTATACTTTCCTTTTGGGTGTTTAAGACCAGATAGTTGGTCCAAATAAACCAATTTATTTTTACTCCTAAGGTTGTGTGAGGATCTGTTCCTCAGGGGTCACATGGGCTTAGGAGGAGCCCCTGGCTCCTTTCTTTTACCAGTTGCATCTATATGAAGATAAGCCAACGGTCCTGCTTGGCCATGGCTGGCTTCACTTGGAAGCATGGAGGAAATGTTTCCTCTGTGTTGACCCTCCTCTTTGTAGACTGGACACTGGCTCAAGTCCATCTGGTGGATTCTCCATGGCCTCCCTGAACAAGAGGACAGGTGACTCACTGCAGTTACAGGACATTTTGAGAGATACTCATAGTCCCCTGGAACTTAGTCAACCTAGGAGGGCAAGGAGAAAAAACTGTCCTTTATGTCCCTCTGACAAAATTAGTATAGACCTCAAAGTATGGCTGTTAAATGTCCAAGAAGGTTAGTTCCACCAGCCTGGTACTTTTAATTACCATGTGCTATATAGATAAAGCTTGGGCAAAGACCAAATGTTTTCAGATAAACCTTGATTAGACATATATTTTGTTCCTTGAGATAGTTGTATGTATAACTTGTCAGTAGGTTGTTGGACTAATATGGTTTCCTCTGGTTTTTAAAAACTAGCTAGGCATTATTTATCTCTCTCACTGTCTAACCATTCTACCATGGTTTCCCCATTTAAAGGGCCCCATTTTCCCATTTCTCCCTTAATAATACCCTTCTCCTATGGTCCCCCTCTCTTGAGCTCCTTCTTTCCCTTTATCTATAAGGTTATTTTTATAACCCTCCCTCCCCCCATATAAATAACCTGATTTTTATCCATATCTCCCTTATTAACACCTGTTTCCTACTGTTCTTCTCACTCATGTTTTGTTTTCCTTTACTTCCCTGGTTCCTTTTCATTATCCTGGTTCCTGTAGTTATGTCTGGATACATACTCACTTATTAGCATTTGGCTCTAGGATCTACATATGAGGGAGCCTGTATGGATTCTTATAGAAATCATGCTTGTATTGATAGGGTTCCTTTCAATGGACGCTCCATAAAGAACAACCAACAAGCTGCCTCCCTCGGTTAGTCCCTCCTCCCATGGAAAAACTCAAAGAGGCAATAGCAAATCAGTTTGTTTCCCATACCAAAAGAGACTTTGTGGATCTTTCTCAAGGTAAGCATGCTTTTCTCCTTTTCCTTGTGCGTGTGCCTGGATACTGCTGTGGTGATCATCAGCAGAGTGGATTTGGTCTTTTCCTTATAGGATATCGTAAGCTAGTCATGGAACAAGAAATTTTATGAACAAAATCAATTATAGAAGGATGTACATTGTAAGAAATGCAGGTGGCCGGGGACATAGCAAATTCACGGTCCTGGGTTTGATTTTTTTGCACTGTAGAACAAACTAACGAATAAACAAATGTTGCTGTGGGCACAGAACAGAACATCCACTCCACTGGAGAGGGCCCGGGAGGCAATAGGGTGAAGGCCAGAAAAGGCTTCCCTTAGCCAGGCAGAGTGGCTTATACCTGTAATCAAGGCTCTTCGGAGGCTA
The DNA here is from genome assembly GCF_000622305.1 of Nannospalax galili. Classification (NCBI taxonomy): domain Eukaryota; kingdom Metazoa; phylum Chordata; class Mammalia; order Rodentia; family Spalacidae; genus Nannospalax; species Nannospalax galili. Next base: position 4,600,522 of record NW_008360317.1, on the reverse strand, counting down.
ACACAAGAAGATCCAGAGTTCAAGGTTAACCTGAGATATAGAGCAAGATCCTTCTCAGAACACAAAGTAAATGGAAAAGGAAGGAGGAAGGAAAAGAAAAGGGAAAACAGGAGAGAGGAGAGGGAGAAGGGAAGGGAAAAGGGGAAACAGGACTCCCTTCCCAGGCTGATGGATGAAGAAGAATTAATGAAACAAAGACACAGGGAAAGTGTTGTTACAGCCTTGTGTAGACCCAGAGGAACTGAAGGAACTTCAGCTCAAGCAGAGCAAACTCCAAGCAAGGTGAGGGAAGAGACCAGCATGGGTAGAGAGGTGTCAGCATATTAAGAAGTTCTGGAGTTTATCCCAGGAGCACCCAGGGGTTGTTATTCAGGTCAGGTAGTAGCGTCATTCAGATGTGGGCCTAGAAATATCATGCTAGCTGTAAGTGAGGAGGAGATGGCCCAGCCTGGAGCGAGGAGACCAGCAATAGCTGCTACAGCAGTCTTAGGGAAAGCGTGGTGGCTTGAAGTTGGGCTGTGCAGTGTGGGTAAAGGTAGCCTGGGCCACAGGATGGTGTGGACACTCAGTAGGGATAAACCATGTACAGGTTAAAACTCATGGCTCTGTGGCTCACATTGTATCACCAGTACCCTCCCCTTGCCTAGCTCATACTAGTCTGTGATGAGAAATACTGATGGAAAAAGAAAGAAATGGTAGAGATGGTGGCTGACAGACAACAGGGAAAGGGAGCTAAAGACGCCAGACATGTGACTTGGAATGGGATGGCTGTACCTTTTCTGGGAGTGCTAAACAAGGTTCCATGACTGTAGGGAGGAAAAGCCTGGCTTGTTCTTCATCCTCCCTTGTAGGAGAACAACATGTTCTTTTGGGATGGGAGCTCTGCTATCCTGAAGAATCTGGATTCACTGGGCACTGCCCTCAGGTTTGTAGCTGGAAGACATTTAACTTAGTTTTTCATAGGGTAGGTAGAGAAAGCACCACAATTTTCTCTTTTATCTGCATTGTAGATATGCCCACAGGGCCCTAGAACTTTCTTCTTCCTCATTCTAAGAATTTCATCCTTTCCTTGTGTTGGAGTCCTTGCTTCCTGAGTCCTCATTCCCCTATCTCTTACCCTCTTTGCTTCATTTTGTTGGCGCACATGCTGACTCACATCTTCCAGTAGCTCCCTAAGAAAGGGTACACAGGAAAGTAGCTTTGGTGTATATTTCTTAATAATCTGGGAATGTCTTTTTTGTGAGGCAGGGGCTCACTATGTAACCCTAGCTGGTCCAGAATTCACTTTGAAGACCAGCTGGCCTATAACTCACAGAGATCCACCTGCCTCTGCCTCCTTGGTGCTGGGATTAAGGGCATACCCACCATGCCTAGCCTGGAAATGTCTTTTTAACTTGATTAATATTTGTTTGATAGTTTGGCTAGATATAGAAATCTAGGTTGATAATTACTTTCACTCAGGATACCTTGCAAATGTGTTCTAGCATCCAGGTTATAGAAGACTGATGCCTTTTAAATTCTTGATCCTTCTGTATTATTTCCTCCAGAAAGTGTTAATATCTCCTCTGTTCTGGACATTCTGAAATCCCATGAAACCATGCATTAGTGAAGCTTCTGGAAACTTGGGGTCCTTTCAGTTCAGAGACCTGTGTCTTTTTACTGCTGATGCCTTTTTGTTCTATATTAGCAACTTAATTTTCTCCTTTTTAGTTTGTTCTAAGTTTTGTGCTAGTTGGATTGAGCCACTAATTTTCTTACCTTCTGTGTGTAGTGTGTTTCTCCATGTATCTTTGTTCTGTTTATTTGTTGAGTTTTTTTACTGCTTAATGAATTTCTTCCACTGGAATTTTTGTTCTAGCTCTTACATTTTATTTATGTTTTATGGATGTAATAATTGTCATAAATTTAGGATATGTATTAATTTTCAATGCTCTTATCTGTTTGTTACATTGTCTCTGAGTGTTTTGATCATCTATTGAAAATTTGACTATATGTCCTGATTTACAAAGAAGCAGAAGTAGATTTACTATTAAACTAATAACACTTAAGTCTTAGTTCTGTGCACTCTTTCTTGAAGAGGATACCCCATAAATATTAAGCTTGATAGTCCCCTAAAAAATCTACAAAGGAGGTTTAGTACCAGAACTGACAGAGATGGCCCCTATCAGCTGGCAGCTGACTTTGATGAGCAGATTGAGTGATCATGCTTTGGAGAAATTCCTGAATGCCAATATTTTTAGGTCCAGAAAGCTAAGCACATGACTGCTGGGATTCTAAGTATGGGCTTGGGGAGGAGAAGGGTTGTGGTCTTCCTAGTTGGTGTGCAACCTTTCAGTGGCCCCTCTTTGCCTAGTCCAGCATCTTGCTCCCTTACCTTCTGTGTTGGGCATCCCTAAGTACAGAGCTTCTTTGAGTTAATTTTGCTGAGAATAACCTTTTAGTAAAGAAATATCTTAGCTTATTTTCTGCTTCTAGACATTGTGGTTGAATATGATAATCTCCACAGTTCATATGTTGAAGGTTTGGTCCCCAGCTGGTGTAAGGGCCTAGCTAGAGGAAGTAGGATCAATGGGAATGGGCTTTGAAGGGTATATCTTGTTCCTGGTTCATTCTCTCTCTCTCTCTCTCTCTCTCTCTCTCTCTCTTCTGTGGGGTTTTTAAAATATGGTTACACCAAGCTCTCTCTCTCTCTCTCTCTCTCTCTCTCTCTCTCTCTCTCTCTCTCTCTCTCCTGGTTGCTGTAGGTGAGCAGCTATCCTCTACCAGGCCCTTTCTACCATGATAATCTGCCTTACCATAACCCAGAAACAATGGATCCAGCTAGCCATAAACTAGGATCCCTGAAACCATGAGCCAAAATAAATCCTTTCTACTGCAAATTGTTATTGTCAGGAATGTTGCCACAGTTATCAAAACTGAGTTGCATACTGGGTAATTTATGAACAGTAATTTATCTGACTCACGCTGCTGGAGGCTAGTGGGTCCAAGACAGAGGGACTGCATCTGCTGAAGGCCTTAATGCCCAATGCATCCTTTCATTCGGAGTCTACTCCTACAGTAACTATCCTACTGTCAACATAACAATATTGATCCATTATCATGTCTTTTAAATTTTGTGTGTGTGTGAGTATGTGAGTATTCTTGTGGTTTATGTGTGTAGTATATGTGCTGCACATGTGTGCAGGTGTGTATGTTAATGCATGCACAGGGAGTAGTAAGTGCAGAGGAGGACACTGGGCATCCTGCTCTGTTTCTACACCTTACTCCCTTGAGATAGAGTCTCTCACAAGCAATTCTCCTGTCTTTGTCTCTTATACTGCTGGGATTACAGGTACCTGGTCATAACTGTCTTTTTATGTAGGTGCTGAGAATTTGAACTCAGGTCCTCATGCTTGTGCAGCAAGTACTCTTACCTAATAAGCCATCTCCCCAGCCCTATAATCACCTCTTAATACCATCAGAATAGAGAGTATTAAGTTTGGCATGAGTTTGGAGTGGGTATTCAAATCACTGCAGGAAACGACAGTCATATATACGACTGCATGGAGTGAAGTGTTTCAGGGAATCACTGCAGCCAAGCTTTCAGCCAGGCCTCTGCTTCCAGCCTTAGCCGAATTGCTTTCTGTCTTATCTGCTGCTCAGGGTTTGAGCATGGGTTAGTTTACTTCTTTGTTACTTCTGCAGTCACTGAGGTTTAAGCTTTCTCTCTTGTTCTTGTTCAGTTGCTATATATGGTTTGGTTTTCATCTTCTATAACGTGTTAAAACTTCAAATCTATGTTCAATTTGTTAAAGCCTGAGGACAGAGGACTTCAAAATGCACAGAAGTACTAGAGACAATCCATGTGCTCACTGGGAAGTACTGCTGTTCCTTGAATTTTCAACCCTTTGGGATTTAGGTTTGTTCTCCATCAAGCCATTGAAATTGTTCTTTCAAGGTCCCTGGTGACTTAGAGACATCATGCCACCTGCTTCTTTCCCAGCAGCCCTCAGGTTCGCTGGCTACTTACTTCTTGGAGTACTCGTCGTTTTGCTTTTTTGAATTGACATGTTTTCCTGGTGTCTCCTTTATGCTCTCTTTTCCACTTAAATCTCTATTAGAATTCTGGTTCCTTTAAATGGAAACTGTCCCAGACTTCCTCATTTGTGCCATTCTCCAAGACACTCTTGAGACCCACAGTTTCATGTTTGGGTACCCAGTAGAAATCTCTTGAGGGTTTCAACTCCTCTTGTTCTTCCTCTATCAACCGATTTTTGTGTGCTAGCTGTAGCTCACCCGATTCCTTCGTTGCGTGGCAACTAGATGATCTTTCAAATACCTCGATTATGTCATATTGTTCTATTGCTTCCTTTCACTGGCTTTCTGTTGTATTTTGAATGAAATCCCATTCCTTCAGTGGGTGGTTAAGGTCCTGTTAAGCTGACCCTTGCTGACCTCTTTACTCATACGCTTTTTCCATTCTCCTCACGCACCCAGCTCTAGCTACATAGGCTTGATTTTAGTTCCTGTAAGTTGCTGTGACGGTTTGAACTAGAAATGCCCCCAGTAGGCTCACATATTTGAACACCTGTTTCCAACTGGTAATGCTGTTTGCAGAGGGTTAGGAGGTGTGTCCTTGCTAGAGGAAGTAGGTCACTGGGGACGGACTTTGAGTACTCATAGCTTTGCCCCACTTCCAGTTTACTCTCTCTCCTTCCTGTGTGTGCTGGAAGATGTGAGCTCTTAGCTTCCTACTCTGGCTGCCTGCTGCTACGCCTCCCTGCCACGATGGACTACTTATCTGGACCCATAAGCCCAAATAAACTCTTCCTTCTTTTAAGTTGCCCTGGTCATGATGTTTTATCACAACAATAGAAAAGTAACTAATATAGTTGCCAACTTCTTCCTCATCTTCACACTGTCCTCTGTGCCTGACATGTTCTTCCCCCGTTCTTTCCATGGCTTTGCTTTGACAGTCTGCAAACCCCATGGCTTTGCTTTGACAGTCTGCAAACCCCAGCTTCAGTGTCACCTCCTGTGAGACTTTTTCTATTTTATGTGTTTCCCTCCCATTTCATCTAGCATTTTACTCTTTGAAGTCTCTTACTATTGACTCTTTTTTTAAAATATTTTATTATTATTTTTTTTTATGTGTACAAGTGTATTGCCTGCATGTATGTGAATGCACCTGTGTCATGCAGTGCTGCGGAGGTCAAAGAGGGCTTCGGATTCCCCTAGAACTGGAGTTAAGGATGGTTCATAGCTGCCACGTGGGTGCTGGGAATTGAACCCAGGTCCTCTGCAAGAGCAGTCAGTGTTCTTAACTGCTAAGCCATCTCTCCAGCCCCATTTACGATTTACTCTTATGGGGCTGGAGAGATGACGCAGTGGTTAAGAGCACTGACTGCTCTTGCAGAGGACCCAAGTTCAGCACCCAAATGGTGACTAACAACCATCCGTAACTCCAGTTCCAAGGGATCTGACTCCCTCTTCTGACTTCCACAGGGCTTACATGACACAAGTCCAATGCAGGCTAGAAGTGTTGAATTCCCTGGAACTGGAGTTGCAGGAAATTGTGACATTCCTGATGTGGATGCTGGAAACTGAACTTGGGTCCTCTGTAAGAGCAGTATACACTCTTAACTGCTGAGCTACCTCTCCAGCCCTTCTTGCTATGAATTATTTTATCTTTTGTTGTTTTTGTTTTACTCTTTCCTCTCCTATTTAGTAAGCCCTCCCAGAGGCCTTTGTTTACTCCTGATTAATAAAAGGTAGATAGAAGGAGTTCAAGAAATATTTGCTGAATGACAGACAGAATATATGAAAACACAATTTCTGAAATGAAATGGGTATGAGATCAAAGCACCTTTATATCTGCAGATAAATATTAAGGGTCATAGAAAAACATTCTAATCTCGGCATTCTTTATGAAATCTTTGTTTTAAAGTAGTTCAGCATGAGCAAATCATCATTTTCCTACATGCTTGTAAATACCTAAGTAGGACCTGTCAAGACTCCTTCTTAACTCTCTTAACACCATCTGATTGATTCGTTCCTCACAGCCCTGTCTTGGTTCAGGATGCCGCTGTCTCTCCTTGGATGACATCTTATCCACCTTCCTTTTAAAATGCATCTGTCCTGCCATCAAAGTGAGTTTATTGTGCAAGTCAATGTCACCTCCAGCTTAAAACCCTTCAGGGACTCCTGTTGCCCTTAGGATGAAAGCTAAATACCTCAGTCTGTATGATTTGTGTCAGCTGGTCCTTGCCCTCATGCCATCCTTCTCCTCAGTGGCTCCCATGCTCACGGAGCAATTGCATAGCTGCCCATCCTGCAGACTCATCTGGTTCCCGGAGCCTCCTGCTGTCAGCATGTATTGCCTTCTTTCTGTGCAATGCTTCACTTCCTTTTTACTTGCCATCTAAGTCTAGGCACTGGCTTCGTTTCTATCCTGGAAGCTACTCTGTTTCTCAACATGTGTCTGTAGCCCCACTATAACATCTTTTGCAGGACCTATCACATAATGTTATTGCCTTATGTGTTCATTTCTTTAATGCTGAAAGTTTCTGATGTATAGAGCCCTTGTCTTAGTTTTGAGTTCTCATTGTTGAGTCAAAGCAAATGAAAAATAAACACTAAAAAGTGGTTGTTCTCACATCCAGATTTGCAGAACTTGATTTTGATAGAAGAGTCCTCTTGCTATAGTGTGTGTTGGTGGTTCTAATGCTTTTGAATGGTCTTTGCACATGTACTTTGGGATTGAGATTTTCTGTAGAGCCTTCCTTAATCTTAATGGGAGCCAGGGTCTTACGGGGGCAGGGCATGACTTACTGGTATAGTATCACAGTTACAATGGAAAAACCCAGGAAGCTGACCTTGGGAAGGTTCCAGGTTATAGGTCAGTTTAGCTCTGGGTCATGGCTATCTTATCTGCCACACTTAACTGGGGTTGAGAGTTTCATGTATTGGTTCGGTTGCTTTGTATCAGCAACCTCCCTTCTTAGAAGACCTGAGGTGCTCAGTAGCATGAAATTAGAAATGACAAATATCTTCACTGATAAAAACGGAGCCCACACTATGACTTAATTTAGTGGAAATACTTTGAAGAAATAATAATGTTATTGCCCACTAATGACAATGATGCCCTCTAACCTTCTATTAGCAAGAGACAAGCTTTTATAATTCTGCCCCAGGTAATGGAATGATATATGTAACTCCATCTAGGGCTGCTGGGTTAAGCAAATAAAAATGCTAAGCTGCCCAGTTAAATTTGAATAATGATATATAGTACATAACTTACACTATTCATCTGTACCTGAAATTCAAATTTAACTGAGAATCCTGTGTTTTATAGGGCAATCCTGGCCATATCCAAGATTTCTCACTCTGTTCTACCTCCTGAAGGCCTAGGTAGGCCCTAACAGAGTCATCACTGCCTTCTGTATCCACCAGCACTCCTAAGGATACTCCTAATGAACACACATCTATTCATTTAAAGCTACTTTTAAAAATTTTTTATTATTTTTATTCCGTGTGTATGAATGTTTTGCTTGCATGTATGTAAAGTGCACCCATCTCATGCAATGTCTGCAGAGGTCAGAAGAGGGTGTCAAATCCATTGGAACTGGAGTTATGGATGGTTGTTAGTTGCCGTGTGAGTTCTGGGAATTGAACCTAGGTCCTCTGAAAGAGCAGCCAGCGCTCCTAACTGCTGAGTCATCTCTCCAGCCCCCATTTAAAACTACTTTTAATCAGTTGAATATACTTTCTGTGCCTGAGAAAGTAGGAAATTGTTTCTTGTCTGAAGCATTCATAAAGAGTACATTGACTGTACCCCTAAACACAAGAGAAGTAGGTTTCAATGTCATGAGTTGGAAGCTACTGTCAAAAGCAAACTGGAATGAAAAGCCGCTCAGAAAGTGTTTACACGGAATAATTCCCACCCTCCCTTTTCACCCAGTGAAGAAGAAGAAGAAAAGTTCTATGTCTCTGAACTGGAAAGAGTTGCTTCCCCGATCTCTGGACACTGAATTTCGACAGCATTATCAAATTCCAGCTAAAATTCCGGAATTGCAGGACTTTAGTTTCAAATACGGATGCTATGCAAGCCTGCCTGTTGCTTCCCAGGGTCTAGGTAAGTGCCCCTTTAGACTTTAGGACAACTGTAAAGCACCCCAGCAAGGACTTTTGGCCTGACACACAAAAGCCAGCACCATGGTACAGACTTTTGTAAAAAGAGTTTTATTTAACAACTGACAGGGAAGAAACCAGACTGTTTCTGACATTGGCCTTTAGCAAAGAAACCAAAATGCTGGGGGCTGAGGGAAGTAAAGAGGCTGATTGTACCTGGGACTCTTGGGATAGTCTGCCCTGGCATCCAGTCTAAAGATGGTAACATGTAGATGCTTTGTGATTGAGTTTCCTACCTCTTCATTACTTTGGCCCACCCTGTAATTTTGATCTCCGCCTTCGAATTGAGTTCTGTAGGCACCTGTTCTCCTTCCTCAGGTTCCACCTTTTGATCTTACCACTGAGGTGTGCCTGCACCTTAGGGTTAGAAGGCAATCTAGAAGTTATCTCATCTAGAGCCTCCGGTCATGTGTATTGTGTCTACCCCATCCTTGCTGAGGGGCGACACCATCCCAGCTTAGGCACTAAAGCTGCAAACCCAAAGTAGAGCTTTCGCTGTCAGATATTCCAACTACTGGAGCGTTCTCACAGTTAGAAGACTTCTTGCTAAACTTTTAGCCATTGATTTCACTTCTTCCCAAGAAGATTAAGGAATAGGAATTTTCTGTTGTGTGAAAACCTTACCTCACAACTTCTGAGTGTGCTTTTTCAGTGAATGCCCTTCCAGACTCTACACACCTCATGACTGAGGAGCAAGTCTCTTCACCATTCTGTATTTTCTGCTTGTCTCTTTAAAGGGCACACCTGGAACTGGAGGCAGTATTTAAGGTGTTCCTAAGTTTTACACAGGTTGGGAAACTTGTAGAAACTCTGGGGTTTTTTGTTTTTGTTTTTACATCATATCTTTATTTTTTTAATTTTTGGTTTCACGAATCTTAGAATCTGCATTAACTGAACAATATACATAGTTTGAGGTTGCCCTCCAACTTCCACTAGTCTAAATGGACACTGTCATCCTTCTAACTGCTCATCCTGAGACTCCCTAGGTCACTGGAAAGATGTCTCTAAGTGTGGGAATCTGAGAATGCATAATCAATATCCTGAGAGAAAAAGGAGCTTTTACAAATCTGTTGTCTATACACTGGTGGTAAATATTGTCTTGCTAACTCAGTGACCTTCAGAAGAGTAGAGTTTGGGGAGAACTGATTTTCTGAAGATGGTCATGTCTCCCATTCTTCCCAATTCCAGCAGCATCAGTCCAGAAGCCCCAGCAGCTTGGTGCTACCTCTAGTCATTGGTGGCATCAGCTCCTTTCCAGTATTGGTAAGGATGCCGAGCAGGCTCCGATCAGGACTCAGAGCTGTGAGGGGTGTGTTCAAGCAAGAACAGGCCTTGCTGGCTTGGTGACAACCTCTGTCTCTGTTCCTGTGTGTCCCTGCAGTGCCCTTTATGCTGCACAGCTATATTCAGAATCAGGAACGGTCAAAGAAGCAGACCACGTACAAGAGTGACTATGGAAAAGCCTGCCTGGATTTCTTGATGATCTTAGACTCGTTTACTCCTGCTGAAGTCAACAAGTACGTGCAAAGCGTTTCCCATAAAGGTAAGATGGCACTTCAAGTCACCAGTTCATACATTTAGCCAACACAGTGCATTCCTTTGTTAATAGCAGCTGTTCCCATCCCTAACCACTGAATTCAAATGTGCACAAAAGGAAAAATGTTTCAAAAAATTCCCATAGTGCCATGCAAGACTGGGTCCCTTGAAACCGTATTTTCCTAAAAGGCATACCAGAAACTCTATACTTGCTTCTTAAAAAGGAGACATTGCTCTTTTTGCTCGTGTCTGGTCCCCCTTGCCCCTTGTTGAGCTACGCCTGAGATGACTTCCCTTTTCCTTACAGCTAGCTGATTTCTCCAGCTGGCTTCTGTATGTTGCATAGTTTTATTATATTCTGTTACTCTTTGTTTCTTGTTTGGTTGCACTTTTTTGTGACAGTCTGCTTAAGGTACGGGAGGAGCCCCCATATTTCGTGCCCGGAAAGAGCAGATGGCATTCTCAGAGCAGGGTTGATTCCATCTACATACTTTTTTAAGATTTTATTTATTTTTAATTTATGCATATGAAGATTTTGCCTACATGTATGTAAATATACCATGTGTGTGTCTGGTGCCTACTGAGACCAGAAGAGGGCATTGGATGGCCTGGAACTGTTAGCTGCCATGTGTGTGCTGGAAACTGAACCCAGGTCCTTCCTCTTCAGCCAGTGCTCTTAACTGCCGAGCCACCTCTCCAGCCCCCACATAACGTGGGTTTACCCCAGTCAGGCTGAGGGACTGAGAGGGAGTTAGGAGCATTTCTGGAATATCTGGGAAGTCTGAAAATATCCAAAGTGTCAGAGGGAACACATGTGTCTGAGGGCAGGAAACCGCTCTTCTCAGAAATGCCTCTCAGCAGCCTCCTGTGGGAGTTCGTAACCCAATGCAGATGTATATATTCACATGAAGTGAGCTTCCATACTGCTTGTGTTGTGTCTATTAGAAAACATGCCAACTTAAAAAGGAAAGTATAAAGAAACATAAGCAGAGCTTCTGATATTTTTGTGCCCTTAAAGAAAGATATCTCCTAAGGCCGGGCATGGTGGTGCGTCTCTTTAATCCCAGCACTTGGGCACTCAGGAGTCCGAGGCAGGAAGATCTCTGTGAGTCCAAGGCCAGCCTGGTCTACATAGAGAGTTCCAGGCCAGCTGAGGCTACAGGGAGACCCCCTATGGTGGCTCACACTTACAGTCCCAGGACTTGGGAGGCTGAAGCAGGAAAGTGATGTCAGTCCAGGCCAGCATGGGCTGCAAAGTGAGCTTGAGGCTAGCCTAGAATAAACAGAAAGACCAAAAAAAAAAAAAAAAAAAAAAAAAAAAAGAAAGATGTCTCCTGCAGGCCACTTTGTGGTCAAGACAATGTGGGATCACCAACCATTTCATGTCTTATGATCAAGCTTAAGCTGAGGTGGTCTCCCAACTGTTCTGCTATGCTATAACTGCCCTCTCTCACCTTCTCCCTCTGTCCCCACTCTGCCCCAATCACTGCCTTTCATTTGTCCCCATCCTTCACCTATCTCCAACCAGAGTTGACTCCTCTCTCTCTCTCTCTCTCTCTCTCTCTCCTCTTTCACACTGCAGCACACACACAGACACACACACACACACACACATTTTTCCCAAGGTTTCCTGCTGAGACAAGATTGAAGGCTTATGTTGGCAAAACTGTAAGGGGGGTAAGGTGTGTGTGTGTGTGTGTGTGTGTGTGTGTGTGCGTGTGTGTGTGTGTGTGTGTGTGTGTGTAGAGGAGAGAGGTATTTCCCATCCTGAAAAGTACTTGAAGGGCCAAAGCAATGGCTCAGTGAATAAAAGCACTTACTTTGCAAGTATGAGGACCTGGGTTTGAATCCCTGGCACCCATGTAAAAGAGCTTGGCATGGTTTCAAGTGCCTGCCATCCTAGCATTGGAGAGCAAAGACAGGTAGATCCCAGGAGCTTGCTTGACCAACCATCCTAGCCAAAACAGTGAGCTTCCAGTTCAAGTGTGAGGAATAAGGCAGAAAGTGATAGGGGAAGTCAGTTGATGTCAAAGTCCTCCTTTGGCCTCTGCATGTGTATGCATGGGCGTGTGCACCTGCGCGCCACATTGTATGCACCACAACACGCACTCATACACATACATACATATACGTATACACACAAAGATATACACACATAAACACACACATACAGATATATGCACATGCTCACACACACACAACACACACACACACACACACACACACACACACACTGAGAAGGAAAGAATGACCTGAATACTGGGCTTCAGGGAAGTACTGGAAGCTTCTGCTTTGGCACATATTGAAGAAGGGTGTGTTTTCTCCTGGGAGCTGAGAGTCTCCTGGATGTCTGCTCCTGAAAACAGCAGAAGCTCAGCAGCAAAGCCAAGCTGCCTGCCCTCTCTCTGCGCTAGTTTTGGTGTAAAATAAAGAAAATGGTTCTCTGCAAACAAGGAGCTCACTTTGCCTCTAGGAGCCACATGCACTGGACCCTACAGAAAGAACATTTTTGTTTTCCCTAAGAAGGTGCTGCCATTTGCCCAGGGGCAGCCATGCCAATGCAGCCGTCACATCTGCCAGCCACCTGGTCTCATGCTGTCTGTGTGTGCTGTCTGAGCCTTGGTGCTGCTCCCTAAGGGTGAGCTGAGGATTTCTGGGAGCTGCTGCTTAGCTTGGCATCTGCTCCCCACAAACAAACTGAACTTTCAGTCAGCATTATTTGTCTCCTCAGTCAGGCTTGCCATGCCTGACTTCCCAACAAGGAAACTTTGAGACAAGTTACACTTTTGTTTCTTCTTCGCTTTCCTGCTTTCCGGTTCCCTTACAGCAACACTGAGGACAGGTACTGAAGGTACATGGCCCACAGCTTGGCTGCCTTGCGATGCCCTGGGCTGCTGGAGGAGCTGCTCTGTCACAGTCCTGCTTTAGCATGCTCACTGGTCAGCAGTTAGGGGGCCAACCAGCAAGTAGAGGGTTCGCTTGGCATTTTTATGCATGAAATCTCTTGTCATTTTCTAGTGTCAGGGACGACACAAATGCTCATCAGCTATGGATATCTCGGCAACACTCTTTCACAATGGGGCCAAACAAGCATTCAGAATAAGAAAACTTGCAGATGTCTTAGACTCAATTATTATCAACTCAGCTTAAATCACGTGATTGTATTATCTTGTATAGGTAGTAAGCTTTGACAGAATAGGAGCCCAGAGCTGGGACATTTTGATGGAGACAGACAGGAGGAAGGAAGGGGAGGGAGGAGTGACAGAGAGAAAGAGACCAGAGAGCCAACTTTTCTTCTAAATAATGGCTTAGGACAGGGTGGCGAGCTGGATGGAGAGCTGACTGGGATGAGGAAGGTTAGTAAAAAGTCCAGAAAGACAAAAAAACAAACAAATGAAAAAATAGAGCTGTGGAAGGAAAGGGAGAGAAAAGCTGAAGGCTGGCCTTCGTTTCCATTTTTACCACTATTTGGTACAAGTCAATCATCTCTAATGTGAAATCCAAAACCTTGTGAGCACCAATGAGGGACCACAAGTGAAAAATTCCACTCCTGACCTGGCATTATGTGTCACAGTGAAAACACAGACATGCTCAAAACACCCTACAAAGTCATCTCGGGCTATGTGGACGAAGTGTACGTAAAGCATAAATGAATTTCCTGTTCGGACTTGGGTCCAGTCCCTGAGAGAGTCAACATGTATATGCACTTACTCCAAATCCAAGAAAATCTGAACTTCTTTTTGGTTCCAAGCATTTTGGATGAGAGATACACAATCCATACTGGATTTATTTTTAACTCGAAGACTGAACTAGATGTGTTTAGTGGACAATGTATGTCCAAAATTATTTTATTCCCTAAGTTTGATTCAGACAACCCCAAAGCTGATGCTTTCTACATATGTTATCTGGTAAAACTGTGTCATCTACCCACTTTCTTCCCACTTGAATGATAAAATTATCTTAAATCTGGTTTTCTGCATATTTTTTAGCTATGACTCCCTGGCTATTTCTTCTTCCAACTGAAATTCACAGATTATTTCTTCCTTGTCTGCAATTCACTATTAAGAATGCACTCAGAAAACCTCATTGATTACCTATAATGCTCACTTCATACAAAGATAAAAGCAAATCCATCCTATCAGGGAACCCTCTATCCAGTGTGGAAGACTGAATATAAGTATAAAATCATGTACTCTGTAATTAAAGAAAAGTTTAGTTATAGTGAAGCCTGAGTAGAGTACTCCTAGCCCTGTAAGTCCACAAGGAATGAGGGGCAGGTCCTCACAGGAAGTATCTTTTAGATGATGGGTCAGAGCAGACTGCAAACAAGGAGCGACAAGGCTGTTCTAGCAGAGGCAACAACATAAACAAAACTCAGAGGACATGAATCTGCATTAACACGCATTAGGCAGGATTTTCTGAAGCAACAGAATGTATGTATAAAAAAGTATTTATTAGACTGTCTCAGACAGTAGGGGCTGGGTAGTCCAACAATAGCCATTTGCACACTGAAGAGACAGAGAACAAGATAACCGCCAATCCCGGAAGCTCCGCAATACAATCCCAATTAGGCTCCTTAAGCCTGACATTCTGTGGAGAGCCACTGGTGTAGTCCATGTTGAAAGGCTAAAGAAGGTGGAGTCAGATGTCACTGGAGGACGGCAGCAGCAGAGATAGAGTGGATCATGAAGAGGCACTTGTCAGTGCCTGCTGGCTGCTTTTGCCTCAGACTTCTTTTTATCTGAAGTGTCATTTGGAAGATGCCACCCACAGTGAGGGCAGCCTTCTCCTACTTACCATCCCATATGTTAGTGTTTGCTGGAAGCATCCCCACAAACAATCAGGGATATTTCAGTAATCCTAGACATCTCTGAATCCAGTCAAGTTGGCAACCAAGACCAAACATCACACACATAATAAATACAAATAGCGTCCAAAGTACAAATGGCAGCGCCATGCTTTGAACACTTAGGTTGAGGTTAAATTCAACAGAGTCATCCTTTTTGGCTAATATGTACCCACCTTGATTTCCCCTCTACCCATGTCTTTATTATGAGGAGGACATTGTGTTACTTTTATATGTTAGTATAAAATTCAAAACTACAAAGCTGAAAATGAAGGGGGACTGAAGATACCTGTTGATGGTGATGTGGAGTAGTAGTCAGAATTCTCACACACTGGAAAATATCAAATCATGGAACCACTTTGGGAAATATTCAACAGCATCTTACAAACTTTAACACATACCTATTCCATGACTTAGAAATTCCACTTCTGGATATTTGTCCGAGAGAAAAGAAAGCATATGGCCACAAAAGGACTTGTACAAAAATGTTTAACCTTGTTATTCTTAATATCCCCAAACTGAATACAGCTTAAATCTCTATCAATAGGAAAATGGATGAAGTGTAATCTATTCATATCATGACAAAAAGGGAACAAATTATTGATAAACAAAACATATGATCTCTAAACATGCTGAACAAAAGAAGCCAGACATGAAAGATTAACTTTGGTATGATTTTACTTATTTGAAAGTCTGCAGCAGATAAATCTCATCTATGATGAAAAAATCAACCAGCTCCTGTCTTGGGGTCAACAGTATTGGTGGGGAAGTAGCAGAAAGAATCTCTGGGAGTGATGGGAATGAGCTCTATCTCTAAATGGGTGTGACTTATAGGTATACAAATGTCAACTGACCAAACCTTGTGTGTGAGGTCAGTACATTTTCTTTTGTGGAAAGCCCAGCTCAGTTAAAAAGTACTGGGGTTGGGGCTGGAGAAATGGCGCAGCGGTTAAGATCACTGCTCTTGCAGAGGACACGGGTTCGATTCCCAGCACCCACATGACGGTTATGAACCGTCCTTACCTCCAGTTCCAGGGGAATCTGAAGTCCTCTTCTGACCTCTGCAGCATTGCACGACACGGATGCACTCACATACATGCAGGCAATACACTCATACACATAAAATTTAAAATTTTTAATTTTTTTTTAAAAAGTACTGGGATTAAAAAAAAAGTACTGGGATCAAGAAAGGTGTGGGATAGGGTGGGAATGGTTCACAAATAAATCAAATGTAATTGTAGAAAACACATTATGACATTGAACAAGAGGAAGACTGTACAGATGACAAGTCTGGGAGTGAACAGCCTTACAGCTCCTCTCTGTACAAATTTTGTCATTAAGTTAGAGAATTACAGATGTTCAAAACCGCATAAGACTCCATTTCACAGATGAGGAACTATAAGTCAAGTTGAAAGACTTCAGAAGTCAAATCATTGTGGCTCAAGGTTGGCAAAACATTGAACAAGAGGAAGACTGTACAGATGACAAGTCTGGGAGTGAACAGCCTTACAGCTCCTCTCTGTACAAATTTTGTCATTAAGTTAGAGAATTACAGATGTTCAAAACCGCATAAGACTCCATTTCACAGATGAGGAACTATAAGTCAAGTTGAAAGACTTCAGAAGTCAAATCATTGTGGCTCAAGGTTGGCAAAGACTAACAGTGTAGGGAGGCAGAAAAACAGCCCTGGATGGTGTGAAGATTTTGCAGTGGAGCCCAGTCATTCTTCACCACTGTTTATTACTGTTCGCCCTGTAGGAACAGATAAGGCTACTGTTTATTGTCTTTGGTGGGCCAGGCACATCACATAGTGTCCTCAGTCCATTCCACACAGTGCAAGCTAAATACTGTGACCTACATTCAGAGATGAGGAGGTGACGAAGCAACAGGTTAAACGGCTTGCTAATGCTTGCCAGCACAGAACTGAATGGGTCAGTTTCCTCCTCAAAACCATGTCCTTTCCAGGGAGCCTGCTGAGTCACTCTGAAGAACATGGCCACTGTGCCTCTTTGTGCATCCGGCAGGGTATCCTTATACTCTTGATTCTGCATCAAATTTGTGAACATAATGCTGTCGTCAGGTATTTGCCTCCAGTTAGAATTTTCCTAGTTCACCTTGAAATACTCAGATAGGAAGTTTCATCCTATTTCTCTTCATTTTTCAGACAGACAAATTCTTGATCGCTTTATTTGTTCTCATTGTGACCTCGATGAAAGAAGAAATGAGAGAAGAAAAAGGGATCAAATGAAAAAAATATAAAATCATCAGAGGGTCCCAGGGCTACCCAATCATTTTCTCAATTATCAAGGAAAAGTAAGGTGAAAGAGTTCCAAATATAGAGTGAAAATACAAGTATGTATACTTTGTTTTATTTTTAAATAAAATCTTAAGGCTACAAATTTCCCCCTGTACATAGCTTTAGCTGTATCTGGTGTCTTCTTTTTTGGATAATTTTTGGTTTCAATTTTGAGTCCCTATTTTAAATAAGAATTATCTGGAAGAGAAATTTTAATTTCCTAATACTGAAAATACTTTTAAAATATTTCTATTGTTGTTTTTTTTTTTTTTTAATGCTGTAAAAATAAAATCTACTTTATGGAATCCATCAAAGTCTTACTGATTGCTGTTGATCAAGTGTATGATTAATTTATATCTTACAAGCATATAAAAGTCCAACTATTACACTTCTCAAGTCCTTTTAATTGTCACCTTAATTGTATTTTTGAACTGTCGAGTCTATATTAAAAACATCAGACAATAAATATGTTTTTGTCAATTTCTCCTTGCATTTTGGGGGGGTTTGCTTTATCTTTGACTGCTTTATTATGTATCATATTAAGTTTCATGTCTTCCACAAAGCCTTTCTGCTGATTAATTTTCCCCCTAATATGTCATTCTTTTTTGACCTGGTTCCTGCTTTCGGACTTGAATCACTACTAATGTTGCTGCTCATTCGTTTTTTTTTTTTTGCATCTACTTAATGCATTGCCCCTACCCTTAACTTCAGTCTGTTTTTGTAGTTTTCTTTCAGTGCCTCTCTAGACCAGCCTTAGACCTGGGCTTTATAATATAATATAAAATGTGTCTTTTGTTTTGTGGAAAAAGTTGTAAGAGTGGAAGGAATGTAAGAGCCAGAGGAAGGGGTGTTAACTGGAAGTGTCCTCCAACCACTATGCTGGCAAGTTATAGTCACACCTCCTTCCCATGCTCCTCAAGGAGTCGAGGGGGGAGTCATTTACCCCTTCCATCCAATCAGTCCACCTTAGCTGCATGTGGGAGAGGGACTAGGGACATACAAACTGAGAATGCCATAAGGCACCTCTCTTGCCATTTTGTGCAGCTGTTGGGAAGTCACAGGACCTATATTTAAGCATGAACTTTCCAGTGCAGCCATAAATGGGGGAGGAGGGCACCCACAGTTCTGGAGAGATGACTCAGCAGGTAAGAACACACTGACTGTTCTTGCAGAAGACCTGGGTTCGAATCCCAGCACCCACATGGCAGCTAACAGCTGCCCGTAACTCTAGTTCCAGGGGATCCAACAGTCTCTTCTGTCCTCCAAGGACATTGCACAAGATGGAAGCACTTACACAAGTGCAATATTTGAGTGTGTACTTTCCACTGCAGCCATAAATGGGGCAGGGGGCACCCTTCTGTAAATAAACCCTGACCCTATGCTCTGTTACCAAGCCTAATAAACTTGTTAGAATTAAAAGACAACAACAAAAAAAAAACAGAGCTAATGGAAACCTTCATTATTCCACCAAAGTTGAGCCCATGTTGGCAAATCCTTTGGTCTTTGATTTCTCATTCCTACTTTCCCCCTTAAACTTCACTGTATATATATTTTTATGTAACCTGCTTCAAGTTAAAAATCACCTTTCTTTGGAATAAATGTATTCTAAAAAAATTTGTCTCTTGGTGATGGAATTAGTCCACAGTGACCGTGGCACTGTACAGACTTGGTTTTAGGTTTTTATACTTTTTTTTTTGTCTTTTTTGAGACAGGGTCTCCCAGTAACACCAGCTGGCCTGGAACTCACTATGTAGACCAGGCCGGCCTCGAACACACAGAGATCTGCCCGCCTCTGCCTCCCGAGTGCTGGGATTAAAGGTGTGTGCCACCACACCCGGCGGTTTTTATACTTTTATTGTCATTTGCTACTTGTTTCTTGTTCCTAATTTTCTTTTTTTCCCTCTACTTTTTAAGCATAAAGTTTTTTTCATCAGACTCTTTACCACACAATTATTACTAAATTTGAATTTCTCCACATATATATGTATTGTATCATTTCTATGTTCCCAGAACCTTTTAGCTCCTCTCTGCTCCTTTCCTTATTTTGAGACATCTTTTATTTTCCCATTCCACCCTTTCCCTGCACATACAGTGCAAGCCCACCCTCTCCTCCATTTTAGATGTTGAGATAGTTTAGAATTTACTTTATTAAGGATTTCTTTTTCTGTTTAAAATGAAATCCATAAGCATATTATAGATTCAATCATGTATCAATGTTGTCCACTTATACATTACTATCCCTGTTTCCTGTACCCCTTATTTTTGGGCACCAGGAGCCCTATATTCTGACTTACATTCATGTGGTGAAAATACTTTCTGTGTCCCTCTTTAGGGTGGTACTCCAAACCCTTATTTGTTCAAGTGTATTCTTTTGCTCTTAATGATGATATCTTGGCTAGGTATAGATTTATTGTTGACCTTACTCTCAATATTCCATAGTCACTGTTTGAATTTTCTCCTGGCTCAGAGTATAATTTATGTCTGGTTCTATCACCATTGCAAGTGGCTTAGTTTTTTTCCAAAAGTTTATGGTCGTCACTTTTCCTTCACAGCATTTCAATAGTTTCCTGAGGCTATGCTCAGTTTTATTTGAGCTTTTTCTCTATATTTAGGGAATTTCTTATTTCACCTGTATTTTTATTATTTTTGTTCATATGTTACTTTCTATTAATATGTATGAGTTACTTTTCTCTTGATGTGATAAATCCTATGACCAAAAGCAACTTATAGAAGAAAGAGTTTATTTTGACTTCTGGTTCCAGTGGGATTAGAGTCCATCATGGCAGAGGGCATGGTAACAAGCAGCAGGAAGGGAAGCAGAGATTATACCTGTTGCTAAAATTCCTTCTGGGAGGCCCAAGTAACATCTGGCCCCCTCCACCTGTGGGTTCCTATGACAAAGCAAGGTACAATTCCTCCAAACACTAGTTTGGAAAACCAGCGAGTTTGGGCTTGCTTACAGAGCAGTGGGTGAGGGTTTACTTACAGGAGTGTGGGTGCTCCCCCTGAAGCCCTCACTAGAAAGTCTCCATCCAGGCATAGATTGTGACTTCCCATCAGTCATACCAAAATGGCAAGAGAGCATCTCCCTCCAGGCTTCATCTGCTTAGGTACCCTTAGTCCCTCCCTCCTTGTACAACTGGTTGGTTGGGAGGTGTGGTCCACTCTCCCAGCCCCTGCTGGGAGTTTCTGATGAGCTTAAGCAAGTTTGTGATGATGCAACCAAGCTTGGGAAGAAGGTGGCTGTCCATAGCTTGACATTCAGAGGACAGTCCTATGTTATATCTCAACTACAAGCAAGAAGCAGACAGCTCAAGCTGGAAGTGGAGTGAGGCTATAAACCCTCAAAGCCCACCCAGTGATGTACTTCCTCCAGAAAGGCTCTGCATCCTAAAAGTCCCATAGCCTCCACAAACAGCACTATCAATTAGGGACCCAGTATTCCAATACATGAGCCTATGGGGAGCATTTCTCCAAACCACCACAATGTGTTACTCTCTATTAATGTGTTACTTTCTCTCCTGAACCAACTGTCTCTTGTATCAGAAGCACTCAGATCTCCTTTCTATTTATAGATTCTGTGTTTGAATGCTTTTGACCTCCCCTGTATGAAATTTCTTCCTTTTGCACATTCGGAGTATCAGTTTGGTTCCTAGCAGGCTCATTCTCTTTGTATAATTGCAAATTAAAAAATCATGCTTTATTTTCATTTACACTTCAGAAAGCCTTCCTTTCTCTGTAATCAAATCCTCTGGAGAGTTGTTTCTATTTTAAAAAGTACCCTTCACCTTCTCTGTTGACAGCCTTCACTGGAGATGCCCTTTCTAGTTGAGGGCTCTTGTTTTTTTCCCTCAGTTTACAGAGTACCTGCAAATGAGTTCACGGAATGCTTTTCAGGTAGGCGGTTACTGTAGTCTATTTAATCAGAGCAAATGAAGCCCCCTCAGCAAGGATGATTGGATTTTGTTTAGTGACTGAGCAGAAAAGCAGCTGGGTTAAAAAAGACATGGGTACAATTGCGGACATGAGGGTCAGAATCCCATCTGCTCCCTGCCCTTCTTCAACTTGAAGATAAACCAGTCTTTCTCGGCTGCATGGATTGGGGAAAGTGTATCTCACTATTTCACTTCCCCTAATCATCAGGTTAGGATCAACAGTCTTGAGCAGATCTCAAGGACCAGCAGCAAGTGCTCAGCTTGACCCTACTGGAGGGGATGTTCCTACATATGTGCATTAGAGGTCTATTGGGAGAGCCTGCCCCTGGTCTCTGGAGAACTTGCAGCTTTAGATATACCCAAGACTCTTAGTCTGTTTCCTGATGCTATGAAGCTTATGCCATCAGAATCTAGAACTAAACATTAAAAAATGAGTATCCCTTTCATGCTGTATTTATTGAGCACTGTGTCACTAAATTGTTCCCTTTTTCTCCCCTGGGAGACCCGTGGGCATGCCCTCTGATGGCTCTAGGGTCTCCCGGTCCTGACACAGATTAACAAACCCACATAAGACACCTTATTTGAATTTTGCATAGTTTATATGACATTTGGGAGGGGGTGACTTACAAAAACACGGATTGTTACAGGTTCCATATTTGAAATGCACATGCCATCCATCTCCTGCCCGGTCTCTCAGCCCTCAGTTGGTGTTCACCCACACGCCAAGGCAGCGGCTCCTCCCCTTAATGGGTTTGACTCCTTTCACAGAACCTGGGAAGGGGGTGGGACCACGGCTTATCGGAGGAACCTCCGGATCACAAGCACTAACAGTGTACCTAGTGTTTTAAGTGATAGGAATAAGACACCAGTGACAGATACGTAGTTTACAATTCAGTAGGGAGAAATCAAAATGCTCCCACTGGAGAGGCTTCATTTAAGCTAAACTTCAAGAGGAAGAGGATGCACTCTGACAGACTTTTATACTTGGCATGGTGTCAACTGAATTACTATCCTCTCTTGAACCCTCCCTATACCCACACTCCTGGTAGTCTCTTCTACTAAAGAAAGAGTGTATTATCTCAGCCTTGGGCTCTGAGTTTGACTTTCTTTGGCCAATAGGATGTTAGCAGACTAAACCTGGGATGTCTGCTGATCCCAGGATGATGACCTGGGAGGATGACCCCAGCTGACCTGCCCCAGTGATTCACAGACTGAGAAATAAATGCCTTTGGTTTCATGGCGCTGAGGCACACAGAACTCCAACTACACACACAGAGCTTATTTAGGTGGGCTATCGCTGGAAACTTCAAAATGAAATGAAAATATACAAAATATTAAGTCCCATTACTTACTTTGCATATAAAAATAATAGTGTTTTAAAGCAGGAGGGTGTCTTTCATAGTTTTAAAGTTCTGTGGTGTCTTCAAGTTTGCTGAATAATGAAGGCGTTTTAAGCACTGGATACTCCGTGATTCTCAAGACCACAGTAACTTAGTTATTCCAGAATATGTGAACGATTGGGGTTCCTTTTCAGAGAAGATTGGCAAGGCTAGACTAGTAATACACCTGATGAGAATTCATTGTATAGTGATGTATCATATATGTACTAGAGAGAGAGACTATATTGAATATATAGATTAAACTTGGGGAAAACTGATCAAATTTTGATTCTTCCAGTATATGAACTCCAAATATCTATCTATTTTGGCCTTTGATTCTTTCATCAACAATTAAAACATTCTACATTTTCTCAGATCTGTGTCTAAGTATTTCATTGTTGACATGCTGGAAATACCACTGAATTTTCCATTTTGAATCCATGGCTGGGAGCATGTGGTGGAGCAAAGCCACCCCCCACCCCCTTAGTGACCGGGAAACAGAGAGGAAGGGGCCATCTCCGCAATGTTCCCTTCAACATGCCTCCAATAACTTAACTTTGGGGATTCAGATGAATTTCTGTTATCAAATCCTAGTTTAATTCTACTTGTCCAAGAGTATACCTTGTATTGTTTGTTTTCCTTCAAGTAGTTTGTCCAATGGCTCAATGGCCCCTAAAATGATCTGTTTTAATGGTCCATGTGTGCTTGAAAACAATATACACATACCTTGGGTAGAACATTTTACAACTGTGAGTTGTGTTGAGTTGGTTGACAATGTTGTTTAAACCTTTACCTTTACTGATTTGCTGTCTACTTGATTCATCAACTGAGGAGTATTCAAATAGCCAACTATATCCATTTCTCCTACCCATTCCAGGTTTTCCACACACGTATTTCAAAGTTCTGTTACTAGATGTAGACACACTACATGTGTTCTTGGAGAATTGATCCCTGCCTCAGGGATCTGAAGTCTTTATCCTTGATAATATTCTTTGTTCTGAAGTCTGCTTTGTCTTTTATTAATGCAGTCATTAAGCTTTATTTTAGTTAGTTTTAATGTGATACAGCTTTTTTAAGCCTTTCACTTTTAACCTAGCTATGTTTTACATTTAAAGTGGCTTGCTTACAGGTAGTGTATATTTATACTTCCTCCTCCATCTGACAATCTCTGACCTTTAATTGGTGTTCTTTGACAATATAAATTTAATTTGGGCATGATTCACTAAAATCTGTATACTGATACATATTTAAGTTTTAATATTCCCTTTTTTCCTTCTTTATGTTTCTGTTAAGGTTCAGATAGTCCTCCCCCCTCACCAACAGGATCCCAAGGATTTCTCATGCTCCTGAGAAAAGGGAACCTAGCTGATAAGCACCTTGGTCTTTGAAGTCAAGAGAAGCAGACTTTTCTCCACTGTTTGGCCAACACAGCAGGCCTCCCCTTTGATCTCTAAAGAGGACAGGTTTTAACAGTCCCACTCTCCCACTCCCCCCCCACCCCCTCCACAACTTAAAAAAAATACATCTTCCTGCCTTCTGACGGAGGCAGAAGCCTCCCTTTTAAAAGGCCCCAGCTCAAGACCCAGGCAGACATTTTCCCTGCCCAGAAGGGAATCTGCCCCATGTGTTCCTTTGCTAATAAACTCTGCCTTCTACTGATCAACCCTATTCATCATACGGCTACTTTTTAATCCATCAGTTTCCACTGGTTAAATCGTGTTATTATGCCATGATCATCTTCACTATTGATTCATTATTTATGCTGCTTGTTGATTTTTCCTGTATACATCTTGAATTAATCATTTTTCACACCAAATAGTATTTCCTATGTGTAATTGAAGGCTCTATACAGGTATGTACCTAATTCTCCCCCCTCCTTGCCCTTTTGCTATTGTTATTGTACATCTTATTTTTATCTGTGGTATAGTTATACATTTCTGTGAATTTTAGAGATTTTTTGACAAGTTGAATGATTACATTTTCATTTATCACAATTCTCTGTTTATAGATCTGAGTTTGTTTGACATCATATTTCTCTTTCTAAAGAATTTTTATTCAGCATTTACAGCTTTTCTTGCTAATAGACTTTTAATGTGGTGGTTAATATTAACATAGAAGCTGGGGTGAGTTCAAAGTTGGTTGTTGTTGGGGTTACCCTCAGAGCACCAAAGGCTTCAAGCTTTTCTCTCACTTTATGGTTATCTAAAAATATTATTTCTGCTTGGTTTATGAGAGGTAATTTCTTAGATATAGAATTATCTAACAGGTTTTTATTCTGTCAGTCATTGGAAGGTGTCACTGATTTATTGCCATTACCATTTCCAACAAAGAGCATGTTGGAATCCTTGGACCTCTGTGACTCCAATTTCTCTTGTTGCCTTCAAGATTTCTTTTATTTTCAATATTTTGAATATGATATAAAATGTTTTTGTTGGTGCTGGAGAGATGGCTCAGTGGTTAAGAGCACTGGCTGCTCTTGCAGAGGACCTGGGTTTGGTTCCCAGCAACCGCAGGGTGGCTAACAACCATCTAGTTCCAGGGAATCCAACACCCTCTTCTGACCTCTGTGAGCACTGCATGACATGGGTGCACTTGCATGCATGTAGGCAATATGTTCATACACATAAAAACATTTTTAAATGTTTTTGTTTGGCCTACTTGGTGCTCTCTTGAGCTTCCTAAATCCATGATTGGTGTCTGGCATTAATTTGGGGAAGTTCTCAGCTATTATGTCTTCTAATATCTGCCCCCCCATTCTGTATTCCTCATGTGTATTCCAGTTAAGCATGTTACATCATTTGATACTGTTGCACAGTTCTTCGGTGTTTTGTTCTGTTTTTTTTTTTTTTTAATCCCCCGCCATGATTTTTTCTCTTTATGCTTCAGTTTGGCTGACTTCTATTGAAGCATCTATTGAAGTTGGTTCCATTGAACTTGCACCAAGTTTACTGATTCTTTTCTTGTCTGAATCAAGTCCCCTGTTCAGCCCATCAAAGGGCTTTCTCATCTCTGCTGTTGTCATTGCTAACGTTCCTTTCTCTTTTTTGTGGTCTCCATCTCTGTACTGAAGTTACCTATTTGTTATTATATATTGTCCATGTTTTCATTGGAGACTGGCATTTTAATACTTATTTAAAATTTTCTGTCCAAGAATTTCGCCATCTGTGCTATATCTGAGTCTGTTTCTGTCGATGGCTTTGTATCTCAGGGTAGTTTGATGGGTTTTTTGGCTTTGCTTTTTTCTAGTCACTGGCACTGCCTGCTTTATTCACACAAAGAAGAGGAATCCATAATAAGAACAGCTTCCTCAAGCCACACAGTTTTCTCACCTAAACCCTCATTCTCCAACCCCAGTTCCATCCTACAGGTTCTTATAGAACCAAATCCTCATATAAACATTCAGAACTGGTCTTAATAGCCCAATGACTTTCAGAGTCCTGGGTAAAGAGCAGGCCAGGCTGCAGAAGAGTAGATCCATCTTCACATTGAGTCAGAGGGCTGCCAGGAAACTGCCCATACCATGACTGCAGGCATTAGAGAGGTACCGTAGTGTTGTGGTGATGACTTTCTGGTCTTGAGAATCTTCAGTGAAATGCCAACTCTGTGAGTCCTTGTCGACCGTTTCCATCGAAAACATGGAAAGAGGACAAGGACTCTGCTGCAGTGACACTGCGTTTGTTCCACCCCAGGCTTCCCTGTAGCTTTGGAGGTACATGGCAGCCTGCCTGTTTTCTTTTACACACACCGTCCTTCCCAATTCAGCTTTGTTCAAGGACTGATGGCATTTACCCTCAGGTGGTTTGTTGTGTCTTTCCAGACAGGGGCAATTTGTCTTAGATCCATGAAGTCATTCTCTTTTCCTGAAGAATCCTTCTTGCCTCCCCACCTTTGAGAGAAAGAAAAATCCAGTGAGATTGTGTTTTCTCCAGGACACACCACCATGTCAGGCTGAGGTACAGTACAGTCAAAGATGGGGTTCCCAAACCGGGGTAACCAGAAATCTGAGAGACTCAAGAGAAAAGCCAATACTTAGATATCTGTAGGGGATGAAGTGGCCAAAGCAATCATCCAGCCAGCCTTAACTCTCGTCCTTCATGGACTCCATTGATCTCATAGTCTAAGGAGATGAACCACTGTTTTTTTACTTCCTGGCAGAAAGGCAGACTGGTCTGCTGAACACCTGCTGACAGAATTCTTCTTTGAGTAAAAGAAATACTAAATTTTCTCTCTCCAGTGTGAGAAAATGTGTCTGCATCTTCCTCCTTCTCAAGTGCTGCTGTGTCCAGCCATACACCACCTCCTGGCTATAGAGAACAGCCAGGGCCCAGCTCCTGAGGCCTCAGGCAGTCACTGGGCCCATCATCAATAGACAGACAGGCTCTCCCTGGAAGAGACAAGGTGTTGAATGTTTTATTTTACCTTTTATTCAATTTTTGTAATTTTCAAACAATATAGTTTGATGGTATTTAGATTCCCTCCCCTGTCTACACTTTTCCCCCACCGTCTCCACCCAATTTAATGTGCTCTCATATCTATAATACAGCCTGTAGAGCCTGATTTGTGTCCCCAAATGTCCCTCAGTGTGAGTCTATCCACTGAGCCCACCAAGAGTCCCACCCTTATAAGATACTGTCTCTGCCCCTCCCAGCAACCGTCAAGTTCCAAAAGTTCCTTAGGTTGGGTTGGGATTTCTTACCCACTTCTCCGTGTCTATCCTGGGATTTTGTCTGGTTTGGGCTTATAGAGAACTTGTGCATGCTGTCACCATTGCTGTGAGTTCATATTAATAACTGACGAGTTATCTGAAATACTGTTTCTTTGTGGTGGTCACCCACCCCCTCTGTCTCTTACAATCTTTCTGCCTCCTCTTCCACAATGATTCCTGAGCTTTGGGAGGTGGAGGTTTGAAATAGCTGTCCTATTCAGGAATAAGTACTCTGCAGTCTCTTGTTCTCTGCACATTGGCCAATTTTGGGTCTCCGTGTTAATCACCATCTGCTGCATAATGAAACTTCTCCTGTGAGAGCTGAGAGATGCATTTACCCTATGCTTAAAGATTGCATTGAAGATGTGTCACTTAAGGTTAAATGTCTCACAGATACTTATTCTCTGTGTTTGACAAGTTCTGGAACTCTATAATGGCCTCCATCTGTTGCAAAAAGAAGTTTCTCTAATGGGGGGTGAAAGGTATACTTGTCTGTAAATATGAGGATGCATATTTAGAATAAAGTAAGAAATTATGTTGGTTTAGGGATGTGGCAAAAGTAGGTTTTTCTAGGGGCTGGAGCGATGGCTTAGCAGTTGAGAACACTGGTTACTTTTGCAGAGAACCCAGGTTCAATTCCCAGCAACCACAAGGTGGCTAGCAATCATTTGTAACTCCAATTCCAGGGGATCTAGCAACCTCTTCTGACTTCCACAAGCACTGCACGGTATGGGCGTGCCTGCATATGTGCAGGCATTACACCCACACACATAAAATAAAAATAAAATATTTTTTAAAGTAGGTTTTTCTCTAGGATCTATGACCTCTCCAGTCATGTGTATTTGACTGTGTTTACAGTACTACACAGGAGTTCCCTCCTAAGGAGGGGATCTTAATTCCAGTTAGACATCTGTTGATTATCCCCAAGATAAATAAAAGTGCCACTTCTACATCAATAGCAACAAATGCCTTTCCATGTGCCTAACTTTTGTTGTGTAGAATGGTAGAGACTGAGATAGTTCTTGTGCCTAACAGTGGGCATGCTAGGAAGGGTTAGTATCAGAAGCTGAGCCATTTGTTGCTGCAGTGTGTCTTGGGCTATTGAAGTTGCTATAACAAGATGTCCTGTGCTTAGTGGCTTCGGTATTTGAAAGGACCTGACTCACTGACATCACCTTGTTGTGGGCTGAAGTGCTCCCTCAGGCCTATTTCGTAGACACCAATGTCATTTATTAACTACCTCCCAAAGGCCCTTACCTTGGACATAAGGATTTCAACAAATGAAGGAAAACACATTTTCATATGAAAGCACTCCTGCTCCCCTTAGTGCCTTCCTCTAACAATACCTGTGCTTAGGGTCGTGATGGTTTTCAGGTTTTTTTCTCAATTGCCACTGTCCTCAGCCTTAGCTGTTTCTGATGTATCAAAGGATGACCATCTCCATACCAGAAATGCCTGATTATTCTTGGGAGTGAAGTGCTCTCTGTAGTTCTGCTTAAACCCAGTTCTTAAGCAGGCACCACCTGCTGGTCTCTGGACTCCTGCCTCTCCCCTACTCACAGCACCCATCGCAGCCTGCACCTGCTCCTCCCACACTGAAATAGTATTGTAGTTTGAATCTGAAATGTCCCCCACAGGTTAGTGCTGAATACTTTGTCTCCAGCTACTGGCACTATCTTGGGAGGCTGAAGAATCTTTAGTAGGAGGAAACCACCTGGAAGAGGTTAGTTACTGGGGATGGGTCTTTGTGTGTGAGGGTGTTACCCAT
The DNA here is from genome assembly GCF_000622305.1 of Nannospalax galili. NCBI lineage: Eukaryota > Metazoa > Chordata > Mammalia > Rodentia > Spalacidae > Nannospalax > Nannospalax galili. The sequence goes on along the minus strand of NW_008360317.1, from coordinate 4,571,888 downwards.
GGCTCTATCCTATGCTTCCTGATCCTCCAGGATGTGAAATCTGCCACTTCCTGATCCTACTGCTGTGGACTGAGCTGCCCCAGGAGCCATGCCCTCCTTTCCATGAGGGACTATATTTTCTGAGACCATGAGCTGAAATAAACCTGTCCTCCCTCAAGTTGCTTCTTTCAGGTATTTTGACACACCAATGAAAAAAGCAACTAATACAGATTGTTAAATTTCATTGTCAACTTGACTGAATTTAGAATCACCAGGGAGACTCACAACTCACTCCTCTGGGTGTATCTGTGAGGGATTTTCAGAGAGGAGTCAACTGAAGAGGGGAAAGCCCAAGCTCATTGTTGGAGATGGAACCATCCCATGGACTGGGGGGCTAGGATGGTATAAAAACCAGGGAGGGGGAAAGGAGGGAAGCCATCAGAGTACAGGCATTTCCTCTATCTGTTTTCTTCTTCTGCCATGATGTAACTGCTCTGCTCCCCTCCATGATGGAATGATGTCTCTGAAACTGTGAACCACAACAAATACTTCCTTCCAAGTTGTTCTCAGGTAATATACCCAGGGCTAGGGGTGTGCTTCTGTTCTCTACCCCCAGTGCTCAGTGGCTTATCACTTGTTGCCCTAAAGGTGATAGTTTTTCCCCCTTCCTCTTACAGTTTAAGGCTTTTGTTCCACTGGGAGATGGAGAAGGGCTTGGTAGGACTTTGTGCTCCTCCTTGCAGCAGCTACTGCCCCCGAGGACTACACCACGAAGGATGTTTTTCCTCAAGGTTTACCAATTCCTTTTGTGAACTCCTGGTAAGACCATAAAGAAAATCTGCCAGTGGTATAGATTCCACCTATACCTGCAGCCCCATTGGGCTCTACACTCTCTTGCCAGCTCATACTCAGCCTGTGTCAAATGATTAAATGTTCTTGTTACTCCCAAGTCTGCCTCAGTGACATAACTGAATGTCTACCCCACCATAATCTTACATAACATGATGCTTCTTCAAGGGGGCTGGCTGCCTAAAACCGGTTGGATCTGAAATGGTTACCAGAGAAACTTCAGACAATCTCTAGCTTTATTATAATTCTATCTGAACGCTAAATGACACACCTTCAGTGCCATGGCAGCTGATAATTGCTATGGTGACAACTGGGGAAAAAAACATAAAAAGAAGGAAAAGAGAGGCAGTGTTTGAATCCCCCAAAAGGTTCATAACATCCCAGAAAAGACATGAATACTCCTCTTATTTGTTATTCTGTCCCTCCCCCTTACTATTTATATTTGTAAATATATAAATATTACAAAGGGTTAAGAGACCGAGTTTCAAGTTTATTGCATATTCTTGGCCAAGAATAAAAATCTTTTTCGTTGTTTAATTGGTGCTCAATCTTGTTATTGGTTCTGGGATGAAAAAAGAATCCAGTTTGGGGATAAAACATGTTAACATACTTCCACCAGGTTCCCTCTGGAGTCTAGAAGCTTCTCTCTCAGGTCCCTGCAGACACCTACCATGTCTCCTTAGCTTTGGCTGACCTGGGACTTCAGCTTTCTGAATGGCTCAAAATGACAACTGTGAAGTTAATATTCCTATAAATATGGAAATTATATCTTTCCCAGCTCTCTAGATTCCAAAGCAGGAGCTGCAAGTCAGACATGGGGCTTTATTTTAAATCCCTGTCTTTCAGTTTCCAACTAACTTAACTATTAAAATGGCCATTGAGTGTCCCTCTGTGATCTCTGCTCCCAGGAAACTGTTATATACCAGTCAACACCAGTTGGGCCCACGTTAAGTCTCAGACACAGGAAGCCAAACTACAGGTGAACCTGTTGGCAATACAAGCTTCCCCTTATTGAGTAAATTTTTGCTATTGATGGAAAGAATCAGTAACTCAGTAATCAGTTATGAAGTGATTCTTATTCTTTTCCAGTTTTCATTTAATTTTCATTACAGTTATAGTAATTATAAAGCCCCATAAATAACTTAGATAACACTTAATTGGAAATGTGTTGGACCGACACAAGGAAAGTCCCTGAAATTCACTAAGGTTCATGCAGCTGGTCTTGAGGAAACGCAGAGCCACTGTGGTCTTAGGCAGAAAGCTTGGAAAATGAAACACAGCACTTTCTAAATTGACCTAAACATTTTAGTTCCTATAGAATTTCCAACAATAGTTTCTTCATGAATGCTGCATGTGTATGTATATGACTTTGTGTGAAAATTTTTAAATCATTTAGCAAGAATAAATATTTAGAATAACTAGAAAATTTGTGATTTAAAAAGACAAGTGAATAGGAGAATGTTTCCCTGATGAATACTAAATGTATTATGAAGTTATACTATACTGTGTTACAGGTGCAAGGAGAGATGAACAGATTAATGGAACAAAAATAGGCTCTAGAAAAAAGCATAAATATATATGAGGACTAGATAGATAATAAATGCACCAATGAAAAACTTCACAGAACCTGGCTTATTGAATAAATGACCTGGAAACTAACATTGGTGGCAGAAAAGACGTATCTATATATTATTCTTCAACAAAAATAAATGCTAGGTAGGTGAAATAAATAAATGTAAATTCTTTTAAAGGAAAGAAAAATAAATCACTCAGCTTCTAGAATAATTTCTTTAAAAAAATCTGTTGCAAAATCCAAAAACTTAAAGAGACTGTTAAACTTGTCTAAAATTAAAAACCTTCCCTGTAGCCAAAATAAATCCTTATTTTCCAAAAATATTTCTGCCATATAAATATTTAGGTATCAAATGAACTGTTTGCATCATATAGACCATGTTTAAATAGTTCTTATAAACAAATAAGAACATAACAAGAACCTCCACAGAAAAATGAGCAAAGATTTGTCATATCGGCAGAGATGTACCAAACAGTGTGGGAAGGAGACATCATGATGGCTTGGAGGATGTCTCCTAGGGCTGCTGTCACCAAGTACCATGAGCCAAATGACTTAAAACAAATAAATTGTCTTATAGTTCTGGAGACTAAGAATCAGAAATCAGGGTGTTGGCTGGGACACCCTTCTAAGGCCTGTCAGGCAGGATCTGTCCCTGCCTCTTCTAACTTCTGATAGTCCAGAATTCATCATTCCAATCTCTACCCAGTTGTCAAGTGTGAACCCTCCTGTGTGTCTACTATCTTTCTTTTGTGTCAGTCTATACAACTTAACTCCATACTGGATTAGGGCCCACTCTAATCCAGTGTGGTCACATCTTAGCTTGAATACATCTACAAAGACCTGTTTTCCAAATAAGTTTGCATCCACAGGGACAAACAACAGTGAGGGTCTGAATTCAACTAGGGTATAAATTGAGGACAGTCTTTCAAAGAGATAGTTGGGCAATATGTTTAGGATCCACTTTCATAAATTTACCAAATACTTTATATGAATGGAACATTTATGTAAAAAGTTTATTGTTTTGTTAAATCAAATCACCATATAAAACCAAAGAAAATGCCAAAAAGCTTTATGTTCATCAAGCAGGGACTATAAGTAAATTCAGAATGCAGACTCATGTATACATGTGAACCCACATTGATATATAAATAGTCAAGATAACTTGTTAAGTGAATAATTCACTTAACAGGTTAGAAAACAGTGAGGTTCCATTAGTATAAAACGCTTAGTTGACTAAAAGTGGTAACTTTGACGAAGAGGATGGCAGAGTCTCCTCCCACTGTTAATTAGCTAATTTTCCAAAACTTTTAAAACTGGGAGCTCATAATTTTCTAACCTTTCTTTATTACTTAAGCAGTTTGATAGTATGTTTAGAATAATACTTTTATAAATTTAATCTAATAAGCTCTTTAAACAAATGAGAAAGTTATGAACCAGTCTATTGCTATTGTTAAAGCACTATATAGAACCACCAAAAAAAATGTCAATAAAGTTAATGTTCATCTATCTAACTGGAATGGAACAGATTTGTACAAGAGAGCATTCCTATGAGGCAGAAGGGACAAGCCAGACTGAAACTATACAGGTGTTCACCACAACAAACTTTACCTTGATATCAGAGTTCTATGCTGGATAATAACTCATATGTAGTATTTAAGATTAGGGCATCTAAGGCTGGAGAGATGGCTTAGTGGTTAAGAGGACTGGCTGCTCTTACAGAGGAACTGAGTTCAATTCCCAACACCCCCATAGTGGCTAACAACCATCACAATTGTTAGCCACTATGTGTTAGTAACACATCACAACTCTATTTCCAAGGGATCTGATGAATTCTTCTGACCTCCATGGGCACTGTGCATAACATGAGTGCACCTACCTACGGGCAGGCAATATACTCATACACATAAAATAAAAATAATAAAATATTTTTTTAAAGATTAGTCCATCTCCACTTTTTAAAAAGTTTGAAAGGCCATAAGGTGACAGAGGTGTGGAACAGTTCAAAGGAACCCACATATAGTACAGAGGTGAGCTAAAACAGGAATGACCCTGCCATACACTAACAAGTCTGAAGTGAGCCATGTCCTACCTGGACGTCCTTCTTCCTCCTTAAGGAGAATAGCAACACTCAGGATTATTAAAAGGGTTTAGTTTTGATAGAGTGTTTGGAAACAGTTGGCAAACTAGAAAATGCCATTCACTCGGTCACTCTCATTCTTCCACTCTTCTTCGTTCCATACATAGTTCTAGGTTCTAGGAACTCATTAGGAAAGACATAAATTCACCTTCATGGAGCTTATATTCTGAACGGAGACAACTGATGACAAACTAAGAAATGTATAATACGGTGACAACATGGTAGGACACAGAGAAACATACATATAACAGTATGTCTAACATATGTGCATACTATGACATGTAAATGTATCATACAGTGAAGAATTATGGAGTATGAAGAAAAATAAGAGAAGGCTCCCTTGGTGGCATGATTGGAGGTGGACTGGATGACACTGATTTATTACTAACAGAAATGTAGGAAGAGAGAATCTTGTCTATCTGAGATTAAAAAAACAAAAAAACAAAAAAACACTTCCCAGCAGAGGGAACAGATGCAGAGCCCTGCATGCTCTTCTAGAAATGAAGGGAGAGGGCAGGAGGAACTGGTCAGACAGGTAGGAGGGCACATGCCTCTGAGGCTAAATACGTTTCAAAGAGGAGTTTTTCTTCCATTGGGATGAGAAGTGTGTTTTAGAAGACTGATATAATCCAGCATCTGTCTTAAGAACATCAGCACTGTATATGGTAGGGAGGCAGAAATCAAACAGGAAGACTCACTGGAGGCTATTCCAAAATTCATGTGAGAAGGCAGGGTTCTGTGAACCTAGGAGGTATTGGTGAAGCAAGAGAGTAGTAAGGTGCAGGTGAATATACCATAAAGGTAAAGCCGATAGGACACCCATGGACTTTGTATTTATGAGAGGAAGAGGGGTGATTCCAACAATTTTAACGTAAGCAACTGCAAGAATGGAGTTTCTATCTGAGATGGGGAAGTTGGGGAGGAATGAGATTAGTAACTAGATTCTGTCTTGGGTGGCAGATGGCACCCAATGTAAGTTATGGTTATACTGAACATATTCATACAAGATAATGAGTGTGCTTTGACAACCAGAGTTATTTTCCTCCTCCTTTACTTCCTCACATTTCTCCCATCCCCTAACTTCACATGACTATCAAGTACTGTAACCTGTGATGGGATTAACATACCTGGGGAGGCGTGGAGAGAGAAGGAACCTCCAGCTGGTGCTCCAGTTACAAATCTTGGCACAGACAGTGGGCACCAGCCTCCACCGTGGGTAGACCTCACCAATATTGGCTGTTCCCAGCAAGAAAACACAGTTTGCTTCGTGAAGCATCCTTCTGATCATTAGAATTTGTTCCAAGGGGTTGAGTGGACACAATTCTAACAGTAAAAGGGTCCCTGGGAGATTTTCTGCCTGCAACTATGAGCTGGAGAGGTAGAAGATCAAGTTCTGCTCTGGGAAGGTTAGAAACATCTCAAGTTAACAGGTAAGGAAAAGTTATCTTTATTTTTTTTTAATATCATAAAATTTTCTAGAATCCTCTTAGCTTGAGGTCTAGGCATAGATCTGTTTACTGTAAAAATGGGCAGTGTAAGGTAACTGTTATGTTGTCAAGGAAGCAGGGGAGAAGATGGAGAGAGATTTGTCTCATTCACTGTGGTTCTGACCACCTCCCCCTCAGCCTGACAGGAACAACACGTACAGCAGTGTTTCCGGCTCTCTGTGTTTAACTAGCTGTTGCTATGGAATTTTTTTCCCTTAATCAGAGCCTCTTCCTTGAAAACTTAATTATACTTAAAAAAGGAAAATTTGAATTTGAGTAAATCCTGAAGATATCATGAAAGCTTTTGATTAATGCAAAGTTAACAGTCTTTCAGAAGCATTAATTGAATAAAGAGAAGACTATTCAAAGGGTTATAAAGATGTCCCAAACCATTTACAGATGCTACAGTCATTAGCTCAGAATCTGGGTGATAAAGGTACGAAATGGCATTTTGAACATTTTGACTTGAGAGCACTTTCTAAGTCAGTTTCTAATTTTTTTGTTCTCCTGACCATGAGGTATCTGCTACCTATCCTTACATTGCCATGAGTCTTTTCCACATTCATAGGAAAATAAGCATTAGAATATTTCCAAGTCAGTCTTCTAGCCTGTCCTTCTTACTTGCCAAGTGTTGATGAAATGCTCATATAAAAAGTGATTAAGCACCTGAGGTGGTGGTACATGTCTGTGGTTTCAGCCCTCCAGAGGCAGAGGAAAGAGAATCTTGAGTTTGAGTCCAGTCTAGGCTATATATTGAGACCCTATTTCAAAAACAACACAAATAAAAAATAAATACCTGATTCATTTCTTCTGAGGTTACATGCTCTTAGCATTGAAGAAAATGTTTCTTTTGACTGTTTATAGAAGCAAGTTGTAAACATAAATTAAATTAGTGATAAGACTAACAACAACATACTTAAACAGTGACCATGTGTTATTTCCCCAAATCGGGTGAAAGGTACCATTAAATTACGGCTCAGATATCAGCTAATCTTGTGGAACCGCAAGAACCCACCTTCAACTCCCAATGCCTTAAACACTTAGAAAGGCAATTAGCTTACAACATAAATTTGGTGGGAAAAAAGCTATTTGATGAGTATGTCAAAAATCCTTTCTGTCCTCCAGTTTGGGCTTCGTCCTCGCATCTGTCCTAGTTACAAGATGCTAACAGCAGCATTTCCGTTTGGAGAATGGAGAAGAGTTATTTCTCACAGAAACCTTTCCCAAAAGCCACACTGTGGGCTTCCACTCACATCTGATTGTCCAGAGTTGAATCATATGATCATGCCTAAACTAAAACCAGTAAGGAGGGTGAGTTACTAAGGTTATCTTTGACCCTTGACCACCCTAGTGGGATGCCTTTGCTCTCATGAAGGCCAGTGCCCCATCACCTATGCAGAGACAGAGCTCTGACACTCAGAGAAGATAGGGGATGGCCTTGGGTGGAAAAGCAGAGGCAGGCATGCCTGTCTTCCACTGCAGCTCTCCTGGTTTCCTTCTTCAGGCCGCTCCATGGTAGTTCCCTTACTTCTCTTCCTCTAAATGCAGCTACTCCTGAGATTCAGCCCAGGCCTTCTTGGTACTCCCTCAAGCTCTCTGCTAGGGAAATCCCATCCAGTCCTCCAGTGTTGAATGCCATCAACATGTTCTAGTATCCCTAGCCTTCTGCGTTACCACCTTCAGCTCCAACGTTTCCTCTGAGCTCCTTGTTTGGACATCTTACTACCGCTTGACATCTACTTTGATGCTTCAGAAGCTTCTCAAATATGGCACATCCAAAGCACTTTTGATATTCCCTTAAACCAGTAACCTCTTAGTGTTTTAATGTTTACTAAATAAGTTTTTACTTTCCTTTCATATCTAGCCTAACCACTTTTTCAATACATTTAATATACTATTCTGAGGGCTCCAGTCTGGAGTAGGTGCTCTATGACATTTGCCAAAAATGATTAAATATGCATGTAAAGGCCCTACCTTGACTGAGAAGCAGACATGTGAAGGTTAGAAAGAGCACAAGGTTAAGGCTGTGTGGGATTCTGATAGAAATGCTCTTTCTGGGCTGCATGGAAGGCAATTTTACAGAACCTTCCAAGTGGGATGATGGCATCAGTTATCCCCAAGTCAGACATCCTCACCTATCTTTTGGTAGGACCTCCCTGAGCACAAAAGGAGTAAAGTAGAATCTTAGTTTACTTGTAGCCTCTGTCAGATGCACTGGCCTCCCCAGTGCTTCTGAGGTCAGTGCTATGTCTCGGGTCACAGTGCACAGTGAGCACTCAACATAAACTGAAATTGTAAAGCATGAAAAGGTTTATTTATCTCACAACAGTGTGAGGCTCAACAATAGTGCGGGCTCAACAGAGATCACCCCTTGGCCTCATCACCTCATGGTCTGTATGACAGTGGCAGGAAGTGTATACAGGAGCAAGCTAATCATTACACTTCAGACAAGGAGCAGAGAGAGGGGGGCAGACTTGCTCTTTTTATAGCAGTCTTCTCTGAATACTCAAGAGGTTCCACAGCACTTCCCATTACCACCACCCTGCGGATTGGACCTTCAGTCACAATGGACTCATAAGGGAAAGACCATATTCAAACCACAGCACTGACTACCATGTTAGGCAGGTAGAGGGCAATTTTTGTCAGCTAATGCAGCATACCATAATAAGCATCAGTGAAACTTTGGTTTCATACAGCAGTATTTATTCACATAGATCTGCAGCTTGGCTGGAGCGACTGGCCTAGACTGGGGCATTCTCGACGTCAAGATCTGGTGGCAGCATTTGGTGGGATGGCTACCCGATATGTGTTCATTTGCATTCCTACAGAAGGTGCAGCAGCTCCCTAGGCAGGCCCTTCTCACAGAGATATCAGAAGCATGGGGAAAACAAATCTTGAAGCCTTTTAAAGTTTACACTCAGAACTAGCTCAGTTCCACTTTGTCAAATTAGTCAAAGTGAGCTATAAGACCAAGACCAAAGTCAAGGGCAATACAAAATGCCTTTCGTGGGAGGAGACACAGAGTTATGGGGCAAAAGGCATGGACAGAGGGAAGGTGAGGAACTGGGGTAATGCAACCTATCCAAAGATACATAGCACATGGAAGACAACAAAAAATAAAGCCCTGGTAGGAGAGAACCCAAGCCACCTAGGGAGGACCTGCATTTCCCACTGTTCCTGGCTGCTTCTCACCACAATTTAAACTACACCCTACAGTTCATTTGCAACAGATTACCCAGTGCAGGCTCCATCCCTCTCAATCCATTTGTTATTTATTCAGTAATGCCAGACTGCTTTCCAGGCGGGTGCCCTGGATGTTGATTCCTCTAGTGTGGTTGTTATGGGAAACATTTCATTTCACATCTGCTGACACAATTTTCCGTCTCTAAACTAAGAGAGAGAAGAGGGTGGGGAGGGAGAGAGGGAGGAAGATCCGTTCTTTGCTGGCTCTGAGGGATAATGAGTAATTTATTCAGAGCTATATACAAATCAGACTATCGTCTTTCAGACAGAATCAATAATACAATTTTAAGCCCACACACATTTACAAATGCTAGCACTCCAGTGCAGCTGGGTTGCCATGGGCAACCAGGGCATGCCAGCTCCTGATCTGAAGCAGGCTGCTGTCTCCCAACCCTGCAAGCACATTCTGCAGACAGAATTCTAGAGAGCCCAGGGCGCTCGTGTTGGCTCTAATCTGGCTGTCCCACAAATGCACCTCTGTGATGATTTGAATTACTTCTTGACTGAGCTGCTTAGCTTTCTTTAAACCCCTGCTTGCTCAGTATCTTTTTGTTTTACCTTCTGAATCTGTGTCTAGGCACCCTGGACCTGCAGAGGGAGCAAGTGAGGGAGTTGTGGGAAGACAGTAGGTGACAGAGCAGATAATGGAAACTTCACTTGTACCACCAGTGGTCCAAGCAGCCTGAGGCCAGCCCAGCAAGATAGAGCCCAGAAAGCAGGAGCCAGTGGTCCTTCCCATTGAGTCAACTTGATGAGGGTACTGGGTGCTGACATGTGTTGGCTGGAAAAAACACAAGAAAGTTGGAGGGGAGGGGGGAGGAGGAGGAGGAGGAAGAGTTGATGAGGGTACTGGGTGCTGACATGTGTTGGCTGGAAAAAACACAAGAAAATTGGGGGGGAGGGGGGAGGAAGAGGAGGAGGTTGAGTTGAGATCAGAGGCGAGTTGAGATCAGAGGCAAGTACCATTAAAAGTCTGTGTACACAGGCAGAAGGAGAGATGGCTCAGCAGTTAAGAGCACTTGCTGCTCTTGCAGAGGACCTGGGTTCAGCTGCTATTACAGAGGACCTGGGTCCA
>NW_008360317.1:4549312-4561426 GCF_000622305.1 Nannospalax galili | reverse complement strand
AATAATAGGGGCTGGAGAGATGGCTCAGCAGTTGAGAGCACTGACTGCTCTTGCAGAGGACCTGGGTTCGATTCCCAGCACCCACTTGGTGGCTACGAACCATCCTTAACTCCGGTTCCAGGGGAATCCAACGCCCTGTTTTGACCTCCATGTCATTGCACGACACGGGTGCACTCACATACATGCAGGCAATACACTCATACACATAAAAAATAAATAAATAAATAATGAAATTAAAAAAACACACATAAATAAATACACCTAAAGCAGAAAGTGTCAGGGGTAGTGGAAGGCGCCCAAGAATGAACTGTGGTTTTTTTCATTTAGATATGCCAATGCCACTTAAATGCATTGTCAAAGAACCTGAAGTATGTTGTGTCCTGAAGAGAGAGCGACTGACGTGCAATGACAAAAAATATCTTGAGAATGATGGGCTCTCGGAGAGATGGCTCAGTGGTTAGGAGCACTTGCTCAGTTGCTGTTTTTCTACAGAATTTGAGTTCAGTTCCATACCAGGCAGCTCACAATCATCTCCAACTCCAGCTTCAGAGGATCCAATGCCAAATTCTGGCCTCCATGGGCACCTGCACACATGTGCACATGCACCCATACACATAAATAAAATGAATTTAAAAAGAATGAAGGGATTATTTCAAAGTTCTGTGTGATGTGATCACGTGAGATGTCCCACTACAATGGACCTAACCCTGTCAAGGAGCAGAAGGATTAGACTGAGATGGAGATCTGGGCTCCATCTCTCACATCTGGCACAACCCTGTTTTGCAACTGAGTCCTCTATCTTGATTTATATACTGGCTGCCCAAGGAAGGGCCTCAGGTGGGAGTCATCTGGGCAGAAAAAGGTGGTGTGAAGGTGGAAATCTAAGGATGCATAAAGTAGCACAGAGACCTGTGAAAGAGAATCTTCAAAGTGTGGTAGAGAAATTGTAGAAGACAACTTGGAAATCACCTGCTTTAATCACTTCATCTTACAAGAAAAAAAAAAAAACAGAGGGTGGCATGATGCTCTAGCAGTCCAGAAGGCTGTGGAAAGAGCTTAACAAAAGGAGGTCCAAAACCCACAAGTCATGGGTCAGCATAAGAAAGGCCAAAAGGAGTAAATTAGTTGGGGTCTGTGTAAATAAAGGGGAGGAAGGATGAACCAGAGCGAAACTGTGGTTACAGGTGGTCAGATGGTGGCTCCGTCTTCAGTAGAGTGGGAGGAGAAAGGAAAAAATGATAGTTTGGAGGCCCAGGAATTTGTCGGGTGGTGGGATCATTTTGCAGATGTGAGGCAAGAGCAGCTCTTGGCATGCTGAGATGCAGGAGTCAGCCAAGAGAAGAAATCCTGCAACCAGGGAAGCTTCCCTAGGACCCCCACACCCTGACTTCATGCTACTCTGAACCCTGACATCTCACACCTTAGTTTTTCCTTTGTGCTCATTTCACTTGTTCTTAAATCCTCTGGCTTCCTATTTTCCAATATCTGTTCTTGGCCAAGTTCAGAACCTTTTCTTTTTCTTTTTCTTTTTCTTTTTCTTTTTCTTTTTCTGACAGGGTCTCCTATAGCTCCAGCCAGCCTGGAATTCACTATGTAGAGCAGGTTGGCCTTGATCTCATTTCCTTTGTGCTCATTTCACTTGTTCTTAAATCCTCTGGCTTCCTATTTTCTAATATCTGTTCTTGGCCAAGTTCAGAACCTTTTTCTTTTTCTTTTTCTTTTTCTTTTTCTTTTTCTGACAGGTTCTCCTACAGCTCCAGCCAGCCTGGAATTCACTATGTAGAGCAGGTTGGCCTTGATCTCCTAGAAATCTGCTTGCCTCTGCCTCCCAAGTGCAGAACCTTTTCTTTTGCTTAATTTTGCTTAACCTGTATGTACAACATCCTCTAAAGTGTTCAATCACCACCTGATGCTTGATCTTTTGTGCATGTAACAGGCCTTCTGAGTGAGAGCCCCATGTTAGGTTTTTGTAGCTGTAACCAAGTAGTTGAAAGAATTCAAAAGAGGAAAGATTGGCTCATGATTTCAGAGGTTTCAGCCCACCTTGGAGCAAAGCAGCTCACATCATGGTGGCCAGGAATCAGAGACAGAGAATGCCTACAATAGAAGGCCTTTTACTTTCCCCTTTAAGTCCATTGCCCCCTCCTCCACTCCCATCCTTCACCCTTCCCTCATCCATACTCCCTACCTATTGGGTGGTGCTGACCACATTCAGGGCCAGTCCTTCTCAGTTAACTCTCTATGATAGCACCCTTATAGTGGTTAAGAACACTTACTGTTCTTGTAAATGACCAGGTTCAGTTCCCAGCACCCACATAGTGGTTCCCAACCACCTGTAGCTCCTGCTTGAGGGAATCTAGCACCCTCTTCCGGTCTCCATAGACACTGCATGCATGTGGTACTCATATACTCACCTAGGCTCACACACATATATTCAAGCAGGCTCACATATACACACATAATAAAAAACAGCTTTAATCCAACAAGACTCCAAGGGATTTATAGTTATAAACCATACATTTAACTTGTGCCCATTGCTTTTCTAAGCCCCTCCATCAACTTTAGCTAGCACTCTGGTGCATCCTTCATCACCCCCAGTCTTCAGTTACTTATGCTCACCCCTCACTTCCATTCTTGCTACCCTTTCTTGGTTCTGACCCTCAGAAGTCTGTCCTAGGCTGCAGTGAATGCTCACTGTCCTGTCTACTCTCTGTGCAGCTGAGAGAATGGTCTCCCTAAGATGGCTTGCTGAGGTGGCTCTTCATTTTCTTAAAGGTCAAATCCAACTTGCTAATGGTGCACACTCTTTTCTTCAAGTTCTGCCTCATACTAATTTGTTGATCTGTCTCTTTCTCCTCTCTGGTTGGCACATTATTCCCCCATGTAGACCCCTGGCAGCTCCATGACTCCACCTTGGACCAGCTCATTCTTGACTCTGCTGTTGTTCTTGCTCTGTCTCTTCCTAGAAATCAGAGCCCCTCTTGTATGCCTGGAAAACAAATGCTTATCTTTCCAAAGGCAACTCCTTCAGAAAATACCTCCCATCCCTCCCCACCCCCAGAGTCATTATATGGTTGACATGACATTTACCGTAGTTCTAATAGTATTGGCACACCTGGTATTGTCCTCACTGCCCAGCATTTAGCATGGGGAACATGGATCAAAGCAAAAGAATGGAGAATGAGTGGAAGGGTCCATCAGTGCTCATCACCAGGCCTACTCCTATTCACAAAATTTGCTTCCAGTATACAAGAGAGTCTTGACTCTGAGCAAACCATACCCTCTGAGGTTTGGTTACAGATTTATATGATGGATCCTACTAAGCAGGAAAATAACTGGTTTAGAGCCAGAATGGAGCTTGTAGATGTCTCAGCCCATTTCACCAAGGTTCAAGACTCAAAGAGTGAGGTAACACAGCCGAGATCACATGGCTGGATAACAAAAACAATCTCCTGGGACACAGGTCTGACTTAAGATTCATTGATCTTTCCTGTATGATCTTTTGCCTACTGCAAATAGGTAATTAATTATAAAATGGGTAGTTTTAGAGTGGGTAGTCATTTTCTGGTTATGAAATAAGCAATCATTATAGAAAATTATAAATTGTTTGGGGCAATTGTGGGAAATACAGATTAGAGAGAAAGTCAAAAAGAGGAAAATACATGTGAACTCTTCACTGAAGAGAAATTAGCTCCTTTAATTTGACTTTCTGCATTGCAAGGAAGAGAAGCCTCTTTGAGTTGGCTCAAGCCAAGGGCTGACACAGGCATTCACAGATGGTATGACAGAATCTTATGATAATCTTAGAACAGGAACTTGTCTTAGAACAGGAAGAACAGGGTGGCCTTCAATGAGAGTGGACAGGGAAGTTGCTTTGGATTCAAAGGATATTTAGTGATCCAAGAACCAGTGACTCAGTTTCTTTTCTTTTATGTGTGCCTGTGTGCCTGTGTGTGGATATGTGTATGTGAGTGTAGGTGCCCGTGGAGGCCAGAGGTGTCCAAGCCACTGCAGCTGGAATTACTGGCTACCCAGTGTAGCTACTGGAAACAGAACCTGGGTCCTCTGTAAGAGCAGCATGTGCTCTTAACCACTGAGCCATCTCTTCACCTCATCAAAGTTTCTTTTCTAGGGCCCCATTGTGCACAGAGCTCTTCTTTCTTCTGCAGTCTGTTGCTTTGTGCCATGCCAAGATCTCCTGAACCTTTCAAAGGTCCTAGTTTAAGTACCAAGGAGTGACCTGTACCATCCCAGCTCATCTTTTCAGTAATCCTCATCCTTCCTATCTCACTTAATTGGCTGTGGGCAAGAGAGTCATGGGCACTTGGCCAGCATCCTCCAGCACAGGAGGAATTATCTCTACTAAGGATAATAATAATGTGATAATGATGACACTAAAAAACAATAATAGCTGTGTTAGCTTCCCGTCACCATGACAAAAATACCTGAGTTAATCAACAAAAAAAGAAAGGTTTATTTTGGCTCACAGTTGTCTAAGTTTCAGTCTGTGGTCACTTGGCTCCATCATGGACTTCTGGTGAGGAAAAACATTACTACAGGGAGCAGGTAATAAAGCAAAGCTGACCATTTCATGGTAACCAAGAAATTCAGAGAGAGATGGAGAGAGAGAAGAGGGAGGGTGGGGCCGAGGATTAGGAGTACTCCCCCAATGGCCAAATTTCCTCCCACTAGGCCCCATTTCACAGTTTCCACCATTTCCCACTAGCACCAAAAGTTGGTGACCAAAGCTTTAACATACGGGTCTTCCTTTTGAGACATTTCAGACTCACGCTGTAACAATAGCTAACATGCATGGAGTACCTACTCTGCACCTGGTGCTGATCTGAATATCATACAAACACATAGTACTTCCTTTGCTTTGTACCCTATGTCATAGGTGCTGTGATGATCGCTTCATAGATGGGACAATTAAACATTATCATCTGTCGTAGGTAGTTTCAGCTGTCAACTTGACACAAACCAGGAGTCAACTGAGAAGAAGGAGCCTCAACTGAAGAATTTTCTCAATCAGATTGTCTGTGGCCATGTCAAAGAGGCATTTTCTTAATTGCTAATTGATGTAGGAGGGCTCAGCGCACTATGGGCGGTGCCATTCTTGTCTTTAATTTTGCTCTCAGGCAAGAGAGTTTGCTTTATTTGGCAACCGAAAAGAAAACGTTTTCCCAGTATATGTTTTTCATTGCATCCAGCAAGGAAAATCTTTAAATTGAAGAAGTTTAAGGAAGGGACTAGCAGGTGTCTTATACAACTAAAAAGGATCTCTGGACTTCAGAAAAGAAGTCTAAAACCCCATTACTGCCTCTGTTTCCTTAAGATGCAAAAACTCTCTGGAAGAACCACTGGGGATTTCTAAGGAACCCCTATAGCACTGTGGTAAAATTAACTGTAATTAGGATTATTGCTTAAACATCCTGTCACTTATGTCTAATTACCATGTACTACAATAAATATTATCATGAAGTACGTGTCAGGTTCCTTTTTTGTAGAATTTATTTAATTACAATGCTTCACTTCCATGGATTTTGGCTTGCTATTTTCTTGCTTCTTTGTTATACTGTTTGTTCAGAACTGAAACTGTGAATACCTGGGAATTGGGCCCTTTATACTCCCTCGCTCCCTTTCCCCAACTCTCACTTCTCCCCTTTCCACAGTGAGAAGGGCTCAGCTTGATGTTTTCTGCTTCGGTCAAGTAAGGTGGAGATCCTGCCCCCACACCCTCAAAAGCTTTTTATGCCTTTGGGCGCCATATACAAGGCTATGGCTGTTCAGGCTATCAGAGAGCTGCGCATGCTGTGTGGTGTTGGTCCCGGGATCCTTAGAGTTCCCTAAAGGGATTTTTCTCTGGGTGGGGTCTGTGCAGCATCCTGAATCCAGCAGCGATCCTGGAGGAGCCTGCGATGCTTCGAGCTCAGACTTGCCTCGCTAGGCATCAGCCTTCAAGAGAGTCAAGATTGCGGAGCATGGAGCCCCCAGCCTGGATGCTGCGGGCCTGCCTCACACGCGAGAGGATGCGCAGCCACTCGGTTAGCACAGAGGAGCCCACTCATGGGAGGACACCGCTGCAGCATGGGCATGCAGACTTGGAGCAGAGCCTGAGAGCAGAAAAGGTAAGAAAGCGGTAAGCAGACTTCACCCTCATGCCCAGGGCAGTCTCCCACAGAACTCTGGGGCTGAGCTGGGTACCAGAATGTCAATTACCTTCAGTGACAACAGGATGAGAAACCAAGGCCCATAGTCAGGTCCCACTCCATCTGCAGTGTGCCCACCCCTTTGCAAGGGGCACACCTCCCAGGTGCCACAGAGCCCACTGCCCTCTCTACCTCTCTCCTCTCTCCTCAGAATACCCATCGGCAGCGTTTCAAGGCCCAGCTCTTTTCTAGCTCCATTCTTTTCTCCCCCAAATGAGTATACAATCTCGGGATAAATTACAGCCATGCTGATATAAGTATAAACAAATGTCAGATCCGTTTCTTTTGGTTTCAATTCCACAAACATTTATGGAGCAAACGCCATTAGCTAAGGCCTGAAGAAAAATTAAATTTAACAAAATCTATCTCAAGATTTGACCTGACTCAGTTTTCCTCGAAGTTGGTTTCAGGTGGTAGCATGGTGAGATTGCATTTTAAAAAGAAATTAGGGATTTAACTCAGAGATAGAGCATTTGCCTAGCAAGCCTTGGTCTTGAGGAGAGAGAGAGAGAGAGAGAGAGAGACCTTTTATCTATCAGGCTGGGGGTACAGAGAAGAGGACGAGAAAATGCCTAGCATGCACAAAGTTCTGGGTTCGGAGAGAGAGAGAGAGAGAGAGAGAGAGAGAGAAAGGGAGGGAGAGAGAGAGAGGGAGGGAAGGAAAGAAGGAACAAAGGAGTTTTGTTACATACATTGGATAAGAGTAAGCATATCATATCCATGGTTTCATGACTACTCTTGTTCAAAATGAGCCTAACAAAGACAGTATTTCACATACTATCTTCAGTCAAGACTATTTATAGAAAAACGTATTTGGGAAATAATTCAACAAGACCTGTAGATGATGGACTCTAGCCAATTTTTAGGAGGCCGGAAGTCATGTATCAAAAGACACATGCTCCTAAAGAGGAGAAAGACTTGGAGACAAAAAGACTTCAAAGAGAGGTGACATTAGAGACGGACTTCAAGGGATGGCCAGGAGTTTTCCTATGACTATGTGAAGCATATTCTGGTCACATAGAGGAAACAGCACAAATAACTAAAGACCACAGAGTCTGAGGAGCAGAAATGGGGCCTGTGTTGAGGGTGAGGTTGGAAAGTAGAGGAGGTAAGAACTGGGGTTTGTTCTTTCTGCCATGGTGACCTGTGTGGATAATATATCAAGAAAGTCCTGTGCCCCTTCTGTATATAGGTTAAGACCATTTACCATGAGGCCCACCTTTTTTTTCTCTTAAAGACAGAGTCTCATTTGTCTCTGGCTGGCTCAAATTCCCTAGGTAGCTTTGAGCTTCTGGTTCTGTTTCTACCTCCCCTGTCTGAGATCACAAGCACATGCTATCATGCTCAGTTTAAAAGATGCTGAGGATCAGCCCAGGACCTCATGCCAGACAGGCATTCTACCAACCGGGCTACATTGCCAGCCAGAGACCCACCCTATGATGCATTTTGAAGTGCAGAGTCCAGTATGGTTCTAGGCATTATGCTATACCACACATCAGATTTCTAGAACCAATTCATCTTGCACAGCTGAGACTTTTTGAGAGAATCCTCAAAAAACTAAAATGAGCCACACATAGGATCCAGTAATCCTGGTATCATGCCCAAAAACATTAGAGGAATGCTCTGAAGAGACAATTCCAAGATCACAGAACCATTCTCCATAGATGAGAGATAGAGATAACCCAGACTGGTTTGATCCTTTGCTATTTGAATTCACCAGTTTGGGGACTGTACCTCCCTATGCAGTATTGTACAGTATTGCTTATGGCCATACTGGGTTGGGTAGGACATTTGAAGGTGTCTCTTTGCCATCTCAGAGCTATGATGGGATACAAAGTGCCCAATGTGAAGGGTGTGGGGACTGGTATGGCATCCAGGTTTCAGGGGGATGTGATTTGATGCCAATTCAAAGCTAGAGAGACAGCCTAAAAGTAGCGCAGATTCAAATTCACTGTGGGGAAACCAGTATGCTGCAGGTATTTTAGATCTGGGTTAGAACACACAAGAGCCACGGTTGCTCATAGAGCAGAATATTAGCTTGATGTAGAAGATGAAAGCATCCTTACCTTACCACTCACGTCTTTGCTGACGATGGCAGGCAGGAGCCCATGGAGGAGAGTAGGCAGCAGGACTGGCCCATGTGTGAGGTGATAAAGGCTTATCACCAGAGACTCCAGATTCTTTTCATCTTTGAGGACCCCAAATTTGTCCCTACAACCCTAAGCCACCTCCTTCATATAGCACTCCTCCCTTCCCCATGTCTTGCTCCCAAGAAACTTCTAGAAGTTTCTTTCTCAGTCCTTTGAAGACACTGTCATTGTTCAGCAAGGTATCTAAGTAACCAGAAGTGCAGTGGCATGTGGGCTATCTAACATCATCAGTGGAGAGATCTGTAAGTGTGGGGACCATTCTTGATACATTTGAAGCACAGCATGCAGCAACTGGTATTCCACTGTCCTGGGCTGCTCGTGTTGCTATGAGAAATACCTGACCTAGAGGAATATATAAAGAGGTTTATTTGGCTCATGATCCTAGTAGCTGGAAAAACTCAAGACACCAGAATGTCTCATGAAGACCTAGCTGACTGTGTTATACCACAGCAAAGAAAGAGGGGAGCAGGGGGCTAGAGAGATGGCTCAGAGGTTAAGAACACTGGCTGCTCTTGCAGAGGACCCAGGTTCGATTCCCAGCACACACATGATGGCTAACAACCGTCCATAACTCCAGTTCCAGGGGAATTGGATGCCCTCTTCTGACCTCCACAGGCATTGCACAGCACGGGTACACTGACACATATGCAGGCAATACACTCACACACATAAAATAAATAAAAATAATAAATTAAAAAAGAGAGGAGAAGTTGTCATGCAAAGGAGATCACTTGATGAACAGTGACTTTGCTTTATAATGATGCACTCCCTCTGAAACTAATCTAATCACAGGAGCCCCAACCCTACTCTTGTAAGCATCAATGGTCCATCTGTGAAAGGGATCCTTAATGGCCTACTTACTTTCCATTGGGCCCCACCTCTTAAAGGTTCCACTGTCTAACACTGCCACACTGCTGACCATGATTCTAGTACATGAACCTTTGGCATGCAGATCCTATCCAAACCATACTGTTCCCATATGCACTTTGTCAGATTTGACTGGTGACACTTAGATTTTCAAAGCTGGAAAGAATCAGGCTGAATTTCCTTTCCTTGGAGATAAACTAAAAGCCAAAAGTGTGAAATCATTTCAGTTCAGCAGGCATTCTGTTTTTGATCACCTACTGCATAGCAGACTGCATTCCAGTCACGGCAGTCACCTGTCCTCCCTCCTTCAGTCTCACATGGACAGTCTTGGCAGACTCAGGACAACCTTGCTTCTGAGGGCAAGTCTGTCACTGAGTGTAAGCAGCCATAAAATGCTCCCTGAAGGATATAGTCACAGTTGTAGGAAGTCTTGGAAGATAAGATCAAATCTGAAGGTGTGAGTTAGGAAAGCAAACCCAGGAGGCTTGTAGTGGTAAACTTCTCTCAAATTCTCCTGAAATCAATAAGCATTTATTGAGTACCTATTGGTATCCATTACTTAGAACTAAGAGCTCAATGGCAAATGAGTTTCACCTACTGGCATAAAGTTTTCTGCCACAGCATACTGTGATTTCCAAACTGCAGGTCTTGCCCTCCAGTGGGTTATGAAATTAATTTAATAATTAATAAGCCCAACTTAGGGAAAGCAAAAAATGAAAGATCAGAACAAAATAGAATGGAACAAAAATAGCACAGTATCTTGCACATATTTAAGGTACATGGCTTTTCACAAAAAAATGTTGTGTGTGTTCATGCACGTTTGTGTGTATATGTGTATGTAAATGTGTACCTATATACACACATACCATTGGAAGGAGTGATATTCCAGGCTCGTGTGTCTGTGATTAAACCAAATAATGTACATGAGTTAATAGACAGTATATCGGCTATCTATTCCATGGTAATGCCACATAACAACCACAAAATCTCAATGGCACACACAGGAAACGTTGGCTTTTCACATGCCTCTGAATCGCCTGGAAAGCTCTGTTCATTCTGGTTGGCTGGTTCACATATTTGAAAAACAGAAAGCTATTGGTTAATCTGAGGTGAATGTGGCAGGGGTGACTGGGCCAATTTGGCTTGCTCTGCCTGTCTCTCATCTTCTGGTGGACTAGCTTAGGCATGTTCTTGTAGTGATAGCAAGAGCCAGAGACATGCTCTGTTGTACTATCAATTGTTGTATCTGTTTCCATCACATTTACTAACTTTCCATTGACCAAAGTCTCATAGCCAAGTCCAAATTAGGATGTGGGAGTACTGCAAATTACATGGCAAAGAGTGGGAGCCACTTATACAATTTACCACCATAAACATTAAGGATGGCTTGTAGGTCTTCCCTTCTCTGATCTTGGTTTCAATTTCTGATGCCCTTTCAGCCTAACACTACAGGTGGCAAACAAGAAGGTATCCTCAGAAGACAGTGCAGAGAAGGAGCACAGGGCAAGGTGAGACACCTGGCATCACTGGTAGGACAGGGCTGGGATGGGGGCAATCAGGAGAGACAACGTGTAGGCACATATAAGATGGCCCTAATAAAAACTGGGAGCATCCCTGCTCTCCGCAGTCCTGTATTTAGTTTAGGGTGGAGTGAGAGTTCTGTTAACTTGTTCCAGGAGCAGGAAGTTAATCTCATTTCTAATATGGAAAGATACAAGGCTTCTAGTCTTGCAGCTGATCACCGGTGTGATGAATAGTCACCTTCTCTGAGCCTGGGTTTTTCTGCTGGAAAGGAAGGAAGATAACTATGTGTTACAAGGTACCTTCCAGCTCTGATATCTGTCTCTCTCTGTATTGCCTTATCATGGTAGAGATACACTGCTTAAGTCCTCCATCCTCCCTTGTATGCTTTGACAGACAGGCTGATACATTCTGGAATTTTCCCTGCCTTTTCTGAATATTGCCGCCTTCAGACTATTGTATTCAATTTCTGTGGTTGATCAGCATAGATATGTCACATGAGTCTTGCCATACATTTTGGCAAAGCTGGCAGAAAGCCATTTCTCTTTTCTTAAGCCCCCAAGAGGCCATATAATGTACCCAAGCAGCTGTAAAAGCAAGAATGTATCTGTTTCTGATTAAAGTGGAGAAACCCACTGAGAAGTGCTGGGGCTGTTCCTTGCAGCAAGTTTAGACCCTCATGAAAACTTCCAGAGGCTCTATCTCATTTGCATATTCACTGGACTTCATAAACCATTATTCCTTTTAGTCATTTAAAAAGTGTAACAAAGGAAGAAAGCCTCTCCGAATAAAGAAAAACTTGAGGCTCATTTTTAAGGGGTAGAAATGGCCCTCTCTTACTTAAGTTGTCCAGATGAAAGAGGCCTGAGCTCTAGCAGGTGCTTCAGAAACTGTGAAGCACACAGGCCTCCAGCAAAGCCTGTCTGCCCCTCAGAGATGCTGGGGCCTCAGGGAGAGGCTGGAGGGCAGGAGCCCAGGATCCTGGTTCCAGCACTTGTTAGCTGTGGGAAGTTGGACAAGTTCATTCATCTCCCTATGCAGTTTGCTGAGCTATAAAATGGGAATAACAACAGAAGCTTTCTTATAAAATGCTTAGCGCCTGGAACATAAGAAATCCAACAACAGTTAGGCATCAGTGGCAGAGATACTTAAGCCTACATGACTTATTTTAAAGTTAAAATCATTTTACTGATCTTATGACGCCTATCAGAGCTTTAAAAACTGGGTTTTATTTTGGCTTACATTTGTGTTTTGTTTTAGTTGGTTTTGTTTGGGTTTTTGTTTGTTTGTTTGTTTGTTTGTTTCAGTGTAGCCCAGGCTGGCCTTTATCACTTGACCCTCTAGTCTTAACTTCCCCAAAGGAAGAT
>NW_008360317.1:4503273-4547999 GCF_000622305.1 Nannospalax galili | reverse complement strand
CTTCCTTCCTTCCTTCCTTCCTTCCTTCCTTCCTTCCTTCCTTCTTCCCTCGCTTCTTTCTTTCTGTAATATTTAATTTTCAAAAGGGAATGTGTTCTGAGTCAGAGAGAGGGATGGAGCAGGAATGCTCAATAAAATGAAGAAATAGATTTTCAAAGGGATACTTTATTCGATTAATTAGTCAATTCCCTTGTCATAGAAGAAAAATTATCTGTAAGCCACCCTGACAGAGGAGACTCTTCTAGCGAGAAGCAAAGAGATGTGGGGCTGTAACAATAGGAGAGCTGATTTGCAATGCAAATGAGCAACCAGCAGGCAAATGAACCCTTATGGGAAAAGCACTCTAATCATAAACCCGCTTGCTGTGGGGAGACTGCAGTGTAAGGACAAACAGAATCACAGCTCCGTGAATCCCCTCTAATAGAGCTTATTAGGGAATTATCCAGGTAGTTTTCTATGGAACTGCATTTGAATGAAACAAAATGCATTGCTTGGCAGTAGGTGGTGTCTTTAAAAATCGAACCCACAATGGCAGAATGAATTATTTATGATTGTCACATATAGCTATGATAGTTTGGCTATAAAATACTCAGACTTTTCCCTCTGTTTTTTTTGTTTGTAGGAAAACAAGTCATTCAAGCTTTTTAGTGATACAATGTGACTTGCTGTCGATGGCAGTTTTGAATTTTCGAGCCCTGCCAAGCACAGGAGGACCCAGAAGGGACATATGTTTTCTCTGCTTTGCAGTCCAAATTTGCCTTAAAAACACGCAATTATGGGAAAGCCTGATTTATATTTTCAAGGGAAAGCACAATAATGGCCCTGTTTTGTAGCAGTGTTTTTCCAAAATGTATTTGTATTGCTGCTTTTTCAAAAGAAGTTGGCTAATGATCATTGGGTTTTCGCTTTCTGCACTGATATATGAAAATTTGATGAGGTCCAAGAGATTTAAGAACCGTTTGCTGGTGCAATAGAAATTTAGTCACCGACTCTGGACTTGGAGACTGGCAAAACTTCTGCAGTCTTTTTACTCAGTTTCCTTATTTTCATGGATGGTGGAAAGAGAGGGCAGGCGGGAAGCGTGTGCCTATGTAGTCAGGTGGCGCAGAAAGATCAGGAGGGCACAGCACACACCCTATTGGGCAACAAAAAGCTGTGAGTGTGTTCTGCTTGGTACTGGAGGTGGCCTGAGGTAGGCTGTGCTTGCTGGATCTGGCTCTGGGGAGAAGTTGTGAAGCGGGAAGTGATTTCTTGATCATGTTATATGCTTAAATGAAAATGACCATAGAGCCCTTTGTAAATCATATAATCACACTGGCTTTAGATTTCTTGCCCTTCATTACTGTTATTAATGAAGGCTTTTACTCCACTCGTTCAGCAATATTTCCAGGAAATTTATTGAGCAAAAAGGAGTTAGTCTCTTTCTGGATTGGGGAGTTCTCTCCTGGGAGGCAGAGTAATATTTTGTTGTTATTGTTAATTGCTCTTTATTCAGGAATGGAGATTCAGAAAGCTGAAAGGCCCACTCCACATAGTACGGTAGTCAATGGGCAAGCAATTTTTATAATATAAAATTTCTGGGACTATTAAAACAGAGAAAAAATTTCTTGGGATAGTGTAAAGATGGACGTTCGTGGTAGGCATAATATGCATACAGTATGATCTAAAGGTTTTTCTTTCTAAGACGGTCTAATTGTTGTTGAGTATGTTTTTGAACTCTTGAGTTCAAATGATCCTCCTGCCTCTGTCTCAAGAGTAGCTGAGATTATAGGTATGTACCAACGTGCCCAGCTATGTAGTATATTTTTTATTGCTTTGTGCAAACCTACAGTTAACGTGGTTAATTTTATAATAGGTATGCCTTATGTAACTTATGGAGTAGTAAAGCATTTATATATTTTTTCATGTTTCTTTTGTTTGTTTGTTTGTTTTGGTATTTTTGAGACAGGGTCTCCCTGTAGCTCCAACTGGCCTGAAACTCTCTATGTAGACCAGGCTGGCCTCAGTCTCACAGAGATCTGCCTGTTTCTGCCTCTCCAGTGCTGGGATCAAAGGCATGCACCACCATGCCCAGCTAAGCATTTATATTTTATATTTAGAATTGTAAAATTTCAGAAAAATTGTATATGAAAATTGAGATAATAGAATGTATTTTCTACCAGGTTTTAATTTTAATGAAATTAATTTTCAAATCCTTAAAAATTGTTTCACTCCCTGCAACTCATAAACTGGGGTGTAGGAGAAGTTACATGTGTTCTCTAAAGGCCTTCTTGTGTTCTTGTAGAAGCTTGGCTCTGACATGTTTTCTCATTTGTGTGATCTATGGGCCTGGGAAATTGATACCAACCTTTGTGTTTGCTGGAGAAAGTTTGGTAAAAGAGAACTCTCAATTTGCTCAATAGAAATGTCTTTTATCTGATTACAAAATGGCCCCTCAGTTTGCTGGAATCATCTTTTGTGTGGTTTTAAATATTATCCATATTGTTCCATCAGTCAGTTTGTGACAATTAGCTCCTGGGTTCGGGTTTTGGATGACCGCAGAGGAATTTTCACAGTAGACTCCAGGCTGAATATTTCTCCATTTGAGAGTTTTCCAACTATGCTCCTCCATGAAAACAGATTGAAAAATATGTCATGGATCATTCAGGATAGAATTTTAAAGGTATTTCTATTTTATTAAGATGATAGCTCACCTAAGAGATTTGGAGATCGGCATGAGTTTTATGGTAGAGTCCACCACCTTGTAAGCTACAGGCCTCAGAAGTTGATGCAGACACACTGTGGCTTAACCTAGCTTAATTACACGATGATAACAGCCATTCATTCCGAGGCAGAAGTTTGCACTGATAAAAGCCAAACTCTCGACACAGAAGCTGAGACTGAAGGTGAGGAGATGTCCAGGGTGATCCGACTGTTTTAGGGCAGGTGATCAAAAGAACATTTCTGTCTCACCCAGAATATCAAGAGACTCTAGGCATAGCGCCTCACAGTTTATCCAGGAAAAGGCAGCAGATCATTCTCCCCAGGTCCCTCCTAGTTCAATTCAGAAGAGACTGGTGAGGGCAGAGGATGCCGTAATGCACAGGACCCTGGGCCAGGGTCTTGTCCCTGAAGAGAGTCTTTGGAATCAAAATATTTTCAGTCTTCCTTTTCTCCTTTCAGTTCATCTTCTGATTGTTTTCCCTCCTTTTTTCCAAGTCAGTACCTACCCTGAATCTCTCTCACATCTGCCTTTCTCTACCTCCTGTTCCTTTCATCTCAGATCACCCAACCTGATGCAGGAATGCAGGTTTGGGGTATGAATTGAATTAATAGAGAACTCAGAACAATGGGGTTGCATCAATGTGGGTGTTCAACTATGTCATTAATATTTTGGGAAGAGAAATGATTGGTGTCCAAAAATTCCATTTTATAGACATTACTATTTACATTGTTGATTTTAATTTATTTTCTTTTTGTTTTGGTAAGATTGAAAACCAAGTGACTCTGGAAGAGCTACAAAACTTACATGCATTGTTTCAGGTAGGAATGGGCCAGATAAATGTTTACATATTCATCTAGGTAATTGATTCTCTCCTTGATAGTTGAGTTTTCAGTACAAAGTATAATTCTTTTAGTTTCTATAAAATAGCAATGAAGAATAATTTTTATTGTCACTTCTTAATGGAAGTAAAAACAAATTGTGAATGCATCAGAAAAATACAAAAAGGAGAAGAAGTGTAAGAAAGTTGATAGAGTTTAGGTGAGTCTAATTAGACATTCAATTCTTAGACTTTTGCTCCTAAACTTATGTGAAATATAATGCTGTATGTTTCCAGATAAATACTATCTTGGCCTTTTTTCTTTCCTTTCTAGGAATATGAAAGGAGAGGAAGACACCTGCTAGATATGGAAACCTTCAAATGCATGGTGAAGCAGAGCATGAGGTCACAGAGCA
The DNA here is from genome assembly GCF_000622305.1 of Nannospalax galili. NCBI lineage: Eukaryota > Metazoa > Chordata > Mammalia > Rodentia > Spalacidae > Nannospalax > Nannospalax galili. Next base: position 4,544,062 of record NW_008360317.1, on the reverse strand, counting down.
AAGTAAGTGGGTCTTATAAATGTTATCATTGAGACCGTTAATGCTTTAGCCACATGAGTCAGTTAGATTTGATCATCTCTCTGTAAGATCCCTCTCCTCTCTAAACTGTGATTTCTGCTAAGACCTGTCTGACGTAGTGGACAGTATACGTGAGAAATGTTTTTAAATTACTTAGTCTAGAACAATTTGGTTTTAGAGACTTCTCTTTGAAAGGGAAAGGGGATTAAATTGCCAGTTATGTGTGTATGTTTTTATTTCACACACATCTATTTAATTTTTATTCAATTCCTTCCTGTTGGCTAGAATCAAGTGACTTAATCATTCTCTGCCATTTTGGTTATCTCAGAGTATGAAATGTTTTTTAAAAAATTCTGTAGCAACTTCATACATGTACATAATGCTGTTTTGGTCATTTTCACAGGCACACATCCATTTACCTTTTCTTATCCCTCTCCAGCTCCTCTGAATCCTTTCTTCTTACCAACAAGCCCCCTCCTACTTTCATGGGGTTTTTGTTGTTGTTGTTTTGTTTTTTTGGTGACCTGCTGAGTTTAATTAGGATTACTTGCATGAGCATGGGTGGGAGGCTATTTACTGAAGCATGGGCAACTTACTAAAGTATGAAATCTTTTTTCTTTTTTTTTGAGTATGAAATCTTAATGAGTAAGATTTTTAGGGGTTGGGGGCAAGCCTCAGTTGGCAAAGTGCCTTCTGTACAACATGAGGACCTGAGTTTAGATCCCTAGCACCCACATAAAAAGCTAGGTGTAGTGGCACACATCTGTAACCCAGCACTGGAAGAGGGGAGGGGATCCAGGGAGCTTACTCACCAGCTGGTCAGCATGAATTGGTGAGCTTTGGGTTCAGGGGTGGGTAGCAATTGAGGAAGAAATCTGACCTCAACCTTTAGCATCCACAAGCATGGACACACATGCACATGGACTCCCACATATGTGCTCACACATGAATATGTATATACACTAACATGTACACAAACATACACTACACTCACACAATATTTTATTTAAATCTTAAGATAAATTACATATGATCAAGGGACAACCTGTCTAATCTCTAAGTTTCATAATTGTGTCTTGTTATTATAGAAAAAATTTCAACTTAGAACTCTGTGATCCTGTCCCTGGAACTTGAGCAAAAACAACCCCTGTCAAATTATAGGCCAGTGACACCATCAACTACCCCTTCTAAGAACAAAGCCCCAGGATCTGATAGTGATAGCAGAAGGATAGGTGTGTTTAGAGTTTTGCTTGCTGTGGGACAGGACACTAAATAAAATCTATTTATAAAACATCTCCCTTGCTGCCGTAGTCTGTTTAGGCTGCTATGATAAAACACTGTCAACTAGACAGCTTATGAATAACAGAAATTTTTCTCTCAGGTCATAAGGCAGGAAGTTCAATGTTAAGGCACTGTCAGATCTGCTGTCCAGTCAGGCCCAACTTACTTCCTGTGTCAAGCCAGAACCACCCTTCTGAACCCTCACACAATGGAAGGGATGACCAGTCTCTGGAGTTTCACTTGTAAGGGCACTAGCCCTCTCATAGCACTCTACCTTTATGACAGAGTGGCATTCCGAAGGCGCCACCTCCTAACACTGTCACCTGGGAAGAGGAAATGTGAATAATTCAGGATGAGAATCTAGGGAGATAGGAAACAGCTCAGAGTGCTTCATTTGGTAAAGCTAAACAGTACTGCTTTAAATGGACAGGTTATTGGAGGTTTAGCAATATCCCAGATCTTTTAAATGCAAACAATCTGATTAAATGATCTGATTTCCTATACTTTAGAACGTTTGCCAACCTAGTTGTATATTCACTCTCTCATTCATTCATTCATTCATTCATCCATTCATTCAATATATATTTGTGGTATGAGTCTGACAGGAAGTGGTCTCTAGGGAGTAGCTGCCATAGAACTGAGCTCAGTGCCCTGGGAACATCTAGTCAGACCCAGAGTCAGAAAGCTAGGGAAGGCTGAGTTTTGTGTGGGAAGTTCTGAGGACTGAAGAGAACCACTCCATAAACAGAAAGATGGAAACAGGGAGTTCCAGGCAGAGGGAATAGCATTTGAGAAAGCCCCAAGGCAAGAGCCAGCCCAATGAATGCCCGTATCCAAGGAAACATGACTGAGTCACACTGGGAGAACTCAGGACAGACATTGCATTATTTGTGTCCATTTATACTGAGCAAAATTTGGAGCATCAGAGGAGCCCTAAACCCTCTCTCATCACTTATTTAACAAACGGTTATTGATTTCTGATTGCTCACACAGCCTTAGGGGCTCTGTGTGTTTTACTCTATCAGCCCCCAGAGTGGCAGAGGAGCCTTGTTCTGTCCCCAGAGTAGCAGAGCAGTCTTGCTCAGAAGGCATCTCCTTCCAGTTTCATCACTGAGGTTTAGCAACAGTAACTCCCCCAAAGCTGCCCTGCTAAGGAATAGATGGAGAATCAAGCTCCAGTGTAAGATTGAAGTTCATTCTATCCATTGATGAGGTTTAATTGCAATGACAGGTAGGCCCCAGACACCACTAAGTGGGGGTTTTTCTCCTTTGTGTGAAAGTCAGGGATCAAATGGCTTCATGGGACTAATGGGGATTAAACTCCACCCACTCTGCTGCCTGCCTCCCTCACGTGTGGATTCCCCATTTGAGTCTACAAAGGCTGCTTCAAGACTCTAGTCATCAAATCTCAATCCAGCCAGCAGGAAAGGGGAAGTGTCGAGGAAAGGGTCCTGCCTTTTCTTTAAAGACAACTCCCAGAATCAACCCAAGACACTTGAATTTTCAGCATTTCTTTAGTACAAGATTTACTTTATTTTGAATTTTGTGTGTGTGTGTGTGTGTGTGTGTGTGTGTGTGTGTGTGTGTGTAGAGGTATAGGCACATGAATGCAGATGCTGGTAGAGACCAGAAGGTATTAGATTCCTATGGAACTAGAGTTACAGGTAGTTGTGAGCTGCCAAACGTGGGTGCCAGGAGACAAACTTAGGTCCCCTGCAAGAGCAGTAAGCACTCTTAACTGCTGAGCCATCTCTACAGCTCCTTACGTTCAATATTTTTGTGAGAAATTAATCGTGTACCATGACTAGCTGCAAAGGAGGCAATGATGGTCTTCACTATGGGAAACCACAACCCAGTCAGCAGCTGGCTGTTCTTTTTAGTAAGGAATAATGGCTACAGGAAAAAACAGCAGGTCCTTTCCATGGTTCTGGGGTTTTATATTCTAGACCGGCTGGAACCCAGAAAATATCTCCTTTACTTTTTTTATGAAATGCTTAGTCAAAATTCAGTGCCATAAAGGGGACCCTGAAGGATACATTCAGGAAGTATGCAATGACTAGGTGAGAATTTCAGACACTGATGGATTCTTGAAAAGTATCAGTTTGGCCTGGTATCGTACAAGCTCTCTGTTTCCCCTGGAAAGAAAGAAGTTGTCCTCAATTTCTTTGAAATACTTTGATGTGCCTCCTTGAGCCCTGGCAGGGGCCGACAATGAGATTGCTCTCTTTGCATCTCATGGGGTTTTGCTTGTCTGTGACCTCTTCTAGTGCTTGGCATACCCTTGGTGATCTGTCGGAGTTTCCCCAGTGAGTTGACTGACATGTAGAGGCAGTAGGTCAATGCCCTCTGCAGCCTACGTGATCAGACCCATTCATCCATAGACATATGTGCTTCTCAGCTCTGGCCTGAACCCAGCTCCCTCAGCTGGGTCCCTCTGGCCACAGCCACAGGGCAGCAAGACCAGGGCAGGGGCTATTGCCCCACATCCTCATGACATGGCTCACAATACTGCATGACCCTTGCTTTTACCACCTTATTCAGAGCCCCAGGTATACTCAGAGTCTTCCAGGCTCTGCTTGGTCATCACAGGTGGTCTGGACAGACAGCCTGAACCAACATTATGATGGCTGTCACCCTGAGATTTCTGTTTTCTGTTCTATCTCTGATCTCAGGCTTTTGATAAGACCATACCTTGAAATTACTGGATTTATTTAGATATCCATTCTGAAAAACTAATTAAACATGTGTTCATGGTATTATTTGAAGTCTAGCATTGTTGGCCACATCTGTAAATGTGGTTCATCTCCATTGGAGCAAGACCCAGAAGGCACTGGTGCTGAGCTTGGTTCTATGACTAGCATCCTTTTTCTCATGACCCTACACTGGCATGGGTGTAGACTTGCCAAGGGGCACTACCCTGGTAGCTTGGTGTCCTGGAGACCAGGTATCACATCATTTTCTCCATTCTACTGTCACTGCTCCTCAAAGACAGACAACCCTGGGTCTTAAAGGGGAGCCAGCATCTAACTCCTCAACACAGACACATAATCTGAGCATCTCTGCTGAAGCTGCCTTCTACATACATTCATGAATTTATAGAACTTTTGAATTTGAAACATTAGAGAGTTCTTAGTACATAATCCCTTTGAGTGTCCCACCAGCACAGTTTGTGGACTACCTCATAATATATAACCCCTTCAATAGTTATCTCTTAAGCCTCGAGCTATCATGCTGAATACAATAACTCAGTGCTTTGTAAGCAACCCATTTCAAGGTTGTAAAGCTCTGACCTTAGAAATGTTTTACTTTATTAGCTGAAGTTGGGTTTTAGAGACATTGTATCCATTAGCCCAGTTTCTATGCTTTTGAACCACTGTATTCGTTAATGTATTCCTCTATCATAAGATATCAAAAACATATGAATTTAACTCAATACACATTCTATCTTGTCAAGGTTTCTGCAAGAATCTAAGCCTGGTCTAACTGGGTCCTCAGAATGTCTGTCATTGTTGGTGGGTCTCACTGGAAAGCTCCACGCGGGAACCATCTACTTCCAAGTTCATGTGGTTGTTCCCAGGATTCAGTTGTCCAAATACAGTTCTTTGCAGGTTGGCCTGGGGGGTCTCAGAGGGAGCTTCCTGGGACCACAGAACATATGATGCATATGTTCTGCCACAACCTAGACTTGAGTTCCAAAAATAAAGTTCCAGTAGCCCAAGTTACTCACTGGGGATAAGTTGTGTGCTGAACTCTGACAGAAGTCCTATGTTTTACAGCAAATGTCCCAGAGATTCTTGAACATTATACTTGTTTGAATATGAAAATAATAAATTAGAAAAAATGAAGAAGTCCCCTCATTCTGTACCTCTTTCCCCAAGAATCCAGTGAAGCCTATAAATACTTATTTATTTTTTTCTAGAGTATTGGACAAATAGAACAACTTTTCATGAAAATAGACTATGAGGCAATGGGGAGAATCCAATGGGTAAGTTACGTTTTTAAAAAATATTTTATTTATTATTTTTATTTTATGCGTATGAGTGCATTGCCTGAATGTAGGTGAGCACACCCATGTCGTGCAATGCCCATGGAGGACAGAAGAAGCTGTCGGATCCCCTGGAACTGGAATTATGGACAGTTGCCAGCTGCCATGTGGGTGCTGGGATTCGAACCCGGGTCTTCTGCAAGAATAGTCAGTGTTCTTAACTGCTGAGCCATCTCTCTAGCCCCAACATTTTATGAATCTAATTTTGTGGTGTAACACATTTCATTCAGAGGCTGGGTCTTTCTGTAGTACCTTGTGTGCCCCAGTACCCTTGGCTCCTGGAACTAAAAAGACATGTTTGCTTGCTACTTCGAATTCTTCTATGAAAGAGTTTAACTGGGCTACTGAGGCAAGTTTCACAAAGCATGTCTTAAAACCAAGAGTGGAAGCCACATTCACCACTTTACATAATGCCAAAGAGAAAACCAGTGAGGGAGGAATCCCCTGTGATAACTGGAAATGTGATCTAAGGGTTTAGAGCCAGGACTGTTTTGGAATAAATTTTCAACCAAGTATCATCATCATCATCACCACCACCACTACCATCATCATCAGTATTATGCGTTTTAGCTGTGTGATAATGAAGAGGCGAGACACCAGCTTTTAGCATTCCTGTCCATTGTGCCTATCAATGTTCTCCCATTGTTCAGGGATGAATTAAGTTCAAAAATGACAAATTGAGCAATAAGCCACCTCTATTCACACCTTTGGCCAATTTCCTAACCAAATCATATATAAGTGCTTTCAATTGTCATCTGGTTTGAAAAGGAGCATTCGACATTCCAGCGCACACAAAGGAAATTTCTAGCAAAGTAGGGATTTGGGAGAAATGGAGAGGAAATAAAAATTCCCTAAGTTCAAAGATACTTAACCCCATATCTCAGGTTTAAGGATCCCCTCCCGTCTCTTTAGCCACAAAGTTTCTGTAGGTATCCTGCTATCATCCTAACAGAAACTCTCCGTGAACTATGGAGTCAGATAGGTAGGGTCCCAAGTCACTGACCAGCTACTTCTGAGTCGTTTCCTTTTAGCAAGTCACTGAACTTGGGCATTTCAATTTGTAAAATGGGGTGAATTGTATTCCAAGGGCTGCAGTGAGGAATTGTGGTGAAGGTCCACAATTCCACAACTGTGGTAGGGCATGGCACATGACCAATAACAGCCACCACTATTGCTGCTATGCCCCCACCACCACTCTCAGAGAAAGAGGGAGGGCATGGGAAAGGAGCCAGACAGCTGGGTGACAGACCTCCAGGCCCAGCTGAAGGCAAACCCCCACGCTGGCAACATGACCTAACAATTTTGTCATGTCCAAGGAAGGAATTATCCATTCCCTGATGAGAAAGGGAATTTTTGAAAGCCAGAAAGACAGTGAATCTCAGCAACTTGTCCTTTGCTCTCCAGGACAGCTTCTGCACCTATCTGCAGCTGGAGTACTCGGAGCAGGCCAAGGCTGCAGCTCGGCAGAAAGAGATTTCCTTCCTGCTGCCCGCCATACAGCAAAGGCTGTCACACGGGGGACCCGTGCTGCGAATTCTCTCTGTGCCTGATGACACCTTAATCACCATTCGAGAAGATGGAGCTATTTATTTCTGGTCCCTGCAGCTGAAGCTGAAAAGAAAAAAACAGATTTTTGTATGTGATTTTCATTTGATAAGGATGCTGAGTGCTACAGTTTGATTTTATTTGCTATTTTAAACTGCTCCTTTAAGTGGCATGATTACATAAATTGTGCCCTTGAATATAATATATTCATGTTAGATTTTGCGAGTCTATAGAATGCAAATAAAATATGAGCTCTACATGCAGAACAAGATGCCGCTTCATTTTGCCTCTAACATCAAATGGGGAGATGAATTACACATGCTCCTGTCATGTAATTTATCATGTCTTAATGAATGACAAAGGGAATGGAATTTTCCTTTTTCACCCATTTGTGGTTAGATCAGTTAGACAGTTACACTAGGGCCTCAGTTCAGAGAAGCTACAGAATCACAGATCAGAAATTCAGAAGGCAGCAAACATTTGGGAAGCACACTTAGGAGTAAGAATGCCTGGCCCATTTCAGGAAACATTCCATCTTGAAAGTCGTTTTTTAAAAAAATCTCATTCAACAAATATTTGGGGCCCTGGTGATGATTCAGGTTTTGTACTGAGTGCCGGGGACATAGAACCTGGTCTGTGTCCCCAGGAAACCTAGATCTGACACCAGAATTTTGCAGCTAAAGGCTCAGGCTGCTAAATAGCCCCTCCCAGGGGAGGGCACCGAATGAGTGCTTCAAATCTACATAACTAGTTCTTTCTCCTTGAAGGAGAAAATCAGTTAAAGAAAACTATAAATGTTAAGTGTACATTTTATAGAAAGGAATGGCTAGTTGGGACTGGGAATTTAACTCAAGGATAAAGTGCTTGCCTAGAAAGTGCAAGGCTCTAACTTCAGTTTCCAGTACCAGGAGGGAAAAAAGAATGACTAAAGATCACTGACAATTTTTTCTCATTAACAAGGCATATACCTTTGTTCATTTCTACCCTTCAACCTTGTAGGGCAAGTCCATCAGTCGGAAGTCCAGATGGGTGACAGATATGGTCTGCATGCCACAATACAACAAATTAATCATTGGGACTGGGTAAGTGTCGAAGTTCATCAACGAAAACTGAGCAGTAGTGGTAGGACGGGCTGGGTTTCCATGCGTGAGCTCACACAAACAGGTACATTCGAAGTATGAAGCTAAAGTTAGAGACTTAAGAAATATTAGAACTCACGTATCAGTCAAAGGTACTGCCCAGAGTTACATGTGGCTTTCTGCAGTCATGCTCTCATTGTCTCAAACACAGGATGCCCTCTTTTAAAACATACTGCTGGAGCCAAGAAAGGACCATGTAAGAAAAACATTAGTCTGAGTAGTTTTTAAGCACACTTTATTTTAGATTGAATAGTAGTCTTGTTTTCATATTCATTTAAATTGAGTCTTCACTACACTATAGTAGTTCAAAGGCTAAAATCCACAGTAAAAACACTGCTGTATTTACTGTTGACACTGGTTGCTTAGGCTGGGGAGCGAGGTCCTGAAGGTTCCAATTCTGTGGGAGCACAAACTTAGGTCCCAGAGGGACAGTAGAGACTGAACTATTAGGCAATTTAAGCTCCGGGCTTTGGGGTGTGGCTACAGAAAGAGCAGGTTTGGAGGGTTCCCACCATCCAGCCTATCATACATACCCCTCATGCCTGGAAAGCCCTCTCTACCTAGTCCCTTCCAGAAGTCTCCAGATCTCTAGGTCTTAAAGTAATTTAGAAATCTCCATGATTTAACAGTTAATCCAGCATCAGACTATCCCAGTTATTTGTTTAGATATAATTTTTCATGCTTTTACTGATTTATATATTTATTAATTTTTTATAAAATGCTAGTTAATGCATTCTAAGTGTGATAGGAAAGTTGCACCAAATGATATCTCCAGAGTATGGTAGTCTAACAAGATCTTCAAAATGACAAAACTTGTTGACATGCCAAGGTGGGTGGGGAAATGTCATGGGGTTCCACCTCAAGATGAAGAGCTACAGGCAATCAATGGATGCTGAGGGAGGGGGAATCAGTTTCCTCCAGTGACTAGTTCCCTGAGAGGTTATCTAATTCCAAGAGGGCAGTCCTAAATATAGGTACACACGAGCACCAGCAAATGGACTCGGTATGTGTGCATTTATAAATATATGCAGCATATATAATATTAATAATCAAGAAGGCAAGAAATTAAGAGTGGGGAACAGAGAGATAAAAACACTGCAAGTTCTCAAAAATTGAAAAAAGAATATATTCATTAAAATGTCAATATAAATATAATCAATGTAATATTGACTATGCTAGCTACTAAACAAAAATGAGAATTTATAAATTTGGCTCAGTTTGATTTTTTTTATTTTTATTATATTTACTTTTTGTGACTTGAATATTTGTACATCTTTACGGGTTACATTATGCTAATTTGATATATAACACTACATGTAATGATCAAATCAAGGTAATCATTTACCTTGATTAATCAGCAGTCGAATGTTAATTGCTTTTATGTGTTGGGAATTTCTAGTTATTGAACAAACGAAAGGTATAGATTGGTTTAAACAAGAACTACTCTATTGTGCTATAGAAAATGAAAATTCTCTTTGTGTTTTGATGCTCCTTATTTAAATTCTTTCCATCCTCACACCTTCTCCTCCCCTCTAGCATTGCCCTTCCAGGTCTCCAGTGGCCACTACTCCACTCAGTTCTGTGAGGTCACTGAGTGTGGTGTCCACCAGTCAGAACACTAGAGCCAGTCTTTCCCTGGCTTATTTCACTTGATACAGTGGCCTCCCCCAGTTGGACTTTTGAAAAGGATGCCTAAAGTCCTTATCAAGTGGGTCACCATACACAAATTCAGAGATTGGCATAGTAACTCCTTAGACTCTGAGCTGGTCAAGGGGAAGAGGCAGCACAGTACATTCCACCCCGTTTGAACTGCAACCACTATTACTAAGAAAGTAGGGAAAAGAGACATTCAGTCCAAGGAGGCCCAGGCTAAGGGCCTGGAACAGGGAGTGGCCGGGCGTGCTTGAGCCGCTTGGTTGTTCTGTCACCCTCACAAAGTTATTCCTTCTCAGCAGCTGCAGGGGGGACCCGACACAGGAAGGATGAAGTTAAGGTGCAGGTTAGGAAGAGGGGAAACAAGGGAAGTACCAGGGTAGCCCTTTAGTTAGAGGAAGAGGCCTTCACCGCTGCCCTTCAGGTCTGGCATCTTCATATTCTCTCCACCAGCGCCTCTCATTCTGAGCAGTTAGCAATTCTCAGACATTGGACCAATCACTCTCTCATGCATCATTTCAATGATCTCTCTGTAATGCTTCTAACACAGGGATTGTTATGATCTCATTTTACAGAGGAGAGAACTGAGTGGTGAGCTGGGCTCTGAGATCCCCCATAGCTGGGCTCCAGAGCCCAGGCAGCTGAAAAAGGTATCACTCAGCTGCGTGGCCAGGCTTGGCATTTGGCTGAAGATTTGTTCCCAAAGTATGGAGCTGAGAGGGAACCCAGGCTCAGGCAGAGGGTGTGCTCTCTAGGGCGGGATTTTCTCAGGTCAGGTGCCTCCACATTCGATCTGTGGAACTTAAAATACTTCAACAGAAGGGTTGGAGAGATGACTCAGTGGTTAAGAGCACGGGCTGTTCTTGCAGAAGACGGGGGTTTGAATCTGAGCATCCACATGGTGGCTAACAACCGTCCTTAACTCCAGTTCCAGGGGATCCAACGACCTCTTCTGACCTCCTTGGGTATTGCATGACACGGGTGCGCTTACACACATGCAGGCATAACACTCATACACATAAAATCAAAATAAAATAAAATACTCAACAGAAATAGATTGGGGAGCTCACAGTTGCCTCCAACTTGTGCTTGACTTGAACAGAAGCCGGGAACTGCAGCTGTATGAGCTCTCCAACTTGGAGCCTTACTGTCAGATTGCTGGGTTGGAAGCTGTCCCTCTGAAACTGGACTACTGGTAAGAAGGGCCATGCCAGAAAGGCTTGGCTCTGGGTGGTTCACCAGACACTAGGACTATAGGACTACCCACTTGGGAGGCTACTTAATATGCACATGCTAGGGCTTCACGCAGCCTGTCGTCACCTCATCACACAGCCCAGTCCTGCTCACAGCACAGGGACCTTCCTGTAGCAAGCAAAGAGAGGGCTGCTGGAGAGCTCAAACTGGTTTTGGAATCATGCTGTTATCAGTGATGTTTTGGATGTGGCTAGATTAATTTTCATCAAACTCAACTCTGATCACATCATTCAGCCACTTAATAGCTGCCAACTCCCTGTCCAACAATACTCACAGCTTTTGGAAGGTATCTTAGTTTCCTGTTGCAGTAATAGGAATGGCCTGAGAATGAGTGATTTATAAAGATAGGAACCTGAGGGTGTGGGTTTGAGGCTGGCAAGTCTGACTGTGTGGTGCCTGCATCTGCTCTGCTTCTGGCTTCTGGTGAAGAGTTCCTGCTGCTCTAACTCGTGGTAGGAAGAAGAGGATCCCTTGGGTGCAAAAGCAATAAAACTCAAGGAATGGGCTTGCTTTGTAACAAGTTACCCCAACATTCTTGGGGTAACTAAACCAGTCTCATGGGAGAAAGAGCACTAAATCATTCATAAAGACTTGGTCCCCAGAACCCAAACATCTCTCACTAGTCCCCACCTCCCAAAACTGCAGGACTGGGACCTGCGCCTCAGCATGAGTTTGGGTGGAGAAAAACCCTTTTCAGGCCACAGCAGGTGGCATCCAAGCCTCCTCTGCCTCCCCAGCCTCCAATCCCTAAGCACCTTCAAGCCACCACGGAAACATTAACCTGAAGAACAGTAATCCTGCAATGCCTGCTACGCACAGCCACCTCAGAATTGCTCCTGGTGCTGTTCCTTCCTCCACTCATCCTTCCCACAGTGTTGTTGAGTACCCACTGCAGGCTCACATTGTTGCATATGAACATAACATTCATAAATAAGACCTGGTTCCCAAGGCATCATTCAGGCTTGCCAAGCAGGTGGCTCCTATTGAATTCCTACTATTCATCTCGGCTCATGTGTTATCTCTCTGAAAATGCTCCTAAATCTCCTTCAGACCCAAAGCACCCTCAGAAGCTTCTCCAGCCTTTGGCTGTGCTGGTCTTCCACCCAACCACTGGTGTGCAGGTCCTTAGTCTTTGCTGCCTACCCACTGTCTGGCTCCTATACACCAAATGGCATGTAGTAAGTATTCAAGAAACTTTGGCCAAATGACCAAGCTCTTTCCATCCCTCTGGAGGAGAGGGTGTCATTTTACCCCCCAACCTTCTTTATCTTATTATAAGACAGAAGTCTCTTTACTAAACAATTTCAGAAAGATAGATCATCAATTCATCTCTCTTCTCCTAATCATTTTTCACATTAAGAAAAGTAGATGTATTTAGAAGAAAATTACTGAAAAAGCAAAATTGTCAAGTTCTCATAGAAAAGAAGCATAGGACAGACTATCTGGACCCCAGTGTCCTTCCTGCCCTGCCACCCTCCTGTGTGCCAGCCAACTGCAAGGGCGAAGGAGCCTTGCACTCACAGCTCTGCCCAGAGAGCCCTGTCCTCTGCCCACTAGGCACACTTTCTTTTCCACCTGTAGTCTGCAACGAGGCCAGAGGGAGCGCTTCAGGCTCTCTCTGCATCGTGCACCAAGGATCCCAACCTGCAGGGGATGCATAGTTGAATGGTAGGCATTGACTGCTTTTTTTTTTTTTTTTTTTTTTAACCTCACACTTGAAGCTTCCTGAAATGACACAGTGTGCTGTCACCACTTTCAGGGAAAACCATCTGGGTAAGGAAAAATAAATCTCATGAGGATGTAGTTTATCCCACTGAGATGATCTCTGTCCCTTGGCCACCTCCAGATGAGAAGTCAGCCCACAGCAGCATGCAGTGCTCCCAGGGCTCTGTGGAAGCTGGCAGGGATAGGAGGCCCTGGGTCACACCTCTGGAGAGTTAGACAAGAGACATCTTCATCCATAGCCTCAGGTGTCTCATCTAGAAAGCAGAGATAAGGTGACTTGCCACACAGGGCTGATCAAACTCATTCATCAATAAAGAAAGCTCTTAACAAAATACCTAGCAGTATGCACTTCCCACAGGGAACTCTGTCCTCTTCCAACTCACACATGCTGTGAGGACAGAAACACTGTCCTTAGAGGCTTCTGAAAGCATCAGTCCAGGCTTGCCCCCAAAGCCACTGAGACTACTTCAGGCCTAGTCTCTCCCTGACCTGCTCTTCAGACCCACTCAGTTCTTTCCTGTCACAGGACCTTTGCTCCCGGATTTCCTCTGCATGGAATACCACAGCACTCTTTCTGATCAGATCCAATTTGAATCTCATCTTTAGTGGTCCTTCCCAATGCTCCCTATCTACTCTCCCAAGGTCTCCATTGCTTGTCTGCATTACCTGTGACTGTGGGTGGTAAATTTATAGTTAGCTGTCCACCCACAAGTCAGAAGGACAGAAGCATCTGTTTTGTCCCCATTCTACACCTAGTCAGTGTGTGGCCTATAATAACAAGTCAGTATATTTTTAATAAATGTGTGATCAGAATCTTACACTCTGAAGTCCTTTCTCAGGTGGAATCGTGGCCTGAGAGATTGTCTAAACTGTTTGTGTCTCAGCTTCCTTGTCTGTGAAATTGGCATAATAGAAACAGAATGCACCTTATTGGATTGTTGAGAGGATTTCTTGCAGTATTACTTGCCCAGTAGTAGTTGTGTGGCACACAGAAAGGGCTTCCAAAAGCTGTTTGCCACTGTAGTTGTATTTGCATGATCTCCTGACAGGGAGACAGGGCTGGGTGGAGAAAACTTCTGATTAATAAGTTCTAGGGCAACTATGATCTCAAGGTTCCAAGAAAACCTTGCCTGTGGTGGTTTGTCTTCACTGGCAATTCGGTGGAATTTGGAATCACCTAGGAGACGTAGAGCCTGTCTGTGAGGGCCTCTCCAGAGAGGTTTTATGGAGGAAGGAAGACTTACCCAGGATATGAGCAACACCATCCCATGAATCGAAGGCCAAGATTATATGAAAAGGGGGAAATAAAGAAAGCCAGCTGACACCATGTATCTGCTTCCTGTTCTGTCAAGATCTGAGGACATACAGAGTCACATCCAAGAGCTACTTCTACCACCAGACTTTCCCCAGCATGGTGGACTGTGCCTTCAACTCATGAGTCAAAATAAGCCCTTCCTCCTTTAAGCTGCTTCTTGTCAGGTTTTTGGTGACAGTGGTGAGAAAAAGAACTAATTTGCCTCTTCTGCCCTCACTCCTTCTGTATGTGCTCTTTGCTGTGGACTAGAGGTTCAGAGGTTGAACACAGAGGACACAGCCTCAAGGAAAGGACAGTTTGGAGACGTCTCAGTCCACACAGGCTGCCATAACAAGATACCTCAGATTGAGTTGTTTAAACCACAGAAGTTTATTTTCTCATAGACCTCCAGGCTGGAAGCCAAAGTTCAAGGTGGCCACTGACTGTTTCTGGTGACCTGTGTCTTCCTGGTCTGCAAATGGCTGTCATGTTCTCACTGTGTGCTCAGGTGGTCTTTTTTTGATGTGTTTGTGCACAGTGAGAACACTCTGGAGTCTCCTAAGAACACCAATCCTTTCAGGAAGTCCTCACCCTCATGGTCTCATCTGTCCTGAAGGCATAGCTTCAATACCATCACAGTGGGGGTCGGGACTTCATGGGGAGGGCAGGCATCCAGTCCACAACTGTGAGTATTTTCTGCCTTGGGCTGAACCACATCCCCTCTCTCCTGCTGAGGAGCTCATCTGGGGTGGAGCCAGATTCATCAGCCAATGGGACTCTTTATTGATCATGTCATTGTCTGAGGTCCCCTCATCTGTGGCCCCATCCTATCAAAAGTGAGGGTTGTCCCAGGAGATTAGCAGCGAGGTTCAGGGTGCTTCCATGCCCCTCTGAAGTATGTCTAGCTTCCTGGCATACCCAAAAGAAAACAGAACTTTATAACCTATTATAACCCCACATACTGAGCAGGGAGTGGGGAGCTGGGCTTATCTCCCTATCTCACTCTGAGACCACTCTTAAGGCTGGCTGGCATATTCTTCACTTTTTTTCTAGCTAAGCACAGAACACACACTTTGGGCTTTATCTCCATTTCATCTTACCACCCTCTCACACCCAGGCCTAATCACTTAAAGCAACCATAGAACCAACATGGTATTTATCATAATATCCTGGGAGAACGGAGTTCTGGTAAGTGCAATGGTAGCTAGTTACAGGGGCTGAATGCTTCCGGGAGCATTAATCACGGTGTCTGAGTGCATTTGTGGGAGCGCATTGTAAACTAATTACCATGTGCGGGTCCCACTCTATCATTACCTCTAATATATGATTTCAAATATAATACAACTTCTATTTTGTTGCTTTCATACCATTGCAGACACACTTGGAGGTATGCCTCAGCCTGAAAACTTCTAGATACAAAATAAAATGGAAAGAGAGAGAATTTTTGTTTTGCTAGGATTGAACCCAGAGCCTCAAGCACACAATAAGCCCTGACCCAGAAATATTCTTATTGACAAATGCCTGCTCGTAGAGTCTTTACAACATAGAAGACATTCGGCAGCTACTTTTGACAAAATGAATCAATGCATTTAGAAATAAACAGTTTTTTCCCAGCGTGGCTCACTCCTAATTTGTCTGGTTACCCAGGGCAATATATTTCCCTCTTTGTACATTGAACAACAAGAAAGAAAAAGTTTTTTAAACTAGGGAACATGACATCAACACACTCCTAGGATTTCTTGAACACCACCAACAACAACAACAAAATTTAAACTTTAGAGCTTTCTGTTATGACAGTGCATCAAAAAGAACAAACAGACTAGTTTCATGCTTTCATTACAGAGCATACTGTTCTGTTCTACAGAAAAAGGGTGTGTGTATCTTGAATCCTGATTCCAAGAAATGAGCTCTAAAATGTAGATTTTTTTAAAAATAAAAAAAAAAACAGCTCCAGGGCTGGAGATGTAGCTCAGTGTTAAAGAACACTGAATGCTCTTAGATAGGACCTGAGTTCAGTTCCAAGCACCGACATGGAGGCTCACAACCTTTCTTATCTCCAGTTCCCAGGGATCCAATGCCCTCTTCTGGCCTCTGTGGGCATTGCACACACAGGCACACTTACATACATACAGGCAAAAAACTAATACACATAAAATTAAAAGATAAAATAAACCACAGGTTCACATAATGTTTGCACCTTTGAGGGGGATGCTTACACCCCCACCCCTTACAGGTGAGGATCAAGGGCTCAGAGAGGGGGCTAACTCCTTCAGATCACAGGAGGGATGGGGCTAACAGCAAAGCCTTCCCTGGGCAGCAGCTTTGAGCTAGAGGACAAGGGAGGGCAGCAACAAGGGGACATTCCAGGCTATATAGAACCTGAGGAACAGGGGCAGAGGAGGCCTTGGAGTCTTTGGAGGAGACATTGTTAATGGACTGAAGGACCCGTTAGAAGGAGAGAAGTGAGTACACCAGGCACAATTTGCTAAAGAAGGGCCATCTCATTCCTGCTGGGTGCTTTGTCCTGGATCCTAAACAGCATGTACATTTTAAATAGATGCTTAAGGAAATGTACTCTGGGGAAGAAATGGGGGGGGCTGAATATTGGGGACCAGAGAGATCAATGGAGAGATGTCTTGGGTTTCTCACCTGTAAAATGAACGGTTTCTTTTAACAAACAGCATATAAACTCTTTAACTGTTGACTACAGGTAGTAAATACTTGATAAACAGTGGTCCTTGTGCTGATTGTCCAGCTGGGCAGTGCTGAGGACAGTTAGTAAAGACTGAAACAAGGGGAACAAGAGAGGAGAAGGGGAGGCTGTGAATCTAGAGCTCCCTGGAAGGCAGCATTTGTTCCTGGCTGGAAGAGCAGAAGCAAGGGAGTGGAGGCCCCTGGAGTCTGAGGGCCGAGGGAGTCATTCTCCACTCGGGGACCAGAGCATTTGCTCAGTTTTTCTTGTTCTGAGTGAGGTGATCTTAAGGCATCTTCTCCTTGCTTCATGCTGTCTTCCCTCATCTCCTCTCCGACACCATGTCTACCACACTGACAAATAGACAAGTAGGACTAGAAGGGAAGGCAAGACCTCAGAAGCCCCTCTGCTGCACCCCTTAAGCTACATGGTCATCACCCCCACCATGCTCAGGCCTGGTCATCTGCCTGAGCCTCACTGTGGGATGTCCTTCAGGTGCTGCAGACCTCTACCATAGAGCAAAATTGTAGCAAAATTGCTGGGCCCACAAGGTCTCCCAGCAGTCAGAAACTGAGTAGGGGGGGATACCAGAGAACATGAAGGCCTGAGCCTGAGTCTGACTGGAGGACAGTACACAGCCCCTTGAGAAACTTGTTTTACATTCAGTGTGTCCACTCGTCCTTGGACTAGGTCTGTATTTTCTTTTTTTGCCTCTCTCCTCAAGTCCTCAACAACATATTCCCATCTTCATCTCAACCAGTGACCTATGTCTCACCCCACTCAGTACACTAAATATCAGGAAAGAAATCTCACCAACTTTTTTTTTTAATTTTTAACTTTTGATTTTTGAAAATTTCTTACATGAGTATTGTCTTCACATTATTTCCATCCTTCCCAATTCCCCCATCAGCTCCTCCCATGTCCTCCCACTTCCTTTTCATTTCTGTCATATTCTTCATCATTACATGTACATATATATATTTATAAATCACACGCACACACACACACACACACACACACACACACATAATGCACTGAATCCCTTTACTGGTGCCCCTGTGTACCTACGTTTGGGCTGTCCATTTAGAATTAGATAATCTCTCGAGGAACTAGTCCCTGAAGAAAACTGATCCTCCCTCCGTCAGCATTCACTGACTGCTTGTAGCTCATCTTGAGGTGGGACCCCATGCCATCCCACCACCCCCATCCCACCTGGCATGTCAACTGGTTTTGTCATTCTGAAGGTCTCCTTAGACTACCACACTGTGGATATTTCGTTGGTGTAGCTTCTCTATCACGTCTAGAATTCATTAATTAGCAGTAGGCATCTTGTCTCTCTGGTTCCTCCATTCTTTCTGTGCCCTCTTCCTACATGTTCTTTGAGCCTTAGGTGTAGAGGTTTCATTGTAGATGTGCCACTTAGGGCTGAGCACCTCACAGTCACTTATTCTCTGCATTTGACCAGTTGTGCAACTTTGCAATAGTCTCCATCTGTTGCAAAAAGAAGCTTCTTTAATTAGTGGTGAGTGGTACACTTGTCTGCAAATAGAATATGTATTTAGAATATAGTAAAACATTACATCAGTCTAGGGAAATAACAGAAGTAGGTTTTTCTCGAGGATTTGTGAACTCTCCAACCATGCGTACACAACCAGCATTTTTAAAACTTTTGTTTTGGGGCTGGAGAGATGACTCAGCAGTTAAGACCACTGGCTGTTCTTGCAGAGGACCTGAGTTCGAATCCCAGCACCCACATGGCAGCTAACAACTGTCTGTAACTCCAGTTCCACTTTCCTACATACAGGCAATACACTCATATGCATAAGATAAAAATAATAAAATATATTTTTAAAAAATATGTTTTTATTTATTTATTTGCCTACCAGCACCCAGACCAGCACCCTGACTCTCACTTCACCAGACAGTCTTCCCCTGACCCTTGCAAATCTCTCCACTGAGGCTCATTGCTAAGGACATGTCTCCTAAAAGTCTCCCTTCATCCCCATGAACTTGTCATTCTCAACCAGGTCCTGCCTAGCTGCTAATAAAAGTACTTTTCTACGTGTGGAAACAAGAAAAGAAAATCCAGCTAATACCCCATCTTGGTCCATGTTCTGCTATTAGAATGCCCAAGGCTGGGTAATTTATAAAGAATTATTCAGCATCTGGGGAGGCTTTCTTTCTGCCTCACAACATGGCAGAGAGCATTTCATAGAAAAAGCAAGTGAGCCAGCTCAAGTCTTTCTTCTTCTTATAAATCACTAATGCCATCACAGGCCCCTTATCACTTCATCCAATCTTAATTGTCTCCTAAATGCCACACCTCCAAATACCATTAACATATGAATTTAGAGGTTAAACTTCCAGCTCATGGAACTGGAGGAAGAGACAAACACATTGAAATACAGCAGTCCAATTTTTTTTTACATCAAAACTCCTTAAAAGAATCCAAATGAGGCTGAACATAGTGGTGCATGCTGGTAATCTCAGTACTGGGAAGGCAGAGGCAAGAGGACTGACAGTTCAAGACTAGTTTGGGCTATACAGTACATTGCAGGCTAGCCTGGGCTACACAATGAAACCTTGCCTCAAGTAACCATACAGATAGTAGATAGATGATAGATAGATGATAGATAGATAGATGATAGATAGATAGATAGATAGATAGATAGATGATAGATTATTGATAGAGAGATGATAGATAAATCATCTATAGTTTTTCTCTCCAATCAGTTGCAACCCCCCCCCACCTGCCTCCATCAAGCTATTCTTTCCCAGGTACCAACAGTGCTGGCACTGAGCATCCTTCAATCCATTCTTGAACTCACCTGACTTGACACATCAGTCATATTGGATCTATTTGATTCTTAATATACTTTCTTCACTTGCCTTTCCAGACACTACACTCCCAATTTCCTTGTTTTCCTGGCATCCTTCTTCAGCTTCCTTAGCTGGCTCTTCCCACTCTCTCTGCCCTTACACCTGGAGCATGCACAGCTCCCATTCCTGGTCCCCTCTCTTTACTTCTCCCCTTTGGGACCTTCTCTAGTCTTGCTCTTAAATACCACTGCAATGCTGATGACTCCCAAGACTGTGTCTCCAACACACAGCATTCTCCCAAATTTCAGCCTCATATACCCAAATAGCCTCATACCCTCCCTACCTTGAAATCTTGCAGAGGCATCCAATCACTGTGGTAGTAACAGTGGGCATCTCTCACTGTTTGTACTCTGAACCTCCTAGGGCCCACCTTCTAGCCCTGTAGGTTAGCTGCCTCTTCCTGTATGTGAGCAACATCCACCCAGCAGCCTGTTCAGTGTCTTCTCCCCTGCCTACTTACTGGCTATCTACCTCTGACCATTAAAATCCCACCAGTCCCAAAGAATCTGACTCAGATGTCATTCTGCTCTCAAAGCTTTTGCTGATCCTCTGAACTGAAATTAATTTATCTTCTCCTGGGATCTGGGGAATTTTATTTTTATCTCTGGTACCAACATCAGTACCCTCTGTCTTGTATCACACTCAGTGATGAACAGTCACTCAGCAAAGACCATAATAGAACCACTGTGGGCCAAACATTATTCTGGATGCAGGAGCTCTTTAAAAATATAAAATAATCCTCAAGGACTGATGGTTTGAGCAGAGGGATATTAGCGATAAAGAATAAATGCCAGGGGCTAAGTGATAGCTCAGGTAAAGGGCTTGTTGCATGAGCATGAGGATCTGAGTTCAGATCCCCAGCACCTATGTAAAAAGCCAGGTGTAGCAGTAGTATGTTTATAATCCCAGTGCTAGGAGGCAGAGACAGGAGGATCCCTGAAGCTCACTGGCCAGCCAGCCTAGTCAAATCAGTGAGCTCCAGGTTCAGTGCGAGACCCTGTCTCAGAGAGGGTCTGAGAAAGACACCTGACATCAACCTGTGACCTCCACATACACATACACACATAGGCACAATCTTCCTTAATTACATTCCACCTTATATGTGCATGTGTGTGATGAAATGGTTCCACCTTTATTTCATCGTTGAAATTAGACCCCTGAATTCCTTGAAGCTGCCTCCTCTTCTCCTCACCCTTGACATAATCACATCCCTTTTGTCCCTCATATCTGTACTCCCATCCTCTCAAGGGTCCCCATTGTTTCTCACCCCATGCTAGCTGACATGTCCACTGCTTCTGTTCTCTTTGCAATCAAGCCCAGACTCTGGGCAGCTCTGATTACGCTTTGCCGGACAGCCTTCAACAGATCCAGTGGGATTTGACTCCCATCCAACTGGGTCAGGCCTTCCTTTGTGTATACTGAAGCTTGGCGTGTGGTCTGCACTCCCTCCCAGACTCACTGAGGTGCAAACCTGATCAGCATGTCTAATGGTTTCTGGTTTTCGTCCAAGTTGAATTTAAGACATTGTCTGGTTCTTTCAAGATGTGGTAATCTTGATGCTACAAAAAGCCCCATCACCTAAGTGACCAAATCCTGGCCGCCCCTCAAAGCTGTGGCACAATTAATTTGGTTTATAAAGCACACATTAATCAAGAAATGGCCTGCCTTCTTTCCTTAGCTGGGTGTGCTGGCTAGCTTCAGTTATCAACTTGACACACCTGGGTAGAGGAGCCTCAGTTGAGGAATTTCCTCCATTGGATTGGCCTGTGGCCATGTCTGTGGGGCATTTTCTTATTGCTGAGTGATATGGGAGGGCCCAGCCTATTGTGGGCAGAGACACCCCTGGGCAGGTGGTCCTGTGTTGTATCTGAGAGTAGGCTGAGCACAGGCCGGTAAGCAACATGTCTCTGTGGTCTGTGTTCCAGGTTCCTGCCCTGAATCTCTGCCCTGGCTTTCCTCAGTGTTGAACTGTGACCTGGGAGATGTAAGATAAAATAAACTCTTTCCTCCCCAAGTTGATTTTGGTCAGTGTTTTTATCACGACAATAGAAAAGTAACTAATAATCCATTTACTAGAGAAGATATAACAGTAATAACTAGAGATGCTTCAGTGTGAACTGTCATCGCAATGGCCTTTCCCTCTTTCATAGCTTATGAAAGGACCAGCATGTCCCATGTAGATAGTTTTTATCCATCACAGTCCCCCAGCCACCTTTCATAACCAGAGTCAATGATTCTTTCCATCTTGTAGAGGGAAACCAGAAGATTTGTTCTGTGCTTTATCCTACTGCATTCCATAGAGGAAAAGAAAAAAGAAGAAAGACTCTTTGAAAATCAAAAGCAGTTCCAGTGTGGAGGTGGTGAGGTCATCAGAATTTAGAATACGGAGATGTGTCAGAAATTGGTTCACTTGTCATAATACTCTGTGATTCAGAAAAGTTCAAAGAAACAGAAACTGGAGCCTGTCCAAACATGGCTGGGCATTTCTAATTTCCCAGCCCCATTCTTCCCAGTGGCCATGGGTCAAGTTTGCCCTGTCCTAAGCACTATTATGGGAACTTCAGGGTGTTTGATGAGCTGACGTGCTGTAGCCTGTCACTTCATTTTAGTTAAGTAAACTCCCTTTTGTTACCTTTAACTCCCAAATGAAATAGTTTCCTTTGCTTCCCATATTGATGTTAAAACACACAGACCAGTAGGTACAGATGAGAACTTCCTGCAGAAAGAAGGACCTCTGAAGTCCTGAATTTGGCCTCCTCCAATCTTAAAAAGAAATCAGGCACAGCCCTTGGTGACTGTCCATAAGGGTTGCTATTGCTACAGCCCAGTGAAATGTGTTAGCTGCCTGAATTCCTGGGATCTGGTTTCTTACCAGATCTGCAGAACAATATGAATAATTTCTGGTCTTAGCAGGAAGGATGCATTTCTGGGAGGCTGGGAGGAAGGGAGGGAGAGAGAGTCTAAACTACCATTGGAATCTTTCTCAAAGCCCTCAGTCACATTATACTTTGAAGTAGAATCAGAGACTCTGAGGTAAATAGAAATCCCCATTTCAGGACATTCTTTCTAGGTTTTCAAGAATCTTGTGAAAAAAATATGACAGTATCCAGGAGTAAAGATTCCTAAAAGACAAAGAGATGCAGCCACCTCCTGTCATGCCTTATTTGCATGTGCTAAGAATAATGTAGCAAGTGTGAATTTCAGTCCTTAACTCCAGATATTCAATAAATAGAACTTCCTTTATTCTTCCAAACTCAAGTTCATTCCTATTTTGAGCTCTTACCACCCAGCATAAAATCAGTCACTTCAAGATTCCCTAAATAATGTTGTCATGTTTCTGGAGCCCTTTGATAGGGCATCTTCTGATCTTGATCAATGGGCCACACAGAATGTATTAGCCAGTTTTCTGTCACTATAACAAAATAAGTGGGAAAATCAGCTTCCTGTCACTCTTCCACTGTCCTCCCCACAGTTAAGGGAAAATCTTCCCTTTCTGCCTCTGCCACATCACTGTGTTCTTGTACTCCCTGACCCTTGCTCACTACTTACTGCAGGGCACAACTCTTCTTTAAATGCTCCGTGCTCTCTTGGCACTTGAGAGCCTTTGCGTTTACCATCATCTCCTTTAGAAAAGTCCTTCTCCTTTGACGTCCACATGACTGACCCAGTATCACCTGCAGAGAGACCTTCTTCCCCTCCACACCAAAACCCCAGGCTCAGAATTCCTTGTGGTATTCACCTGCTTCCTCACTTTTATGGCACTTCCTGTCATCTGACTTGTGCTAAGCTCTGCTTTTCTATTACCTGCCTGCCCCCTTAAAGTATACGTGCCATGATAGGAAAGACATAATCCACTATGCCCTCTGTGTCTAGAATAAAGGACAGATGGATTTGGGGGAGTTCCTAAACTGTGCCGGGAACTATGCTGAATGCCACACATTTAACTGAAAGCAAGCTATGATTGATTTGTCAACTTGATCGTGTTAATAAAGGCCTGGCCAATTAGTAAAACACCTCTGGGCGTATCTGTAAGAGTTTCCAGAGACCATTAGGTCATGAGGGCTTGAACTTAATGAATAGTTTGAGCCACTGATGGATTCATAATATGATGGCATTATTGGGAGGTGGTGAAGGGCAGAAGATGGAGCCTATTTGAAAGAAGGTAACTAGTGGTATATCTTGGGGGGCTATACATTGCCCTGGTCCTTTTCTATTCTACTTTCTGGTTGCCATAAAGGGAGCTGCTCTGCTCTGCACCTGCCAAGAATCACACAATTCAGCTCCACCATGCCCTCCCTACCTCCCCACCATAATGGACAATGCAAGCAAAACAAGCATTACATTGTATCTGGAATTTTGCTCAAAGCAAAGTCTGACTAACACACAGTAGCATGAGTGGGTTGGACAGCAACGCTGAGACTGGCTGAGTGGGACCTGGAGCTCAGAAATCAGGAAGGTCACAAGTACGTGTGAGTTTGTGGGGGAATACAGTGGGAGAACAGGGGCTGAGGCAGGGAGCCCTATGATCTCCAGGATTGCCTGGAGCTGCTCATGACATGGATCCCAGTGGGTCTCTAACCAAGCAGCCACAAATGAATGATGGCTCCCTGGGAATCTAAGTATTGTATGCAGGCAGACATGGTGCAACCGGGTAGGGCTGAACCATCAGTCAGTAAATACAATGATGAAGTACTATTGATTGACACACAGGAAACACAGAGCCTTATGAAGGGCACTTTCTAAGTGAGTTCCCCTCCACAAACAGATATCAGCACTATCTCTTCAGTGCTGACAATACTGCAGTGAGAAAAATAAACACTGGGCTCAGGGAACTGACACTGGGGTGGAAAGAGACTGATATTGTACAAAATCAATAAGTAGTCTCTGAGAGAGTAAGGGATGAGAAGAACAATATGACAGGAAAACAAGACAGTGGCAGGTATTGGGGACAGGGAAGAGCAGACCGCTGTGGGACCATGAGGGAGAGTGGGTATGACCTGTTGTGTGACCAGGCAAGTCTGGATGTTGTATGGTGGAGCACACCTGGTGTGTGCAAGGAGTGCGTGTGGTCGCCTGGAATTTCACAGTACATCATTCATGGGTTGATGTAACCCTTATGAGCCTGACACTATTCTGGGCACTTGCAGTATATTAATGAGAAAATTTGGCAAGAATCCTGCCCCAGTATAGCCTGGTTCCTAGATAGATAGTAACTATCCACATAACATGTGATCAGGCATCATGTTAGAAAACACAAATGTAGGGGCTGGATAGATGGTTCAGTCATTAAGAGCACTTGCTGTTCTTGTAGAGGGACTGGATTCAGTCCCAGCACCTGGGTCAGGCAGCTCACAATTGCTTGTAACTCCAATTCCAGGAGAGCTAATACCCCTTTCTGGCTTCAGGCACACATATATAACCATAAAATAAATCTTTAAAAGAAAAGACAAATGCTACGGAGAAAAAAGAGCCAGGAACTGGTGCCAGAAATTCAAGATTACTAGTATGTGAGCATTAACTCAGAGAGATGGCATTAAAACTAGGTGTCTGAGTATTGTTCTTGCCAGTGGCTTGAGCGCAAGTAGTAAGGGCTGAACCCAGATACGTGAGCCTAGAGAGATCAGGGTCAAGGGCTGCTGCTAGAAAGAAGAGGACTAAGCATTTTCATGGGCTTTGTAAGCATGGAGGCCACTGGTTGACCAGGGAGGCAGCTTCTGTGGGAGCTGGGGGTAAATCCTTGACAGGAACACTGTCAATAGACAACAGAAGGAGGAAATGGAGACAGTACTAGAAGCTTCTCTTTCCACTTCCCTAATGGGGGAAATAAAGCATGCTTGTATGCTATTGGGAATGAGCCAGTAAAAATCTGAAAACTGAGAATGCAAACAAGCATGGCTGGTTCGTCTTGAGGAACCTGAGGGAAGGCTGAGCTGGTAGGTCCAGGTGCAACTGGGAACTGGTGGAGGTTCCCTTTGGGGCAGTTTTCTCCATGAGTTCCTCTCTGAGAAAGGGGACTGGGGAAGAAGGGTTGGAGATTTGCAGAGAAAGGGAGAAGTGGAAAGGTCTTAGAAAATGGGAGGTGAGGATAACTTCCCAGAAGCACTCAGAACTCATTAGTGGTTTGTGGTTGTGGATTTGAAGTCAAGCCATTCAGCCAGTTCTGTGGTTTGTCCCCAGCTATATTTGCATACGGACACAGGCAAATCAAGCCAGGCTCAACCTCCAGTGCTGCTTTGTCAAGCAAGAGCAAACAGAGAGCAAGGGAGTCAAGGGTGTAGGAGGAAGTGGTTCTACTTGGCAATGGAGTTTAAGCCAGGCAAGAGGGAGCAGGAGGCATGACAGGGTCACAGACAGGGAAAAGTCTTAGTATCAGCAGCAGCAGAGGTAAGTAATGGGGGTAGACCGTATGAAAGTGAGATTTCATATACAGAAGAGAGTGTCCCAGTTACAACTAATGACAAAGTCATGATTATGACAATGGCTGACTTAAGGTTGAAGACAAGACTATCTGGAGATAAGAGATTAAAGATGAAAACCCAGTGGACTAGAAGGAGTATTTAAAATTAATAGTAAAATACCTAAGAAACATAAGCAGCTGTTTTAGTTTCATTCTATTGCTGTGACAAATATCAGGACCAAAGCAACTCAGGGAAAGAAATGGTTTATTTCAGCTTATAGGTTATAGTCCATCTTGAAGGAAGTTAGGGCAGAAACTCAAGTGGGAACTAGAAGCAGAAACCATGGAGAGACACTGTTTGCTGGCTTGCTCATGGACCCCTACTTAGGTAGCTGTCTTATTCAGCCCAGGATCACCTGCCCAGGGAATGATGCCTCCCACAATGGGCTGGGCCCTCTTACTTTGATTGACAATCAAGACACTCTCTCACAGACACCCACAGGCCATTCTGATCTGGACAATCCTTCAATTGAGACTCCTTCCTCAGATGACTCTAGACTCTTGAGTGAACAACTAAGTTAACCAGGACAGCAGAATATTATTGAAGAAAATCGTAGAGTACAGGGACCTAAACTCTCTGTTTAAACTCTTTGGTAAAAATAGGAGTTATGGAGAAACACAGTTTGGGATCTAAACAGTCCTTTTGGCAGCTTAGCAGAGAGCTACCTTAAGGGATATGTATGATTTTTGCCCTTGCTACTTACTCAAATGGCCAAACACTCTTAGCTAATATTTTCAAAGTCCTACATGGACTGGATATGCCTTTGCTGGGAAATGATCTGGCCCATCTCCACAGGTGAGCATGACCTCAGCCCAGAAACTCGACCCCTCCCTGTTTTTCTCACTTCCTCTCTGCCCAAAGACATGGATTGGCACGTTGTTATATGAACCCAGATATAACCTTAACAACCTTTTCTAAAGACAAAGAAAGTTTGAATATATGGGAAGGGTCTATGTTCTTGGATAGAAAATTCTATATTTTGAAGATGCTCTAACACCAAAGGCCAAATTCAACATCCAATCAGAATCTCTATGAGATTTCTTTTTTCTTGGAGCTTAACAAGTTTGTGCTAATGCTTATTTAGAAGAGTAAGTATTCAATAAGGGACAGGAAAATATTGAAAAATAATAATGAGGAAGTACTTAAATTACAGCTATCAAGCCCTACTATTAAGTTAAAGTCAGCAAAAGCAACAGAATACTGGTGTACAGGAGAGCCCTGCAGGCTAGAGATGGAGGACAGTGTGTGATAAAATTCAGATCTCAAACTAGCAGGAGAGCTGTATACTACTTATGTACCCAGGGAAGAAATGAAGCCCCTGTATTTGTATGAAAATAAAGTCTGTGTACATGTGACATGAAAACATGATGGTACAAGGGAGGGAGAGGGAGCGGAGAGAAGAGGGAGGAGAGAGGTTTCCCTGTTTTTGTTCATTAATCACAACACAGCCCAAAAGAGGAATCTGGAGTATCTACAGCAAGAATATAAAATAGAATATACGGTAGAATTCTAACATACATGTTTATAAATGCAGACAAAAGTGAAATATATATACAAAGATAAAAATCAATGAACAAAATAAAGCCCTTAATAACCTCAACAATGTTAAGAAGCAAACACTGTCTTTCTCTTTGAGCTGCCTAGATTTCAAAAAAAAAACAAAAAGAGAGAAACAGTATCTAGTGTGAGTTTTGTGTTATCTGTGAGATAATTATAAGGGATTTAAAAGACATACATTTCTCTAGGGCTGGAGAGATGGCTTAGTGGTTAAGAGCACTGGCTGTTCTTGCAGAGGACTGGGTTTGGATTTCAGCACCCACATGGTGGCTCACAGCCCTCTATAACTCCAGTTCCAGGGGATCTGATGCCCTCTCTGACCTCTAGGGGCATTACATGACAGGTGTTGCATTTACATGCAGGCAAAACACTCATACATACAAAAGAAAAATAAATAACATTTTTAAAAGACAGCTTTCGGATACTGACCCAAGAAAAGAATGTCTCCAGTCAGTCCTTCCTGTCTTTGGAACTGAGCAAGTCAAATACACATTGGCCCATTATTCACACCTTATTATGGCCACACAATGGCCTCAAGCCTTGCAGTGGGTATGGGGTAGACTCCAGACTCCAGCTGGTGCTTCCACCTCCTTGCATCCAACCCTTCCAAGTACCATATTAGTTGTGTACATAGTCCTAGGCATTTGTCACACCACTTAATGCCTTGCCACTCAGTTCCCACTCTCGCCCCCTCCTGCTCTTCACCAGCCCCACCATACTCAAGTCTTTCTCCGTTAGAATTGCTTCCCCAAACTACAGTTCTGGCACAAGCCTGTGGCACCCAAAGCCTTGGAGCCAGACTCAAATGGGAACTGATCTCCTTTCTTCCTTCTTCCCTTCGGGTGGGACAGATGTATAGGTGGCCATGTTGGGACTCCCCATCCCTCCTCCAGGCCATGAAGGCGGTGCATAATCTACTCTCAGACCTTAGGGCCCAGGCATCTCCTTATGATTCTCTCATCCCCTGTGCTGCACTGGTTTTTAAAATAAGTTTCTTATTTTAATCATGAATCTGCACAATGGAAGTAGATGCTTAAAGAAAGCTGAGAATTATTTCTGATCCAGGCAAACAAGTGTGTTCCCAAGACTGTTATAGAACACGCCATGAAGGCCTTTAGCCAGACCCCAGCCCCAGTTTGTGTTCTTGATGTCCTGTCTGAAGCAGTGTTTTGTATTTGCATTTTTTGCTTCAGTTCCACGGATCCTGACAAGTGCCTGATCCTCTATGGTGATGACCAGGTAGGTGTGGGCCTAGAACTGAGTCAAGGACCAGAATGTCCTCTGCTATGCTTTTCGGGAGGAGTAAGGTGGAGGACTCCAATGGCAGCATCTGTGTCCTGAAGCTGAGATGGAATGAAGAGGAAAAGAGAAAGGAAAACAGTGTGATAAGAACAAAAACATTCAGAGAACATGTATGTGGTGCTTGCTGACAAATGCATGGTGCTCATGTGTGTGCAGTGCTTACAGTGTGATACTACCATGTAGTGTCGCTAATGTGTGTGGTTCTCATTAACGTGTGTGTTGCTTACTAACATGTGGTGCTCACTAACGTGGTGCTCATTAATGTACAGTGTTCACTAACGTGGTACTCACTAATATACAGTGCTCACTAACATGGTACTCACTAACATACAAGTGCTGTTCACTAACATGCTCATGTTGCAAGCTAACATGCCTGATGTTTTTAGTGTCTTTTCATACGACTATACCCCAAATGGTCTCATGACCATTTATGAGAATGAAGAAACTGAGGCACAGGGAAGGATGAAATTTGTCCAAGTTTCTATGTTCCCGAACAGGTGACTAGTCTAAGCCCTTAACCCTAGTCTTTGATGATTATCAAATAAACAAAAGGAATAGTCCTGGTCCAGTCATGGTGGCACATACCTTTAATCCCAGTATTCAGGAGGCAGAGGCAGGCAGATCTCTGTGAGATCCAAGAAAGACTGGTCTACATATCGAGTTCCAGGTCACCTGGAGCTAGAGGGAGACCTTGCTTCAAAAACCAAAACCAAAACAAAACACGACAAAACAAAAAGCAAACAAACAAAAATGTTCCTGGTAAACAGATGTGTGAAGACATGGGCTGGGAAGGGATGTGTGCCTCTGAGAGCCCTGGAGACCTGGGAAACAGCACAGCACAGCGGCTTGCCTTCCCCTGGAAGGTCTTCTAGCCAAGAGGGAGAAATCTTTTACCTGTATTTTGCTTCACGACTGGGACTAAGGCTTAAATGCTTAAATGCTTAAAAACTCTCCTCCAGAAGAGACATAAGTGATGCAAACACAACCAAAGCTGGATGATTGGATATTCTAGAATCTTCCTAGGAAGCCGTTTGGGTCAGGACAGGAGGGAATGGTGGAAAGATGGCGCATGCAGAAACTGATTTTTACCTGGCCCCCTTTCCTAGTTTCTCTGGGGTGCTGTGTCTCTCCTCTCCCTGAAGCCTTTTCGTGCAGATGCTTTTACATAGGAGGAACACAGGAAAGAGCAGATGAGAGCACTTAATCCTCCAGAGACCTACAACCCAAGGCTCAGGTGGTGAGAGAGATGGTGAGCTATGTGCTGCCCAGCTCTAGGGGACGCCGTTCATACAGACTAGTGCAGGAATGATGCCCTGGATTTGTGCCACACAGCCTCCAGTCGAGAATTCCCCAGATGGAAACTGGCAGGGACTGCATGGCAGAAAGGAGGCCTCTTTTGGTCCGTGGTGCCCAGTAGTGACCAGCCCCTGTAAGCAGAGTTCCCTGCTTCTGCCTCTGTCTCCTCCTGGCTGCTTTCCCATGTATAGTCCAGCCTGGTTACTGCCTTCTAGAGAGAAACCAGGGCAGGTCCAGGAGACATTGCCTGTTCATTAGAATGCAAGTTCATTGGTGAAAATGCAAATGATCCATTTCACTTTGTCCTTCTGACAGACCGTGCTGGGAGCGATGACTGGTTGCTCCCCAACTGTCACCGCTGCAGCACTGCTCATTTTGTGTATGAAGTGCCTACCACACTTCAGGTGCCCAGATAGCAACCAGCATAAAAGCTCTCGTGCTTGAGACTCAATCATCCACTGCCCCCTAGTGGGCCCCATGTGAATGACATGACAGGTGTTCTGTGCTTCTGCTCAGATTTAGGTTCTAAGCAAATCAGGGTTGCATTGCATTTTAGGAATAGCTGGAAGCTTCTCCTGCTTTCATCTTCGCTGCTAGTATCTGTGCTTCTTAATTAACAGCTCTGAAATGGAATAAAATGTCAATCTGCGTGACTTTGTGGAGCCATATTCGAATATTAAAAAGTCATGACATTTTCAAACCATATTTAAGACCTAATTTGATGCTCATTTTAAAAATCAAATTTTTCCTTAGGCTGGGAAAAGGTTTTAAATGAATATGGTGTTAAACAGCTCAGGTTGCCATTTGGCTAAGCTTCAGAGGTGTGTGAAAGAGAGAATCCCGTTTATTCATAAGGCGGGAAGCACTAACTGTGCCTGCCTTGCCATCTAATCTGCCGCCCAGCCATGCATTGACAAATTTCGGGGACTGAAAAGTTTGCATGTCTTTATTGTCCTGTATCCCCAGCACCAGGGATCCAGTCATCTTAGCAGAAGAGAAGCCATGTTTGTGATCTGCTGACAAAGGCTGGGGAACCTTGTTCATTACTTACTGTGATAGCTGCTCCATGAGTGACTGTCCTTGTGGGTCCTTCAGATTGCTGAAGCCAGCCTAGGATCATGCATGCAAGCATTTCTCTCAACAGTGTTCAATGGAATTAAGTGTTTAATTCATGAAATTAAGTGCTAGGTGCAGGAAGAAGGCACACAGACTTCTTTCAGTATTATTTATTATTATTATTATTATTATTATTATTAGAGTGTGTGTGTGTGTGTGTGTGTGTGTGTGTGTGTGCGCGCGCGCAAGCGTGTGTATACCACTGTGGGCATGTGGAGATCAGAGGACAACTTTCAGGATTCAGTTTTCTCCTTCCACCACATAGGGCCTGGGCATTGAACTCAGATTGACAGTCAGTCATGATGAGCCACTTCACCAGGCCTAGAAACCTATTTGAGATTACTACATAACTTTTATCCCTTTTCTGCATTGTTTCCTATTGCCAGCACTTGAATAGATTTGGAACTATCACAGAGTTCTTGCCTTGCTGTCTCTGTGGACTATACCAACTCCCATTCCATAGCCTGGGCTCTCACCACCCACACTTCCATGGAGAAGTCTGGGTCTACCATGCACTAAGGCAATCTCATATGTATGCATCAGTTTCACCAGTACCTATAGAATGATACAAGTTAGGTACCACCCTTGAGAAAAGAAAATTGTCCCTCAAATAATGTCTTGGGCTCTATGATCCAGATGAGAAACCCAGGCTCGGAAAAGGCAGGAAAGCATGATATCGGACAAGATTTGGGCCTATTCAGGGCAATGTGGCCATAGACAAAGACGTACTATCTGAGTGACCCAGGAGGAGGATAATGCTACCGCCCCCTCCCCATCAGTCCTGTTCAGTTCATTTGTTTACGTCTGACTGGCTGTGGGTCACTTAGTCCTGATGACAAGAAACTTCTGAGGAAGGAAAATGTTAGTGAGAAAGGCAGCAGAACTCAAATAACTCAAAATTTTCCACCCAGTGTAGATCAGAATCCAGTCAATGAAGTGATTCGGTGTTCTTCCTCAGCAAACTGTAGTTTTCCCCCCAGATGCCTCAGGAAGTTTTACTGGTGATTCATGGTATTAAACTTTTCCTCTTGAGTCAGAAGTGAATGGGAGCCAGGGCTCGGTGTGGAAGGTAAAGGGCTCAGTGCCTACAAGGTGGGTTCCAGTGTGGGTTGGGGCTGGGCCACTTAGTAACTGAAATTCCAAGGGCTGCTGAAGAACCCAGCTAAATCCTTGCCCACAAAAGCTTATTATTACAATAACAAACTAAAACTGGCCTGGGGGTGTAACTTATCCCAGTGAAGCCAGTCAATAAAGTTGCCCTTTTTTGCTTATCCTCATTCTTGCTCATTATACTAGAGTGGAGCGATGTCCTTCCAGTGACTGCAGCTTGCCTGGCCTGGTTTCAATATTTCACAGATCTTGAGGGACCAAGACTGATTGATCATCTGGTCTACCCCCCTCCCCGCCAAAACACACACACACACACACACACATTTATAGCTGGAGTCTTAATAACATCATCTCTAGCAAAGTCCTAGCAAGACAGAATTAAATGCTAGGAGTGGGAAGACAGCACAGCGAGAGGGACCATGTCTGAAAGTTAAGATTCTTCCATCTGGCTTGGGAATTTCAAAATTTACCTGGAGGGGCTGCAGGTGTAGTTCTATGGCAGAACACTTGCCTGCATGCACAGGGCCCTGGGTTCAATCCCTGCACCAAAAAAAAAAAAAAAAAGGACAAAGCACATGAAAATGATTTTAAATTATTTCAATGATGCATATTAAAAATGACAGCAAAGGACACACTGGCATTTCTGCTTCTTAGCCAGAGCCTAAGGCTTCATCCTGTATTAAGATCACCTGCCCAAGGGACCTAGAAGTGTGTGAAGCAATGCAGTAGGCAGACACAGGAAGAGTCCCTTTTCTGAGCTGACTGTCATTTGTCTAAGAGAAAGCTTTCCTGGATGCATCCCAAGCACCACACCACCTCACTCATTCCAACTGAGCTGCAGCCAAGTTGACTCACTGGCCACAACGGGAGTCCCTTTTCTGAGCTGACTGTCATTTGTCTAAGAGAAAGCTTTCCTGGCTGCATCCCAAGCACCACACCACCTCACTCATTCCAGCTGAGCTGCAGCCAAGTTGCCTCACTGGCCACAACAGGAGGGTTTCATGTAAGGGTTTCAAAGCTGCTGCTGCTGCTACTGCAGTAACTATGACCTGGTCTTTCATGCCTCAGCCTAGACAGATGCATGATTGAAAGAAGGATTCATCCCTTCGTGTCACATTGGCCACCTGGAAAGTCGCCAGCCACTCATTTAGCAAATTGCTCTGTTTAAATGCAGCTGCTGTGTCTCAGTGTTGGTGCTATCAAGACTGATCGCATGGCTCCTCTGCCTTCATTTATCTATGCCGCTCCTCTCAGTCTGCCTAGCAACTTAAAAAGGCTGTTAATGCATGACAAGGCACTTGACCCACATGATTTCCAAGCCAAGAGGGAACATTCGTCTTGTGCTGGGTTGTCCTTTCCTCCAAAGCAAGGGCACGTTGTCTGTGCTCCGTGCCTTAATGAAGCCCGCCTCTATTAAGAATCCCATTAAGCTTCACAGAGCCCAGTCATCCAACACTGTAAATATTACCCCGTAGAAACGCACCCAGGGCCTTGGCACCGGAGGCTGGCCCCACAGTGAGTGCTTGCCCACCCTGTCAATTCAGAGGCGACCTCAGATCTCTGCAGAGGGAAGGGTGTTGTTTGACAGACTGGTGCATCTCTCTGTTTGGAAAGATGGGCTATAATTGTTAGCAGATAATGTCAACAAAGCCCCTGAGATGGTTTGAATAAGAGTTGGAAGCAAAATGAGTTCAGAATAGCAATGAGCACTCAGGTGTCTAACCTCCTGGGTTTTCTTTGTCCAAAGGAGGAAATGGGAGAAAGGAGCTCATGGAGGCTGAGTGGTTTCTTCTTATCAAGATGTTACTGGTCACTTTGTCCTCATGCTGATTATAATCTGTTATTTACTAGGGCACATAATCTTGGTGACCAGTACTTTTATAAATTGCTCAACTTATTTGAGGTCATTGTATTATTAAGACTGAAAGTCAGAAGCCCACATCAGTGAGTGGGTCAAATCCATATCATGTTCTCAGTGGTCACCCAGGCCAACTGCAAAAGAATAGCAAAATACATCCACTTTGCAATCAGAGTCTGCTGTAAGACAAAAAACAAAAGAACATTTAGTGAGAAGTAAGACCTGGATTCGGTATCAGATGTCAATGTAACTTTGGGCAAGGTCACCTTCTGAGCCTCAGTTTCCTTATCTCAAGATCAAGTGGATGGACATTTACCTCTCAGAGATATTTTTAGGACTGAATGAGTTAGTACTTACATATAATAATAAGAACAATACCTAGGGACTGGCGAGATGGCTTGGCAGTTAGAGCACTGGCTGTTCTTGCAGAGGACCCAGGCTCAGTTCCCAGTACCCACATGGCAGCAAACAAACATCCATGACTCCAGTTCCAGGAGATCCAACGCCCTCTTCTGGTCTCTACAGGCATTGCACACATGGGTGCATTTATATATAAGCAGGCAATACACTCATACACATAAAATACAAATAAATTAAAAATTAAAACAAAAAGATTTTGTTTAAAAAAAGAACAAGGGGCTGGGGAGATGGCTCAGTGGTTAAGAACACTGGTTGTTCTTGCAGAAGACCCAGGTTCGAATCCCAGCACCCACATGGCAGCTAACAACTGTCTGTAACTCCAGTTCCAGGGGATCCGACAGTCTCTTCTGTCCTCCGTGGACATTGCATGACACTGGTGCACTTACCTACATGCAGGCAATACACACATACACATAAAATAAAAATAAATAAAAACAATCCTACTAATGACAGGTACAGGATACTGATCTTGATTATTAATACTAGAGGAAATAAATCACTTTTTGGACTGGGGTGAGTGAGGTAATTTTTATGAATCAACTCCATCCTACAGGAAACATCAACTCTGGGTAGGGAAAGGATATCTGACTAACGAAACCACATGAGCAAAATAGAGATGGTGGGCAAGAAAGGAAGTGGGCATCTGGGGGGACTCGAGGAAAGCTGCATTTGGGGTATAGGAGTATAAATGATGAATGGAGGAGGGTCCCCACTGATGAAGGGCTGAAAGTAAGATGAAGGGTCTCAATCTAATTGGTAGCAGGCTGTCATATTGATTTCTTTAGCAGGAAACCAGCAGAAAGCTATGGGTTGGAAAGATTTACTTGGTACTGGTGAATATGACAGGTCACTGGAGACAAACAAGGTTGGGAAATGCGGTCCAAGGCCAGGCACCACCCCAGGTCAGATGAAGGAGGTTCAATGGAGGCAGCCACAGGATGGATGGGAGGGAATAGAGCTGACATTATCATCCACAGGACACACACCTGACACCCTCATAAACACCAGGCAGGCAGGAGGAGGAAAAGGAAAGAGGGGCTGGCCTTTCAGGGCACCCTTTCCCTCCATGACAAGCACCAAGCTAGATGCTTTCCCCACCATTCTTGCTTAGCTTGCTCCAGGCTTAGGATCCTAGAACAAGAGTGGTAAGCTCAGGAAGCAGACAAAGCCATGACATCTTCTGGCTAGCTGAGTTAAGGTCATAGGTTTGATGTTCTACGTGTTGAGTGACATGACTATAAAACAGTGAAGGGAAAGTGAAAGGGTCCTTCCAGATGTAAGTCTCAGCAGGGGGTTCATAGGCACAGCATAGATGTGAACATCATTGGCTTAAAGAAGGCATCTCTAGGCTCCTGAAAGAACTAGAGTGTTAGGAGAAAACAGCAAACAGCTGAGACTCCCCAACCTTTACGCAAGAAAGGAGTTGAGAGAAGGGATGAGCCTGCAGAAGCCAAGAGTCAAGAGATGCTGAGGAGGAAATTGGTGACCAGTAGCTGAGAAAGATAAGGGATAGAGAAGACTCTGTTCAAATGTATGAGAAACAGGTGTGGTGGGAAAAGTGGAAGGGCAGGGAAAGAAGCCAGACTGCAGAGCTCCAGAGAAGGAATGATGCCTTGACTAGGAGGAGAGATGTGGAGGAGCAAAGCGGAAAGGGATGGAGATTCCTTAAAGTGAGCATGAAAAGGTGGCAGACCCACTGACACTGATGTGGTTCCCATCAATAGATTATGAGCTAGAAAAATCGTATGTAAGACTCCCTTGACAAAGAATTTTTAGTGTATGCCATACTAAAGTTTAAGAAAGTCCAGCAGACTGGGATTCCATCTGCACCCAGGCTAAGTGGTTTATCAAGAAAATGACATGACCCGCTGTGGAGCCAACAAGCTCAGAACTCAGGCGAGACCAAGTCTTATTGGTCAAAGACCACAAAAGTGGCCCAGCTCTGCTGCCTATAGTTTCCATTGTTGCGTGTGCATCATTCAACCCAGTCTCCTCATCTGAAAAACAGAAATAAAATTGTTGGCTCTATAACATTATTATCGTCATTATTATTGTTTTGTTTTTTTGAAACAGAGTCTCATTATGTAGCCTGGTCTGAACTTGAACTCATCATCCTTCTGTTTCAGCCTGCTGAATGCTGGGATTATAGGTGTGCACCACCATAACCAGAAAATCCTTAGGATTATTAGAATTTAATGAATTAAAACATGTGGGATGTGTTTCCCAGTCACACTGATACTGGAAAATGCTATCCATTAGACTGGAAATATCCATTAGATGCCAGCACAGTGAGTTTTCTTATTATACACAGCTTGTTGTTATGTCTGTGTTTTCCACCATATCAAATCCCATTCCAAGTTCAGCTCACTGAGAGAAATGTGTTGGCATGATGAAGATACTCCAAGTACAGGACCCAGTGCAGTGGGGCGCTGCCCTGTGACTCTGAGGCCTGGCACTTGGGCAAGTGCAGTTTGGCCAAGCACATGTCCCACTCAAGGTTATGGCAGCTCCGGTGTCTCTTGAATATGAAATCCCATCTGTTTGGGAAGAAACAGAGAAGCTTGAAAAATTATCTACTCCTTTCATGTGGAAAAATGTTGTGTTTTTGTTTTTTCTCAGAGAATGTAAGCTTTATCATGTGGGAAATAAGTGGAATATGTTGCCTTTTTACTTCTGAAGGAAATTTATTTTTCTTTTCTTTTTAAATTGTATTGCAGGGATGTGTGAACATTCTGGTTTTGGCATCTGTAGGTGAACTGTTAAGGTAAATATTGAAGTTAAAATGCAACTTCTAATGAAATAGTATAGTACTTTTTATAAAGCAAACTTTTTTCATAATATTTTACATGTGTATTACCATAGGGCAAAATAATCAACCAAATGTTCTCAAGATACTTTAGGGGTCTGGGGAGATGGATCAATTGGTAAAGTGCTTATTGCACAAACATGAGGACCTCAGTTCAGATCCCCAACACCCACATAAAAGCTGGGCACCACACATCTATAAACCTAGCAGTGGGGAGTGGGTAGAGACAGGCAAATTCCTAGAGCTAGCTGGCAACAAGTCTAGCTTGATTGGTGAGCCCCAGGGCCAGTGAGAGAACCCAGTTCTAAAATTAAGGTGGGGAGCAACTGAGAAAGAGCCTTGATATCAGCTTCTGACCTATACACACACAGGAGTGGGGACTTGGTATTGGAGTTTGAGTTTTCTTTGATTCGTATTTCCACTTTACATTCTCACTCCATATTGTATTCATTTCTCAGCTTTGCTCTGCTCAGCTTTGCTCTGTCATGGCTACAAGACCAGTCAGACCTCAAAAGTTGGATTCATTCATTCGAGAAACAGTTCTAAATATAACAAAGTGAAAATAAAACTAGTCATAGCAAAGGTCAAGATGGACATTTCAACTGAACATAAAATTTCCAGAGAATCAGATTAATTATAACTTAGGGTGAGCAAGCCATGTAACAAATAGCCCCTACTCAAGTTCGGAGGCTTTTCACAACAGAAATGTATTTGCTACTCAAGTTAATAGTTCTGTTTATACATTTGGTGGGTGGCCTCCATGTGGTGATTTAGGGACTCAGGTTTCCCTAAGGGTCCTCGGCATTTAATAGAAAAGTGGGGGACACATAAAGGAAGGGGTCATGCAAGAGAGTTTATAGGCTCATTGACACATGCTGCATGCCACTTTTGTCTATATTACAAAAATTAGTCTTGGGGCCACCTTTACTGCCATTTCCTTCCCTCCCATTGTTTGGAATTCTTCTATCAACACTGGATCCATTTTTATCTCTTCTATAAAGGCACCCTGATCGCAGCTTTTAGCCCTTCTTCTGTGTTGCCCATGGCCTGCATCATACCCAAGGTCTTTTTTATATTTATTCACCAAGTTTTATAACATGCCTCCTCTTTCCAATAGAATGTGTGCTGTCCTCTAGTGGGTTGTCAATTCATAACTGCAAGAGAAAGAAGAGAATGTGTCAGTTTTCTATCACTATGACAAAATACCCAAGATAAATAACTTTAAAGAGAAAAGGTTTATCTTAGCTCAGTTTCAGAGCTTTTAGCCCTTGACCACTTGACTCTGCTCATAGAGACACAGTACCTCATGGTGGGTGCACATGACGTAAGAGAACTATTCCTATCATGGTGGCCTATAAACAAAGGAGACAGGAAAAGGAAGAGCCAGGACCTGAAGGAGACAGGAAGAGGAAAAGCCAGGGTCTGACTATCCCTTCAAAAGCATGGCCCCAGTGATCTTACTTCTTGCCACTAAGCCTTACCTCCTAAAAGATTCATCACCTTCCAATAGTTAGACAAAGACTTCAGTACAATACATCTTTAGGGGACACTCCAGATTCAAAATGAGAGGATGTGGCACACCAGCCCAAAGAGCCCAGCTTTAGCCAGGGACTTAGCCTGTGTCAGTCCTCATTCATGAACAATAATGCCTGTACCACCTATTTACCCAGAGGGGTTTGAGATTTGAAGGATGTAATTCAGGTGTATCCAGGTGGAGAACCAGCTCAACACTCAGGAGGTGACACAGGGTATTCTGAAGTCAAGACTCAGGCGGCAGCCCTGCACCTGCCATGGAGAAGAACATGCTCTGCCTCACATCCACAGAACTGTGGGTGTAGTGTGGCTACCAGGGCTGCTTCTTGGGAACTGGAGACTTGAAAGGGATAAGTTAAGAATGAGCTGGCTTTGATGTTAGCTAAATGCTTTTTTTCAAACAAAAAGGAAAAGTTGCCTAAAGTCACACCACAACCACAAGTCAAGCTCTACTGTGACCATATTTAGCAACCTTAAGGTTAAGTACCATTGCCCCATATTCTTGGGGAATTGGTTCCAAGACATCTCCACCCCCTCACACACACCAAAATCTGCAGATGTTCAAATCTCTCATACAAAATGACACCTAGTATTTGCATCGAGCCTATGTACATCTCTTATATGGTTTAAGCCATCTTTGGTAAACTTGTACTGCCTGACAGGGAGTATAAAATAATATTATAAGCAAATAGTTGCTATACTGTATTTTTTTATGGAATGAAGACAAGGAAAAATGTCTGTACATGTTCAGTGCTGATGTACTTTTTTATGAGCAGGTTTGATGTTTGGTTGGCGTAATCTGAGAATTCAGAACTTGCAGACTGTTCCTTCTACAGCTCAGACCTTAATAACCCCCTTCACCTGCTGTTCGTGAGCTTTTCTTTCACTGGGACCTCTGGTTGGCTCCTGGAATGTTGTTCAAGCTGCCTGGGAGGCAGCTAGAAGCCCTGGAATGCTCGATAGATGGAGGGGAGCTGCGATCGCGGACACGGGTGGGCAGGTCTGTGATCCAATCCCATGTGGAAGCCTGGACAGGAGGGCCACCTCCTTCAGCTTCAGCCTCTTCACCATGCGACTGGGAGCAAAACGTAAGCTGCACCTTGGACATACCAATGATATATGGTTATTAATGCTGAGCACCAGGCTACATAATCAGTACAAATACTGATGTTCTAAAACGGCCTCTCAGTGAGACCTGGGACTCTTCTGACTGGAAGTGCCCTGTTTGATCTTCTCTATGGAGCATCTTGTTTCTACCCTAGGGGAAGAAGACACTCTTTGGAGACAGTGGACAGAAATCCAAGAAATCCAATCTGTACCTTGTTCCTGCTCTAAGCAGTGTCTAGAAGACAGCAGGCATGGAGGGCCCTTGACCCACTACCTCTTGAATCTCCTGCAGGTTAACTCTGGAGATGAGGAATAAGCATGTTCATGGGCTGAGGTATTGGAGAGGTGTCAGCAGGTACCCTAGGAACAGGTATGATCATTGTCTGGCACAAGGTCACACATACCACACACACACACACACACACACACACACACACACACACACAGGATTGACAGAACCTTCCCTTTGATATCCACTTGCATGAAACTGTCAACCAAGGGCTGTTCATTTCAGTAGAGACTTCTGCTAATAGTTATTGGTGAGTAGAAGAGAGGGGAAGGAGGGGAGGGAGGGAGAGAAAGAGAGAGAGAGAAAAGAGAGGAGGAGGAGAAGGAGAAGAAAGAAGAAGAAGATGATGATGATGATGATGATATGGTAGGGCTGGAGAGATGGCTCAGCAGTTAAGATGACTCTTGCAAG